>NC_045455.1:86110730-86436924 GCF_002776525.5 Piliocolobus tephrosceles
CTACAAGGAACTGGAGGAAAAAACAAACAAACAAACAAGCAACAAACCCTCCTGTCACAGTCAGAGCCCAAGGAGAAGAACTGGGTGTAGATTTCAATCAACCCTCCCAGGTGTGCAGGTGTGAGAGAAGGTCACCTTTCTTGAATATCATGACAGTTTTCAGTGTGCGTGACTCATCTGTGTTATTCCAGTTCTCCTTCATTAGGGGGAGAAAATGCTTTTCTATCTTTAATGAATGCCAGTGATTCAGGAGTTCGAGAGAGGTGGGCCCTAATTAGTCAAGCAGGGTTTCCATTACACAGAAAGCTTGAAAGGAAGGATTTTGGCTATTCCTGTACCAGCAGCCAGAAGCCCAAGCCGGACCAGAATAGGGAGGTGTCGTTTTGTTGTTAGTCACCAAGAGAACCAGAGAAAGAGTTGTGAAACCAGGCTAAGGCCCTGGCACTGGCTTCCTTGTCTGTAAAATGCGAGTGCTGGACTGGAGTTCTGGATCTCTGCCAGCCCACAGATGCTATGACTCTGAAGCATTTGGTCAATATTAGGCAGTCCGCACTGGAAAGCTGGGTTAATAGACAACTTGCAGGCTTAGTCCTGAGAAAGCCTCACGACGTCACTAAGGAATATAGTAGAGAATCCAGAGAGGAGAGGGAGAACTTTACCTACTTTGGTGGAATAAACAGAGTTTTTTAATGAGAGAAGAGTAAGCCCTAGCCCAAATTGTGTAGCAACCACGGTTCACATCCAGCTCCCGCATAATCCTTTTTCCTTATCAATCTCAGTAAAGGATTTAAAATCAGTGACTTTCTGTTTTGATGGGTTTGAAGGTCACCGTTTTTCTGTCAAAGGGGTATGCGCATTTAAATCTTATTTTCAGTTGTGGGGTGGAAGGCGCCTCTCTGTGGCAGGAGCTGCAGGCATGAGCAGTGGCTGGGGGAATGGGTGTGCACAGCTGCAGCCTCAAGGTCTCAAGCCTGATGACCTTACTTCTGGTGCAGGGACTTTGTAGGTTGGGAGGTGAGGTCCATTCCCTCTCTCTCTCTCTCTCGCTCGCTTTCTCGCTCTCGCTCTTGCTCTCACTCTCTCCCTCTCTGCTGATGGCTTATGCTTTCCCTCAACAAGCACTCAGAACTTTCCGTGGCCGCTGCTTGCTGAGTACAGCTGGCAATCCAGATGCCCCAAGTCCCCCAGCAGGAGTCCTTCCCAGGAGTCCTTCCTCCATGGAAAAACGCACCAGGAAGCCCTGCTTGGCAGAGGGCTGCCCTCTTGTGCCCTGAGCACCCTGGAGCGAGGCTGGAGTAGCTGAGTGCATGATGAGCAAAGCGGGGCTCTCCTCTCTGTTTGTTTGCATTCCATTTGATGAGGCAGCTGGCGAAGCTTCTCCCCTGTCTCAGCTGAGGGGTGAGCAGACTGCGGCTGCTGCCTCTGATGTGCTCACTGGAGCATCACCTGCCTCCAGCCAGGAATTTGACCTGTCCCAGTGACACCAAAGATGTGAAGGAAGAATGTCCTCATCTACCTCAAACAACTTCCAAATGAATTTCCTTCTTTTGAGGGGACTGCCGACAGGAAAAAACATGGCATCACCAGGCACTGAGCACTTTAAGCAGACAGAGTCTCTTGTAAAATAGGATGCAGAGAGCCTTTAAGTCGCACGTGGCATGAGCTGCCATGTCTTGAATTTGGGCAGCCGGTCCAGGCAGGCAAACCCAGCTGGAGAGGAACAAGACAGGGTGCCCAACAGGGGGCGCTGTATTGCACTCGCCCTCGGAGACAAAGGCTGCCAATGGACGGGTGGGTCCTAGCCTCAGCAAGGACGCCAGGAGTGTGACTCAGTTGCTGTTGTTGATTAGAGGAGTGGCTAAGGCAGGAGAAATCGTGAATCATGCTGTGGCCACGTGGCACCAGAATCACACACTTGGTGAGATTGTGCTCATGTCCTGAGCCATTTCCTGATCTAAAACAAATACTTGAGTTTAAAGAGTTGAGTAAAGCTGCAGAACGTTTTGTAGATTTATCACATTTTCTCTGCTGCAGCTATAGGCCTTGGAGAGCCTTACTTGTGGCAGTCCACTCAAGAACCTTGTTTCTGTAAGTAGTTTACACTGAAAGCCAGTGACTTCATACATAAAGAATGTCCTCTCTGGCTGGCTCGCCCAGTCTCCACTTCTTCTGTTTTGTTTGTGTAATTGGTGCCGAGACAGAATTTTCAAAAGCATTCACCCAAAACTGAAGGGCCACGGGATATATGGCTTGGGAACAGCCTCCTTCTCCAGCCCCGCAGGCCGTTCTGGGGCTAGCCTGGCGTTCCCCAGCTCGGACAAGGAACCCAGCAAGTGCATGGCTGTTGGAAGGCAGGTGCTTGTCCTGTTTCTGTTGCAAGCATGATATGTGATCTGGGTGACTTACTTACCCTCTCTAGCTATTAGTTTCCTAACCTGTAAAAATTATGTCCAAGATCCTGTCCAATTAAACTTTTAAGCCTGTCTGGATTAGGCTCAAGGCATTTTGGGGCTTGTGGAAGCAGTTCAAAGTTGGATCTGTGGTTTGAGTCTCCTTGGGGTGTCCTCTACCTAAGCCAGAACTTGGGCTCTGGAGCCAATGGAGCCAGTCCTCAGAATCACCTTGATATTTCATGGGCCTTTCATGTGGGTTTTTAAGTTACATTCCCCAGGCTGTTAGAAAAACAACAGCAACCACCAGAGACCATCCGGAACTAGAAGAGTCTAAGGGAACAAAGAAAGAGGGAATCTAAAAGGACGTGGGTAAAGCGGGAGTCCTCAGAGCACCTGCTTCCCAGCAGTCATTTTATCATGAGACTTCCATTTTTCCAATACTCGTATCTCCAAAACACATACCCTGTCTCACTCTCTTCAGAGATCACATTGCCTCTGCCTTTTGGCATTATCTGCCATGTCTCAAATTTAATCAGTCTTTTTTCCCCTTTGTCTTGGCAATAGAACTACTTATCTCAATGCTTAGACTGTGAGTCTTGCAGTTCGAAGAGAAAATTGAGTCAGCAGAACAGGACTGACTCAGCATTTGCAGGTTGGCCACAGTGGGGCCAATTCTCCGGTCCATATTTTGGCCTAATTCCCATTGAAATCCAAGGCCCAGTAAGAAGTACAAGCTTTATATCTGTAATTATGAACAAAGGCTTTTAAGCAGCTACAGGGCAAAAAATAGGGACCTGCATCTCTCTATCAGCAATTACCCTAGACTTGTTATTATAATAGCCCGACTGCCCGTGCAGTTGCTCACGTGGGCACAGGGGCCAGGCCATTGCTATGCCTGCCCTCAACTCGGCCCTCCCCACTTATGGCTGATGGGATCAGACCTACCACTCATCATGAGTTAGGGAGGAGAAATGAGAAATGGAAAGCTGGAAAGATTTTATGTGTTCTTCTTCCCCTACTACTCACCAATACTTCATGTTTTTATTACTTAGCAGTAAGTTATCCTGAGCAAGTGCTTTACTGTTATGGAAATGGAAGGAAAACCAAGAGGTATTAAGAATGCTGAGTCATCATGGGAGCTTGGAGGGAATGACCAGGGGTGAAGTTACAGAAGGTGAAATGTACATCTCTGGGTATTAACAGTAGACTATTCTAGAGATTGAATTGCCCCAAGTTACAGCTTGTTACTCTAGAAATAAGGGCCAAAGGGACTTGTGGTAGAAATGGTAAGCTATCTAGAGATTTGCAGGGGTTATCGACCCTGGATCTGCATGAGAAATACTCCACAAACAAAAATTAGTCACAGCTAGACCGCACCCACTGAACCAGGGTTTCTGGGAGGCGGGTCTCAGGCATCAATATCTTTAAAGGCTCTCAAGATGATCTCAATGCACAGCCAGGAATAAGAACACCAAAACATAGCAAATACTTTTTTCTCCACTAAGGAAGGAAATTAAGAGATGTCCCAAGAGCTGGAAAGAGACCGCTACAGCATCAAATAAACAAACTTCTATTTTTTTTTCTTTTGAGGCGGAGTCTTACTCTGTCATCCAGGCTGGAGTGCAGTGGTGCGATCTCGGCTCACTACGACCTCCACCTCCCAGGTTCAAGCGATTCTCCGGCCTCAGCCTCCCGAGTAGCTGGGACTACAGGCACCCGCCACCATGTTCAGCTAATTTTTTGTATTTTTAGTAGAGACATGTTTTCACCGTGTTAGCCAGGATGGTCTCCGTCTCCTGACCTCGTGATCCATCTGCGTCGGCCTCCCGAAGTGCTGGGGTTACATGCATGAGCCACCGTGCCTGGCCAAAATTCTATTTTTATAAAATATTGATGCTAATAGCAAGTAACACTCATTATGTGTCAAGTTGTGCACTACATGCTGAACTTGCGTAAATTCATTTAATTCTGATAATCCTTCTGAAGGACTTATTATTATTAGCCCCATTTTACAGAGAAGGGCACCAAGTCTTACATGTAGTGACTTGTCCAAGGCGAACAAATTGAGATGTAGCAGGTGAAAGGCACATATGTGTAAGGAGTACGGAAAATACCAAGATAAGTAAAATATAGGCCGACTCTCAAGTTGCTGGCTTTGAGTGTCAGAGCAAATGACTAAAAGTCCAAAGCAACATGGCAACTATCATAGAGCTACAAAGTATGATGGAACCACAGGAGAGGCAGGATTAGTCAGGGTTTTGTAGTGGAGTTTGAGTCTTAAAGAATGAGCTCCAGATTCTGCTAGGCAGGGATGGTCATCCTCTGGTGGCAGGAGGAGGAGATTCCCAGGAAAAAGCATAGTGCACAGAAATCCAAGAAAGCAGCTGAAAGCTGGCAAATAGCCTGGTCAGATTCAGGTTAAAAAAAGAAAGTAATGTAAGGCTAGGAAGGGCCGTTGTCCTAAATTGTGGGATTTTAAATGTGATCTAGGAGGGAACAGGGCATCCTGCAGGTATCTGCACAGGGCGTGTGATGGAGCAGTGTTTCCAGAGGAGCTACCAACCTGGGAGCCTCCAGGACGTCCTCTAAAGGGGAGTGAAGCAGGGTTGGACCACTGGACTCCCAGTGGACCACAGAAGAAGGAAAGAAGGCGGAAGACGTCTGGGAAGATATTAAGCCTACAGCCCTCATGTTTGATCATGCCATCTTGGAGATACTCTACACCCTCCCACAAAGCCTACCTTATTGTCAGGAACCACACCCCTGGCCCTGTCGGATCACTGGATTACCCCATGTGTCATTTTTCTTTGTTAGCTGAGGTTGCTGTTAATTGTTTTTTAATGTGAAAGAGGGTGTGCAGCTATGTTCTCTATGTACTTTGGATTCCTGTTGCATACATGTTTGTTTAGATATTGCCCTTTGTCTCAGTCTGTGATGACACATGATATTTGATTTTTTCATCAAGGGGGAAGTGAAGAAAATGAAAATGTGGGATTCTGAGCTAGGTGAGACTTCCTTATATTTCCATAGGCAGAGCATTTCAATTTTTCCACAGCAGAACGTCTTGGGATTCTGGGGGTGTGGCCTATTGCAGCCCCCTAAAAGGGTACATTTCTTTGCAATTTTGTGTTTTCTCTTTAAATGTCATGTAAATTCTCTGATCCCATAATATATCCAACCCTTCCTGTTATGCTGTACCAGGTTTATCCTGTGACTTGGTGCCCGCTGGCTCACCCCCATGGACCTATCTCTGATGAGAGGGCATCCTGATTGTTTCTGTCCAGGGCTGGGTTATTGATTTGGACATGAGTCACTTGAAAGACAGCTCTAAGCTGTCTATTTCACTGTGATCAAAGAAACACACATTTGACTAAGAAACCGTATGTCTTATTTTTATGGTGTAGCTTAGTAGTTGTAAGATGTTAACATATATATCACATTGACCGCTGGGTAGAAAAATGCTCTCCAATTAAAGATCTCTTTGTTTACAACAAGGTCCATGGAGACAGATTGCTAATAAAGTCCAATCGCCTTCTCCATTGTACAAAACCTGTATGGGGGAGATTAAGGAGGGAAGAGGAGTTTTAGAGAGAAGAGAAGGGGTTTGGTCATTTGCCAGTATAGGTTGGCAGCAGGAAACTATCCTTGACTGATTATCTTTGGGTAAAACAGGTACCTTCTTTAGAGCTCTGTCCTCACACCCAGTAACACCTCTTGCTCCAAAGGCTTGTGACCTCCCAGATACACCTTTAGTTGCTTCCTCTCAAGCCGTCAGCTTTTGTCCTCTAATACAGACTTGTCAGCTCAGCTTTTCTGTGATTTTCCTCCTTTATCCCTTTTTTTTTTTTTTTTTTTTTTTTTTTGAGATAAGGTTTAACTCTGTTGCCCAAGTTGGAGTGCCATGGTATGATCACGGCTCACTGCAGCTCTGAACTCCTGGGCTCAAATGATCCTCCTGCCACAGCCTTCCATGTAGCTGGGACCACAGGTGTGCGCCATCACATCCGGCTAATTTTTAAATTATTTGTAGAGACAGGGTCTTGCTATGTTCCCCAGGCTGGTCTTGAATTCCTGGGCTCAAGTGATCCTCCTGCCTCAGCCTCCCAAAGTGCTGGGATTACAGGCATGAGCCACCTCACTTGGCCTTTTATCCCATCTTGATGAAGGGGTTAAGAGAGTCCATCTTTCTACTCCATTTGTCTCTTCTTGGTCTTCTCCAGAGATGTTGCCTCTTTAATAGGGTCTTAATGCCAGGGTTCTCCTGGATCCTGCCTCTCTTCTTCACTTGGACTGAATGAGGGCCTTCTCGCCAGTCCTTGTCCCTGGCCTGCCTCTATAGGGCACAGTCATGTTTGATGGGTGCCCTACCCTGAAGGATGCTGTGGCTGCTCACCGCTGAGCCCTTCTGCTAGGAGGGGGCCTCCCCAGGCTCCTCCTGCCCTGAACCTGTTCTAGGGCTCCTGCTGTGACCTCAGTTCAGCTCTTTCAGACACCAATGACCACAGTTGATAATGGCGTAGGGTTTATTCCAAATGCTTCATTACTAGCTCATCTATTTTCTTTTCTGGTGAAGCTAAGTTACAGTGGTTAATATAGATTAGTGACTCATTAAATATTTCTTGATTTTGATATGCCTCCATCAGAGACCTGAGCCACAGAAACACTCATACATGAGCCAAGAAGAAAAAAATTGTGTGGCAGCTGCCCAGCTCTGCTCTGCAACCTTGCACTTCCTGTTTACTAAGAAGACCTGATGAACCTGTATCTACTACTACCCAGGGCACATTAGAGTCACCACAACCCCTGCTAGATGACTATTTTGATATGGAGGGGAAAGAATTGCTCCCCTCAGCCCCTGGGGATAAATTTAGGACCATCACTGGCCAGCGTTATGTCCTTGTCTGAGGAGTTGGAACTGGGAACCCAAAGGGAAAGTTCACCTGACTTGGAAATGTGCATACGAGTAGTCTCTCAACACTATGACGTTTACAGTGAAGGAAGCATCACTAAAGAGAGCTGTGGTTCATTGGGATGGCCTGGCCATAATAAACTGTCCTGAATGGAACACTTTCACGGGCTGCTTTGGGGATAGTTGGAGCAAAGTCGAATCTGTTACATGAAGTCAGGGTTGGAGATGTGCAAATGATTGCAGAGTGGGTCTGGAAGCAGGAGGGAAAACACTGGTCTCCAATGAGAGGGCCTCAGGGAATGGGGAGAAGATCAGGAGAAGTCAACTCTTCCCACAGGTGAATCAGAAGGAGAACAGCTACCCAAAGTCCAAGTGTTAGGTGGGCTGAGGTCTAACTGTGTACCTGGTCAAGCTTTTCAAATCCTTATGGGAGGGATGGAAGCCACGCCACAGGCAGGATCTCAGCTGTATCCTGAGGCTGCTAGGTCAAGTAACAGCAGGGAGGTTGCAGAGCGCCCTTCCAGAGCAGCTTTATTGTGGAGAGAGCAACCACAGAGCAGATCCTGGCCAGTAGAGCTTTTTCTGGACTCCATTCCCCCCAGCTCCCTGAGTTTCTGCTCATGACAGTTGAAAATAATTACCAAAGATACGATGGGGAGGAAGCTGTATTCTTTCTTTTCTAACTACCCACTGTCAGCTTTTCTAGAAAGCAACTTTCATGCTTTCTACCCAACAGTGAAAAATTGTGAATGAAATGATCATTTCTTTCCAAAAACAGACATAATTTCATAAGGAGTGCATCCAAAGCAATGAGGCTTTGTTTCTGGGTTCCATGCCTTTGCTGCACAGACCAGTTACATGAATCACATAGGGAGAGCCATTTAGAACAGGCCCTGCTGTTGAGCACACTTCATGAAAAGGGGCTCGGAGTCACATTGCACAAAGGTTTTCTTAGGAAGCCGGGCCTTCAGTGATGCTTGTCCAAATGACTCACTGTTCTCTACATGTGAATGGGATTTGTTGTTGTCATGGTTACAGTTAACAGAAATTCAATTCAATATAATGACATATATATACATCAATGGTGACATCAGATTTGACCCCTTTATGTCTGAAAAGAAACACTAGTGCCTCTCTTTGGAGGTTCTGTTGGGGCTTTATGAAGCCCTGTGCAGCTTTGGGCTTCCATACATTCATTTAATTTATAGTTATTGAAATCTACTATGTGCCAGGCACTATGCTGGCACTACAGATACTGGAAAAAATGATCCAGTCTCTGCCCCTAAGGAGCTTAGAATCTGGGAGGAAAAATAAGACCAATGAGTCTATCACATGGGGCAAGGGTATTGTGAACAGGAAGGTACTACAAAGGCAATCCTGAAGGGATGCATTCTTCAGATAAGAAGTTCTAGCTTGTTTGAATTATGGCAAATGGAGTGCCTTAGTGTTCTATTGGCCTTGTAACAAATTACATTAGTGGCTTAAAGGAACACGAATTTATTATGTTACAACTCTATAGTTAGAATTCTGACATGGGTGTCAATGGGTTACAATCAAGGTATCAGCAGAGCTGTGTTCCTTTTTGCGGGGCTCCAGGGGGAATCCATTTGCTTGTCTTTTCCAGCTTCTGGAGGCTGCCCCCACCCCTTGGCTCATGGCCCCCTCCTCCATCCTCAAAGCCAGCCGTGGTGCATCTCTCTGACCATTCTTCCACAGTTATGGCTCACTCTGAGGACAGCTGGGAAAGGTCTTCCCCTTTTTGAGAACCATGTGATTAGATTGAGTCCTCCTGGATAATCCAGGCTCATCTCACTATCTCAGGGCTTGAAACTTAACCACATTTGCAAGGTAAAGTAATATATTTACCAGTGCTGGGGATTAGACATGGACATGTTTGGGAACTATTATTCCTGTCACACTGAGGAAAGATTTGTCACTGTAGAGATCTTTTTTCTATACTTTTTTTCCTTTTTTGTTTTTTCATTCATTACCCAACAGAGATGCTGTTTGCTATCAAAACACCATTGCCTGTGGTGGTGGGTGCAGAAATGTATTGGGCAGAGCTGCTGGGGTGGGGAGAGAGTAGTTATTTCAATATCTCCTAGTAGAATATGGAGTTTGGGAAAGATAACTCAATTTAATATTTATATATGAAAGGAATAATAAAGTCACGTCACATAATGCTAACTACAGGAAGCAAAGCTCAACCAAATATTCTTGGCCAATGGAGCTAAGCAGAGATGTGGCAGCTCCATTACCCATGACTGGGAACAGGGCCAAGGAGTTGGGGGTGGACACCGAGGAGGACACTTCCCTAGGAGGTTTATATCAGACTCTTTCCAGAGAAGATGGAAAAGCATTGAGTTAGGCCAGGATAAAAGGCTTCTAACAAGTGTCCCCACCCCCATGCTTTCTTTAGTCTAACCCATTTTCAAATTTTTTTTTTCTTACCCAGTCATGGGTTCCTTTGAGGAATCCTGTGCTGAGGTGTTTTATTAATAGCTGCAGCTCTGGAGCTGGTATTGGCAACGCCTGGCACAGGGTGGACTCTCAGTAAACGTTTGCTGAATGAATGAAATACACTGAATGACTGTTGTTCATGTTACTCCTGTCCCAGAACCTCCAACGGTCCCCTATTATTCACTGAATAAAATTCAGTTGTTCCAAACTTGCTCCCTGATTCCCTTCCATCAGCTTATATCTCCCCAGGTCCAAAACCTCTCTTTTCCAAGGCTGTAGTATCAGCCCAAGGCTGCTTTGGCTGCCATGACAAAGTGCTACAGACTGGTGGCTTAAACAACAGAAATGTATTCTCTGGAAACGAAATGTTTGAAATCAAGGTGCCAGCAGGGTTGGTTCCTTCTGATGCCTCTCTCCTTGGCTGGTAGATGGCTATCTTCTCCCTGCGTCTTCATGTTGTCCTTTTTCTGCGTCTCTTTGTCCGAATGCCCTCTTCTTGTAAGGACAATGGTCATATTGGATTAGGGCCCACCCTCATGACCTTATTTTGAATTATCTCTTTAAAGGCCTTATCTTCAAATATAGTCACATTTGAGGTACCAGGGATTAATACTCCAACCTACAAATTTTGTGAAAACATAATTGAGCCCATAGCAAATGCTTATCTCATTCCTTTCCCTATAGTCTTCTCTGATTCTTTTTTCCTTATCTCTTTTCTTCCTATCTTCTCTGCACCAAAATTTTCCCACCTTGCACAGTGCACACACACACACACACACATTCACACTCATCCTGTAAGTCATTTCTCTCTTCTGAATAACTATAGCCCTAAATATTTTTCTTGTGGTACTTACCACTTTTGTCTTGTATTATATTATCTTGTGTTATACTTTACCTTGTATTATACTACCTTATCTTATACTATTATATATATTATATGTGTTATTTCCTCAACTAGAGTGTAAGCTCCTCCTGGGAAGACTCTAACTAATCTTTTTTTCTCTTACATGACTTGACACAATGTCTTGAACATGGTAAATGCTCAAGAAATATCTGATGAGTGAATGTAGATGGTAGGAGATAATTAAGAAGTAGTCACTTGAGTATGGGATGAGTTAAATACATTACAGATATATTTATTTCTTGCTTGAGTAACAGTTCCCAGAGGGCAAGAAATCAGAATCATGTGCAAGTTTGGAATCAATGGGTGCTTTCTGACAAGACTAATAATGTACACCAGAAAAGCTGGCTGGTCTCACAGCAGCATAATCCAGTGGTATGGCCGAGAGACATTTAGCACCATTTCTGAGAGCACCAGTTCTGAGCTGGACTGCCTGGGTTTGACCTTGCCTATGTGCTATAATTTGGATGTGGTTTGTCCCCAGCAAAACTCACATTAAAATTTAATTAACAATGTAGCTGTGTTGGGAGGTGGTGCCTTTAAGAGGTGATTAAGTTGTTAGGATAGATTAATGCCTTTCTTGAAAGACTGGGTTAGTCTTGCAGGAATGGATTAGTTCTCCCAGCAGCAGGTTGTTGTAAAGTGAAGTAACAATTTTTTTGCTCTTTCCACACATCTGGTTCCCCTTTCATGTCTCTGTGATGTTTTGACCCAGCATGAGGATCTCACCAGAAGCCATCAGAGGCAGCCACCCGACCTTGAATTTCCCAGCCCGCAGAACCATGAGCTAAATAAACCTTTTTCTTTACAGAGGGCTTCTGTTATAGCAACACAAAATGAACTAAGACACTGTGTGACCCTGAAAAACTTACATGTCCTCTTGTGTCTCAGTTTCCTCATCTATCAATTGAGATAATATCTATGTATATATCTTCCTCATAGGCTCTGTGGCACTTCACATAGAGCCTGGCACATAGTAAGCACACAGTACATGTTGGCTATTATTATCACCAGTGATTTCAGATGGCTTTACAGTGCCACTAACTTCTACCCCTTAAGTGGAGTCATTATACTTCACCGCAAAAATAGGAAAAGTTCTTCAAAATGTGACACTTCCTCCAAAGGATCTGCAATTAGCTTTGGGTATTATTCTCCTTTATGTGTGTGTTTCTGGACATGGTGCAGGAAAAGCAGGTAGAACTTGCTCACGCAGTGGTTGGGTCTTTGTGAAATGTGACAGCCAAGTCCCTAATTATTCTCAGAAATGTCAGAACTCACTGGATGCGACTGGGCTTGACAGTTCAAGGGCTCATTAACTCTAAACCCTGCTTCTTGGGTTGCCTCATTTGCAATTCTTGGTCACTTATTTTCTTAAGTCTTTTTAAAAATCCATTTAGCAGTTTGATAGAAGGTAGGAATGTGGCATGCAGCAGATCAGTGGCAAGGGAGTGCCTCAGCCAGGACCTTGCACCCTGTGGAGGTGCAAGTGAGGTGTACGTTTTCAGGGTTGTCCCTCTCCAAGGCCTGCTCTTGAAATGCGGAGGGAGCCTCAGCATGTGCGAGACTCCCAGAGAAGGTCACACCAGCCAATACTGAGTTCCGATTTTTCTGCTTCGGAGGAGGCTTTCTTTTCTCTTTTCCCTTGACCATCTCCAATGAGATAATTTTCTCAGGACTTGCCTTTTTTCCCCAAAAGCCTCATTAAAAACAAATCAAACATATGCTAAACGAAATAAGTCAGTCACAAAAGAACATAGATTGTATGATTCCATTTATATGAACTATCTGGAACAGCAAATTCATAGACAGCAAGTAGATTAGAGGTTACCAGGGACGGGGTGGGGGAGAGAGGAATGGGGAGTTACTTCTTAATGGGTGCAGAGTTTCAGTGCAGGGTGATGTGAGGAAAGGATTTTAGAAATGCATAGTGGTTGATCTGGCACTGTGGCTCACTTCTGTAATCCCAGCACTTTGGGAAGTTGAGGCAGGTGGATCATTTGAGGTCAGGAGTTTGAGACAGGTGGATCACAAGGTCAGGAGATCAAGACCATCCTGGCCAACATGGTGAAAACCTGTCTCTACTAAAAATACAAAAATTAACTGGGTGTGGTGGCACACACCTTTAATCTCAGCTACTTGGGAGGCTGAGGCAGGAGAATCACTTGGACCAGGGAGTTGGAGGTTGCAGTGAGCTGAGATTGCGCCACTGCACTCCGGCCTGGTGACAGAGTGAGACTCCATCTCAAAATAAATAAATAAATAAATAAATAAATAAATAAATAAATAAATAAATAAAAAAATGCATAGTGGTGGTGGAAGCACAACATTGTGAGTGTAATCAATGCCACTGAACTCAAAATGCTTAAATGGCATATTTCATGTTACGTACATTTTATCACAATTTTTTAAATGTTGAAAAGCAAAGGAAAAAGCATTGTCCCCACCCTTTAGCATCACATGTAGGACTGTCCATGCTCAGACTCCTGCAGATGGGCCAGATGTACCACATGAGGTGAAGCTCACAGAACACTCGGGGCTTGCTGCCTCACCTCCATGCCTTTGCACCTGCTGGTGCTCCTACACGAAATGTTCTCTCTCTCCTGTCTCCCTGGCAAACTCCTGTCATCTTTAGAACCACAAGTTAATTGTTCTTCTCTCTGTAAAGTCTTCCTGATTCTCTTGCCTGTACCTTTACAGGAAGAGCTGCTTACCTCCTTTGTGACTTTTTGTGCATTGTGCCATTACAGTGCTTACCAGACCCGATTGCAATTTGTTTTCCTTTTGTGAATATCAACTTACAACACATACAGTAAAATTCACTCCTTTTAGCGTACATTTCTGTGAGTTTTGATAAATACAGTTAGTAGTGTAATCAACACCAACAACATAGTTTCATTACTGCTCCCACCCAAAAAATCCCTCACATCTCTCTGTAGTCAGTTCCTCCCCCCAGCTCCTGATCTGTTTTTGGTCTCTCTAGTTTGGCCTCTCTATATGACATTTTCAAGAATGTCATACAATTGAAATCATGCAGTATGTATCACAGTCTGTTGCCACTGGTTCTTGTTGGTATAGCTGTCTCGTTCTAGACTTGAGCTCCTAATATCAGACTCTGTCTTACTTATTTTTTCCCTGCACCAAGCATGGTGTGTGCTCCATGGTGGTGATCTGTGCCTGTCAGTAAAATGATTGAATGAAAGCATGACGTTAGAACCTGTTTCTAATAAAAACAATCCCAGCACAGTGTCCTTGGCTTGGGGTTCAGTGGGAGGCTCCAGGCAGGAGCAGAAGCAGCTGGTTGCAAGGCAGTCATGAGCAGACACGGCAGACAGAAGTGAAGTCCCCCAGCCCTTCCTTCCAGGGCAGTGACAAGGAGCTGAAAGCAGGGAGGCAATTGGCACCGGGCTGTCTGGAGCTGGAGCCCTCCTTCCTGCCAGCAATGGTTACCCACGAGGCCACCACAGCCCCATGAGGCCACACCCATCCACAGTACCTCTAGACTGGGCAGTCTGGTCCTGACCCAGGACCTTCCTGTTGGAGGGCACCTCTGGGACTCCCGGTCAGCCAGCCCAGAAGCAGCCCAGTGGGATCCAAGCATGGGCAGTAACGAACCAGGATGTTGGGAGGAGCAGGTTCAGAACCTCAGAACCACCTAGCTTCTGCCTCTTCCTGCATCCTCCTCTATTCCCACCTCTTCCCACTCATTCCTACCTCCACCCTCACACACAAAGCCACGCATATCCAGAGGATCTTTTGCTTGGTCTATACCTCCCTAATTTCAAGGAAATAAAGAATGCCATGTAGCCATTTGAGTTGCTATTTTCCACTATGGTTTTCTATTTTAGCCTTCACGGGGGACCCTGGGGAAGCCCTCATCTCCCACATCCCCATCTTGTAGTTATTGTCTCAATAGGAACAAAAGTCCTGCATCCCTATTATTCCTCTTTTCTTCCATGCTTTATTAAATCTTTTGTTAGCCCCTCAATGAGAGCTCCTCGAAGGCCAGTAGCACAGCCAGGTCCTGGGACCTTTGCGCGAGCACCATCTGTGATTAAAGAGAAATCATAACACAGTAAGGGCCACGTGGTAAACACTAAATAAATGACTGTTAAATAAACCGACTCAAAAATTCATGATCAAACAAATACGGATTATGGCAGCTGCCTACATCTTTATTGACCTTCAGTTTGGAATGACCACTACCTCTGGATCATATCCTGGGGCAGAGCAAGAAGAAACCATTCACTCCTTAAGATATGAGTAACTTCAGTTCAATAATTAATAAGCAAAAGGGTAGAAACCTGTGGTTAAAATGACATGTGGAGAATATGGCATGAATGTTAATTCTATTTCTTACTATTGCAACAATTGCGAATTGTCTTTTATAATAACTTTATTACTTTGTTTTTCAGTGGAAGTGAAATTTTTTTTAAAAATTCTTTTCTGGGTCAGAGGACCAAGAATCTGTTCCAGGATTTTCACATTCAAAGTTGCGTTTCTTTTTAAACGTGTAGACTTTGCATCATCAACCCAACAGATATGTCTTGACTGTCTCCTTTAACTCTGAATGCTGTTTAGGATACAGAAAAAAGGATAGGAATTGCCTGAAAAGTCCTGTGGGTGTTCAGGGGAACCCTGCTCACATATGTACCTCGGTGGCCAATGGAACCTCCTCTTCAGATGACAAATCACCGATTCGGGTCCCAGCCTCAGAACTGCACTGCTTACAGGTGCATTTTATAGCAATGCCTTGTATATACTCATTAGATTGAATTTGCTGATTTCACAAGCATGCGCCAGGGAACCAGGGACATAAATGCACAGTGACAGTATCTAAGGTTCGATAGAGGGAGAAATGCGCCTACAACAGTAACTCAAACTGAAGAACCAAGTGGAAGCTGCCATCAGAGGCTCCCAGACACAGAGCCAGGGCTCGACTGCCTCTTCCGAGGCCTGGGATCATCACAGCAATCAGCAGGCACCCTGGGGTGTGACACAGCCGGCTGCAAAGGATCCTCTAGGCCAACCGTGACTCATTGGCCTGAGGCTCCCACTGTCTGTAACCATGAGGCTGGAGAAAGAACATGGGCTTTGAGCAAATAGAGCTGGAATCCTGGTTCTGTTCTGGACAGGTGCGAGATTTCCGGCATTTCCAACATGACCTGTCTCAGCTTTTGCTTGTCTGGAATATGATGCTAATGCCCCCTTCCCCCTAGGGTGGCAGAAAGTATTCCATGAGATAGTGTATAGAAAGCTCTCACAAAGCGTATAGAAGGCGTAATGCCTTTCCCTCCACCGCCTACCTTCAAAGAATGAAGGCCCTGCCAAAGCACGCCCACAGGGCAACACAGCACGTCACTTCCAGGCAGCAGAACAAGCACATCTTAACAGGGCCGGATCCGGGAAGTCCGGATTGTGGAACACTGAGAGGATTTTTGCTGCAGGTTGGAGATAACCAGTGGGTGGCCCCAGGGTGATGGGTGTACTTATGAGGCTCATTAGGACAGAGAACAGAGGCAAAACAGTGAAGGGAGGAAATCAAAATCAACCTGGTCTCATATCACACTGGACACACAGTCTAATATTCGCTCCTGATGCTAGAGCCTAGGCGATGCGCTTGTTTACAACACAGAGCTCTTGTCTGCCCCCTCCTTAGTCCTGCACCAGCCGGACACAGGGCTTTGACTTCTCCCCTTGCTCCTCTTTTAGATCATTACCCCTGAAATGCTCTTGGCTGGATGTCCCAGGGGTTCACCGAGAGCAAATCTGTGGCAAGCAGAAAGAAAAGGCTGGAACGGCACATGAATGGCAGTCTGTCGAGATGGTCATTCATCAGGTCTCGGAATCGAATCTGAGAAACCATCTGCTTTTGTCCTCCATGAGGATTCTGCGTTGGAGAGGTGATGGCCCTCCTCGGCGCCTCCTCCACAGTGGCTGAGAGAAGCCGCCATCTGGTGACATGGTGGGAGGCGGTGGGGAAGGGGGGTCTACTCTGAGGGACACCTAGGCGAGGGGATGGCTTTGTGTTCGTCATCACGGCAGCCCCACTCTGCGCATGGGACCTCATTTCTCCACGCTAGGCCAAGTGAACATTCTCACTCTGCTCTTGCTCAGTCTTTGCTTTGCGCTTTTGGCTGCTTAACTTTTGAATGCCAGACCAACCTTTTAAATGCACGTATATTCCTGGCAACACTCCATGGGAGCATTTATAGCACTGAATGCAAAATAGGAGACTCGACTTAGGGCTGGGACTCAGAAAACCCCCAAGGAAGGAGGCAACTCTGTCAACTCAATCAAGGACCCCTGGGAGGCACGATGTCACTTCCACTTACCCCAGACTCAAGATGTAATCATTATAAGCCAAAGAAATATGATTGATGGTCTCTCTGTATAATTCAATCACACATGTCCCAGTAGCAGGGAAGCAGTTGGACCAGGTTGCCAGTTTTTTCTTATTCAACAATCCTGATGGCTCAGGGGTGGTACCAATAAGATATTAATTTCCCTGGAGAAATTTTCTTCTAATCATGCATATTGAGCTTGAAGCCCTTAGGCACAGGCAGATTGGGATACTTTATTTTTTTCACCTGAAGCTATTTTTTTGTTTTTGTTTTACTCACAGTTCATAGTGTTTATTACATTCGCTTGAGAAAATTTCTCTCCACTTTCCGCACTTCATGTCCTCAGTCTTTTTGGCATAAGACAGGATGTGGCTTTGCAGCTGCCTCCAACCACGCCTTTGGAAGCGAGAGATGGCAGCTCCCAGGCTCCCCGGGCCTGCAGTCCAGATGTGAGAGCGTGAGAAGCTGTCTTCCTGGGCTAGAACGAAATGTGGGTGATTCAGTCTCATTTAGCCCTGCCAACAGAAAGGTTTTTCTTTTCAGGGGCATTTTTAAAAGATAGTAACTCTTATTCTCCAGGTAAATCGCCATCAGAAGCTAATTTCTGAACATCTACCATCACTGACCATTTTTGGTTTGGGTTTAAACAAAAATGTAAAGTAAATGAAATAAATAGCTACCGTCATCTCCAAGGCCTACTTATGTTAGAGAAAGCGTAGCTAGAGAGACAAGAGTTGGATGGAGAGCGTCTTCATTCCACACATTGAGAGTAAATCAGTGAAGTGCCTCTGAAATATTCAAAAAAAGTAAGAAATCCGGATATAAAAGTAGACTAGGTCAACATGAGCCTCTAGGGTCCTGTAGCTATTGGGCTAGTGCAGAGCCTAGGGTTAACGTGGATCTATTTCACTTGGACGGCCCTGGGAATTCTCCTCCACATTCGTCACACAATTTGATTCGGGTTGTCCCACTGCCCAGGGAAGCTGGGTTACATGTGAGATTTGTTTGGAAGCAGTAACGAATCCAATTGGGGATGAACGTCTAGGTTTGAGGAGCAAGCACTTGTAGCCACAAAAAATATCCAAATAAGGATGGAGGGGCGAGAACAGTCAAATGTAGCTTACTCGTCGTTTTCAATAGGTGTGCTTTCAGTTTTCTTCTTCATCATCGGGGTGCTAACAGTATTGCATCAGCATCCGTATAAAGAAAGGGAGATGCAACAGGGAGCCGCGGGGAAAGCTCTGCCTGAGGAGTTGGGAGTGTGAGGGATCTGCTGTCCCTGGCTGGGCGGCCACAGAGAAGCCACGGACGCCTCTGGCCCCACTGCCAAAGTCTGTTGGTTTATGTTTCTAAGTGATCATCATGTCTTTAGAAATTAGCCATGCAGAGGAGTTCTCCCCAGATGCTTGTTGGAAGATTTTAGTAAGTACAGATGCTCCTTGACTTACAGTGGGGTCACATCCTAATAAACCCATCATAAGATGAAAATATTGTAAGTCAAAACTGCATTTAATACACCTAACCTGCCAAACATCAGAGCTGAACATAACCTTCCTAAATGTGCTCAGAACACTTACATTAGCCTACAATTGGGCAAAATCATCTAACACAAAGCCTATTTTATAATAAAGTGTTAGACTGAATACTATAGTAAAAGTGAAATACAGTGGTTGTATGGGTACTAGAAATACAGTTTCTACGGAATGCATGCCACTTTCGCTTCACCATAAACTTGAAAAACCATTCATCAAGGAATGTCTGTAGTTGTTTTTTGTTGAATTGTGTCCCCCAGAAAGATACGTTCGCGTTCTAACCCTGGGTACCTGTAAATGTGACCTTATGTTGAAACAGAATATTTGCAGATGTCATCAAGTTAAGATGAGGTTATACTGGATTAGGGTGGACTCTAATCCAACGACTGGTGTCCTTATAAAGAGGAGAATTTCGACACAGACATAGAAAGAATGCTATGTGACATGGGAGGCAGAGAAGGTAGGGACTGGAGTGATGTGCCTACAAGCCAAAGGACACCAAGGATCGCCAGGCAAATACCAGAATCTAAGAGAGAGACTTGGAATGGACTCTCCCTCAAGCCTCCAGAAAGAACCAATCTTGCCATCCTGTTGAAGGGAACACCACTGTCCCAGAAGTGACCACACCTTGATCCTGAACTTCTGGCCTCCAGAACTGTAAAAGAATAAATTTCTGTTGTTTTAAGCCACCCAGTTTGTGGTGCATTGTCATGACAGCCCTAGGAATCCAACACAGCAGTCATCTCACACAGGCCAGTATAACTAGTTTAGAACAAGATTCATTATATCTGTTAGATGTCAAGGGAATATTTTTTGGTTTCAATGATGGCAAGTTTATTTTGATAATACAACTGACTTTGCTATTTTTACTGGGAGTTTTTGGAATGCATACTCATTTCATGCTCCTAAAAAGATTAAGCACGCATGTGTGCATGTGTATATCCATCCACTAAGTTGTATCTCATTTTAAAAAAAAAATGAAATCAGGCTGGGCATGGTGGCTTACACCTGTAACCCCAGCACTATGGGAGGCTGAGGCAGGTGGATCACCTGCGGAGTTCGAGACCAGCCTGACCAACATGGTGAAATCCCAACTCTACTTAAAATACAAAAATTAGCCAGGTGTGGTGGTGGGGACCTGTAATCTCAGCTACTTGGGAGCCTGAGACAGGAGAATTGCTTGAACCCAGGTGGTGGAGGTTGCGGTGAGCTGCGATTGTGCCATTGCACTCCAGTCTGGGCAACGAGAACAAAACTCCGTCTGAAAAAAAAAAAAAAAAAAAAAAGAAATCCTATTTTTTAGTATCAGGAAATGAATTAAATACTTCATCTATTTTCTATAAAAAGGTGACCTACGTTTACATTTTCAACCTCATATTTAACAGTGATTGTGCAATATTATTGCATTCTCTAGTTAGCCACTCCCAAGCAGTGGAAATGTCTGCTTGCCAGCTCTCAGTGGAGAAGTAAATTGCCCTCTGACAGTGTTGGTGAGGCGCCACTCTATTTAAAGGCAATTTGAGGAAGAGTGATCATCTCCTATGTGGGGAAGGCCAAGTTAAGACTTCTGTTCAGATCTACTGGAATTTACGTATCTACACCCACTAGAGGACACTTCCACCTTGGTTCGTGCTACACAAAAAGAAGCAGACCCCTGACAACTATTTGGTGACTGGCATAAATGAAGACTTACTGAACTTGAATGTGGGCCTCAAAACTGATTTTTATTTTGACTTAATTATCTGGCTTAAGACTTTTCTTTTTTACTGATTGGCCTGATTTTCACAGTCATGTTGTCATTTTTCTCATCAGCTTACTGAAACAGCCTTGGAGTCATGTACAATTCAACGTGCGTGCACACAATTCAGTGCTGCCCTTCAAAACTTTCTGTCCTACCATCGTTCCGTTTTGGTTTTTGTTTTCCAGAATACAACTCATTTAAGTAAGGAGAACTGAAGGGAGCTTTTAAAAAATGATTCTGAAAGAGTTTATATGATCACTGGGAAATATATATACTATTTCTCTAAATAAAATAATAATTTTAAAAATAAAGTGAAATATGAAAATCAGCCTGTGATTTTTAAGTAACCACATTTTTAAAAATCAGCTTTTTAAAATGGGACATTTTCAAATCTAATTTATAAAATTATTGTTTGAATTAGAAAAAGAGAATTTCTGGCACCTCTGCAGTTGGGAACTCTATGTGCCCTGGAATTAACAAGAGAGACTAAACTACACATTGCTGGTTGGATGACTGGGCAGAATGAGAAAGACAGTCTTTAAACTGAAAAACAATTTTCTATCTTTTTCTGTAGAAAGTGTGTTTTTCAGAAGATATATATGTATATATTCAGCACATATATATTACAGACAAATAATCCTAAGTGTAGAATCTTAACTGAAAATATATGAACTGTTGGCCAGGGGCGGTGGCTCATGCCTGTAATCCTAGCACTTTGGGAGACCAAGGCAGGCAGATCACAAGGTCAAGAGATTGAGACCATCCTGACCAACATGGTGAAATCCCGTCTCTATTAAAAACACAAAAAATTAGCTGGACTACAGGTGGCACGCCCCTGTAGTCCCAGCTACTCGGGGGGCTGAAGTAGGAGAATCACTTGAACCCTGGAGGTGGAGGTTGCAGTGAGCCAAGATTGCGCCACTGCACTCCAGCCGGCTATGGAGTAAGACTCTGTCTCAAAAAGAAAGAAAGAAAGAAAATATATATATATACACACATCTGAACTGCCAATATCCACAGGGTTAATATCTAAGATGGTAGGATTATGAATGGTTTCTCCCTTTTTTCCTACTCTTCTGTAATTTTCTATAGCAATTATGTAGTTCTATTATAATGGTAAAATATGATTAATTGTTAAAATGAACTGAGAACAAACCTGATTCTACGAAACATGTCTACAGACAGCTGGGAAACAGCCATGGATGACAGAACCTGCTGTTACACTGTTACCAAGGATGAGAAGTGGCCTGATTTGGGTGAAAAATGCTCACACCAAGGCCAAGAGACAGGGCAGCAGCAGGCTCTCCAGGTGAATTTCCCGCTGGCCAATGGCCCCAGATCAGCCTTCTCAAGGCTAAAGTGTCATGGAGTCCAAGCTGGCAACACTTTTGTTGTGTCAAGCTCATTTTGTCTTTAATCTGAGCCTGCTTTGATGTGTTCAAATGAAATGCTGAGAATTTTTAGAGCAGAGAAAGCAATGAAGAGCCTGGCTCCCCAATCTGTCCGTCTGGATAGACACTTTGAATCCAGAAAGCTTCTGGCACCTTCACAGTTGAGAACTTTATGTGCCCTGGAATCAGCAAGAAAATCTAAACTATTTATTGTAGGATATCTGGCCCGGCAGGATGAAAAAGGCGGTCTTCAAATTGAAGTAACAGGCTTACTTTTACTGTAAGAAGTGTGTTTTGCAGAGGATACACTTAAAAGACAAAAATATTAATCCTGAGAATATCAAGGAGTCTGCTAAGGAGGACTTTCACACTTTCATTTATTCCTTTATCACTCACTTCATGCATGCAGTTAATTAACCCCAGCTGGGTGCGGGTGTGTGGCCAGTCCTTAAAGCAGTGGTTCTGAAAGTGTGGGTCCACAACTAGAAGTACAGGCAACACCTGAGAACTTCTTAGAGCTGCAAATTCTCAGACACAACCCCCAGACTGCAGCATTGAAGTCTCCATGTGTGTGGCTCAGCAATCTGCATTTTAACAAGCCCTCCAGATGATTCTTGTAGCCGCTAAAGTTGGAGGACCACAGGTGTTATGCATAGGTGTATGGCAGTGGAGCTGGAAAGGAATTGCTGTTAAGTATTTCAGCTGGGCACAGTGGCTCACAACTCTGTTACCAGCACTTTGGGAGGCCAAGGTGGGAGAATTGTTTGAACCCAGAAGTTCGAGGCCAGTCTGGGCAATGTGGTGAGACCCGTCTCTAAAACAATTATTATTATTTTTTAAAAAGGACAGTAGTGTGTGGGGTGGGCATGGTGGCTCATGCCTATAATTTTAGCACTTTGGAAGTCCAAGGCAGGAGGACGGCTTGAGCTCAGGAGTTCAAGATCAACCTGGGCTACATAGTGAGACCTTGTCTCCACAAAAAATAAACAAAATCATCCACCATGGTGGTGCACACCTCTGGTCCCCTACTCAAGAGGCTGAGGTGGGAGGATCGCTTGAGCCCCAGAAGTCAAGGCTACAGTGAGCCATGAGCCATTATCGCGCCACTGCACTCCGGCCTGGGTGTCAGAGTGAGACCTTGTCTCAAAAAAAAAAAAAAAAAAAAAAAAAAACCACAATAGTGTGTGGAAGAAGAAGTTCATAGTTCTAGGGAAGCACAGAATGCAAGGCAACCCCGTCACTCCATGGAGAGGACTTTCCACAGCCTATTTCTTTGCACTGAATGTCTGATTCCACTCTTAGGATGAAATGTGCAGTCTTCTTGATCCAATATTGTATTAATTTGAAGTAACCATTCCAAGTAGCTTCCAGAATGAAGTAAAAGGACTCAAATTTAAAAATATCTTCATTCTTTCTTGCTTATGTTCTTTGATCAAGTTGTCTTTATTTGTGCTCTTATGAAATGGCTATAGCCCAGTCCTCACAGCCCAGCACAAGTTTGCCAAAAGGTACTCCGGGAATCCTAAATGGTTATCAATGATGTCAGCATTAGCTGTCCACATGATGCACTTAGAACAAACACTTCCTACTTACAATGACTGTCATTTTCTTTTGTTTTCCTCTTCTCTTCTTTTTTCCTCACTACATCATCTTTAGCTGAGAAGGTAGTAATGCTGCAGACGAGCCCTCCTATCAAATGTAACAGGCCTGGACACAGCTGTGTGGGAGGCAAGGCTGCTTGCGATGTGAACCGCCTCCAGGATCTCCTGGGTCAAAAGGACTTGTTTTGCAGTCGAATCTTTTGTGTCTCATGTTTTTCTGCTTCTCTGGAGAGGAATGCCCAAAGAGGCGTGGATCAGAGGTTAACCACAGGTATGCAGACAACAGCTGGCTGCTTTTTTCATTGCTTCCTAAGGGTTTAATTTTGGATCCTGTCCAAATAGCCATGTTTTGGATAGAAAGTGGGAAAACAGCCCAATTGAGATTGCTTTAGTTGCCTCTATCATGGACATCATCCTCATAGGTTTCAACTGGAGGCTTGAGGTTATGTTTTCAATGACTAATGTATGTCTTTATTTAAATTCCATCATAGGACAACCTAATACCTGCTAATCACAGCTGTTGAAAATTGTACAACTACATTCTACCATTAATTGAATGCTTGCAATGTGCTAGGCGTTATGTTGATATTTCCTGCTATAACCGCATGTCAACTCTCTAAAGGAGATTTTATTACCCCATTTTGCAGCTGTGGAAACTGAACCTGAGAGAGGTTAAGTAATGTGTTCAGGGTAATATAGTAAGTTGCAAGATTGGAGTTTGATTCAGGTGTGTCTGACTCCACCATGTTATGGTGTCTCTCTGATATCCCTGTAGTGAAGGGATAAAATGATGACATTGATTTGGTTAAAGAATACTGATTCTGTCTTCTAGAAATGTGCTCTGGCCAGGCTCAGACATAGCATTCTAGATCAATGACTGCATCACAGATTTCTTATCAGGCTAAAGCTGATCAAGTTGCAGGGGAATTTACTGACAAATGATAGATTCCAGAGCTGGCAAATAGGTTTTTTGCACCAATTCTGATTATTTGTCCATGTATGCCTGGAGTGCTGTGTTGAAAAAGTGTCTGAGGCCACATGTGAGCCCAGGGGCAAGGTGTACTCTGATGGATATGGTGACATCTGGCCTGGCATCAAGAGAGGCAACTACAGGGAATATGATAAATATTTTGTAATATTTGATGTATTGAATTGGATGCCAAGTGTCCTAAAATTTAGGTTCACACCTTGAATTTAGATCTTATAATAATTGCCATTGAAAATTATGTATCATAAAAATGGGTTCAGTAAAATGTGGTGTTACCTCATCAGTTCTGTGTGATGTGGGGGATGATGAAACACCACAATAGATTGGATTAGAATTGATGCAAGCATGCTTCATTCTAAGGAAACCTACACTCATAAATTTACAAATTATGAGATTCTCAACCTTACAAAAGGATAACTGGGATGCTTTTAAAGAGTAACATCACCTCAGCACTACCCCAAACACACCCAATGCATGCAAAGAGTCTTTCATGATCCCATTCAAGATGGGAGAGGGAGTCAGGATAAGAAACTAAGCTTGTTCTTGTTAGCATATTGTTAATACTATCCAATGTGATCTACAGATTCAAGGCAATCCTTATGAAAATTCCAATGATGTTTTTCACAGAAATAGAAAAAATACTCCCAAAATTTGTCCAAAAGCACAAAAGACCCGAAATGGCCAAAGCAATAATGAGTAAAAAGAACAAAGCTGGAGACATCATACTACCTGATTTCAAACTATACTATAAAGCTACAATAATCAAAACAGTATTCTACTTGAATCTTAAATTCAGCTGATGTTAAAAAGAGAGAGAAAAAAAAGAGAGTATGGTACTGGCATAAAAACAGACACACAGACCAGTGGAACAGAACAGAGAGCCCAGAAATAAATCCTTGTATTTGTGGTTAATTGATTTTCACAAAATTGCCGAGGACACACAATGAAGGAAGGGCAGTCTCTTCAATAAATAGTACTGAGACAACTGTATATCCACTTGCAGAAGAACAAAATTGGACCCTTATCTCACACCACATGCAAAAATCTAACCAAAATGGATTAAAGACTTAAATGTAGGACCTGGAATTGTAAAACTACTAGAAGAAAACGTAGGGGAAAAGCTCCATGACATTGATCTGGGCAATGATTTTTTTTTTTTTTTTTTTGGATATTATACCAAAAGCACAGGCAACAAAAGCAAAATTAGACAAATGGAATTGCATCAAACTAAAAAGACTTCTGCACAGCAAAGAAAATAACGGAGTGAGGAGACAACCTATGGAATAGAAGAAAATATTTGCAAATCATACATCCAATAAGGGGTTAATATTCAAAATACATAAGGAACGCAAAGAACTCAACAGTAAGAAAGCAAATAATCAGACTACAAATAGGCAATGGATATGCATAGATATTCCTCAAAAGAAGATATACAGATGGCCAACAGGTATATGAAAAATGCTCAAGTCATTAACCATTAGAGAAATGCAAATTAAAACCATAATCAGATATCACCTCACACCTGTCAGAATGACTATTATCAAAAAGATGAAAGATAACGAGCATTGGCAGGGGATGTGGACAAAGGAAACCCTTGTACACCGTCAATGGGAATGCTGTTAATGGCTACACAAATTAGTACAGTCATTATGGGCAACAATGTGGAGGTTCCTCAAAAAATTAAAAATAGTACTACCATATGGCCCAGCAATCCCACTACTGGGTATATATCCAAAGGAAATGAAATCAGTATGGTAAAGAGATAACTGCACTGCCATGTTTATTGCACCACTAATCACAAAGCCAAGATATGGAATCAACCTAAGCGTCCATTGATGGACGAATGGATAAAGAAAATGTGATATTTGTACACAATGGAATACTATTCACCATGAAAAGAAGGAAATCATGTCATCTGTGACAACACAGATAAACCTGGAGGACGTTATGTTAAGTGAAAGAAGTCAAGCACAGAAAGACAAATATCACATGATCTCACTTATATGTGAAATCCGAAAAAGTTGGACTCTGAAGTAGGGAGGAGAATGTTGGTTACCAAGTATTGGGGAGTGGGGTTGCTGGGAAGATGTTGGTCAAAGAATACAAAATTTCACTTAGACAGGAAGAGTAAGTTTAAGAGATCTATTGTACAACATGCTGACTATAGTTAATAACAATATATCGTATTCTTGAAAATTGCCAAGAAAATGGAGTTTAAGTGTTCTCACCACAAAAAATGAAAAGTATATGAGGTAAGTAATATGTTAATTCACTCAATTTAGCTGTTCCCAAAATATATGCATATTTCAAAACTACGTGTTGCACATGATAAATATACAACATTTTTATTTGTCAATTTAAAAATAAATAAACGAAGCTAAAGTGTTGGGAGACTACTTATTGAAGAGAAATCAGGAATGCGCATTTATGAAACTGATGCTGGAGTATTAGGCAAGAGGAACTATTATTCAATGTATAGAGCCCAACTACCTGGGATGCTGAGGCAGGAGGAGAGTTGCTTCAGCCCAGGAATTCGAGGCTGTGGTGAGCTATGATTGTCCGTGTGAGTAGCCGCTACACTCCAACCTGGGAAAAACAGTGAGACCTTGTCTCTAAAAACAAAAAAGCAAAATTTATGTGCACAACTTTTTTTTTTTTTTGAGACAGAGTCTCTCTCTGTCGCCCAGGCTGGATGGAGGGCAGTGGTGCGATCTCAGCTCACTGCAAGCTCCACTTTCCAGAATACATCTATCAATGAAAGGCTTCACTATTGATCTTCTTGAGGTGAAAGAAAATGTCAGTAGGTGAGAAAGATCTTTATACCAAATCTTCACAATCTTCAGCTCAATCTTGAGTTGAGTTGATTTGCACAACATGGCCTTGGACTCGGATGATGCTGCATCCTCCATGTGCTCTGACATCTCCAGCAAGGTTTGGCACATTGTGGATGGAGCGAACCTGCCTCTGGAATCAAATCATTATGCCAAGGCGTCCAGGCTGAGGGTAACCCAGGATGGAATGTTTCCCAAGATCACTGGGACCTTTCTACCCACATGAGGCCATCAACTGAGAATGGCTTTCTCCAGACCAGACTTGGGGGTTGATGCTATCTCTACAAGTGTGCAAAAGTCAACAAGAGTTTTGTGTAACTTTGCTCAGGATACTTTGAAAAGTTGTTTAAGTTTCTATTTCTAGTTATGCATATTTTCAACTATTAAAACCACACAAGAATCACTGTTCACTAATTAAAGCAATAATTTCATATTGAGAACATCTTGTAAATTCAAAATAATTGGGGGGTACTCTTACATTTAATGTGCTTTCAAAGTACATCTGCAATATACTTTACTACTTCTTCTGAAGAGGTGACCATGTGGCACACAATCCGAGTTTTAAAGCATGCAAAGTTCATGTGACATTTCACTTATCATTGACAGTGACTTTACAGAGGCAGTTTTCTTTTGGGTAACATGGCACTTCACAACATCCTATATTTATGGGGCACATGCCTATAGTCCCATCTAGGGAGGCCAAGGCAGGAAGATTGCTCAGCTCCAGGAGTTGGAAGCCACCCTGGCCAATATAGCAAGACCCCATCTCTAAAAACTGTCTTGTCTTGTCTTTTCCTTTCCTTTCCTCACTTTTCTTTTCTTTTCTTCTCTTTTCTATGTTTTCTTTTCTTTTTGACAGAGGGTCTTGCTCTGTCACCCAGGCTGGAGTGTAGTGGCATGATCAGGGCTCACTGCAGCCTTGATCTCCCAAGCTCAAGCGATTCTCTCACCTCAGTACCACCCTCCACCTCCTCCCGGTCACCCGCCAAGTAGCTGGGACTACAGGCATGTGCCCCACTCACCGCTAATTTTCTTTTTTTTTTTTTTTGAGTAGAGTTGGGGTCTCTTCATATTGCCCAGGCTGGTCTCAAACTCCTGGATTCAAGTATCTGCCAACCTCGGCCTCCCAAAGTGCTGAGATTACAGGCATGAGCCACTCCGCTCGGCCTTGTATATGTATATTTTGAAGTAGTTGGTTCTTAGCCCTTAAATTGATTGCAAATCTACTAATGGGTAGAGACCCTGTTTGAAGAACAGTCCTGAAACAGGATATACTCAGCATTCTACCCAAGGCATGACTCCCTCATGGAAGGGAAGGCAGAGTATTAAAAAGCATTTTATTCCAGCCTGGATTTCTCTGCATTTGCTCCCTGTCTCGCCTTGCTCCTACGTTCTGATGTTTTTCTGCCTTTGCATAGAAGAACTGCTATGACTATATATGAAATCAAATCAACTGACCCATCACCCCCAGGCCTTTTCCCTTTATTATATATGGTTCTCTCTGTTCTGCTTCTCCCGCCTGTACCTGCTTTGCATGGTTCCAGTATGACATGGTGAGAATCGAGGAAGTGAATGCAGGGATAAGCAAGGGACTCTGCAGTCATGAGCTGGCACTTTACTTCACCTTCTCCCCCTGCTGCTACCTCCTTACATGTAGAAAGCGGCTGGGCTGGCTCATGCTCCCTGCAGACAGAGGCCAAACTAGTGGCAGGAAGTGCTGTCTTCCTCACCCGGCCAGAAGGGCAATGGGTCTGTACCACATTTGCCTAATAACTGATATTCTGCCTGGCACTGCCCCCGTGCTCACTGAGGACCAACAAGGTCAGGTGTCCCAGCACTAAGAGCAACACACAGGCAGCCTGAGGGAAGCCAGGGAAAATAGTTGTCCATGACAACGCTGGGATGGGAAGTGCCAGGGAAGAGAAAGCAACCAGCAGAGGAGCACCTTAGGGGCCAAGGGAGAAAGAAGCAGGAATGTAGACACTAAACGGGACAGTCATGATGCAGAGGCGTGGGGTCCAGGGAGAAAGCAAGTGGCCAGAGAATGGGTGGGCGTGTGCGCATGTGCACACAGGCAGAGACCACCTGGTTAGGGGGATGGTGAGAACTGAGTGGTATTCCAGTCGTTTAAATGGAAAGAAGTTGTGTTTTAATAAATGTTCTAACAGGGAGTCAGGTAACATGAATATATATGTATATGTATATACACACAAACACACACACACACACACACACGTATCTGATCCCTGAGAAAGCTTTGTAAAACAATAAAACTCAAATTATTAAAGTGTTAACTGAACTTCAGAATTTTCATCTCAATTTTCTCTAGAGCATCTGGCAACCAGATGACAAAATTTTCAGTTTTGTTCAAGTATGTATGGGGCAGAGGATTAACCAGTTAACAAATTTAATCTGCCTCAGCAACACTGTTATGTAGGTCATGTGGGGAAGCTTGACCATTCCTGAAGCATGTTGAGAGGTGGTGAATGCCTCTTTTGTAAACTCTCATTGACTCTAACAGGACCCAAGTTACCATATCCGGCTTATTGGTGATTGCGAGGCCAAACAATTAACAAAGTTTGAAGTAAATGCAAACATGACTCCCTCCTAACCAACAAGTTCCATAAGGCTCAAAAATAATACATTTAATTTATAACTAAATATATTAATTTAATCTATAAATAGATGTATTTTAATATAAATATTTCAATATATAAATGCTTTTTATTATATATTACAAATACATTATATCTGTTTTATATAGAATATATAATGTGTGTATTCTATATGGTTTTTATATATTATAGATATAAATTTTTATATTTATGTTTTTATATCTATATTATATAATGTCACATATAATATATAGTGTCATATATAATATGTTTTATATAACATATAATGTCTTAGATATATAACATATATGTAATGTCTTTTATATATATATATACACACACACACACACACGTTATATATGATATGTATAAAATGCCAGCCCGTTAATGTGCACAGTGCGTTATCATGGGAATTTCCAATAAGTTTGTGAAGACAGAAACAGTGGTCTATATATGGTAATGGCAGTTAATCTATGCAGAATAAAGAAAATATAAATTAACTTGAAATAAATTAAAAACAGCTTTGTCTTTTCTTTGTAGAATTCAATCAATAAAGACTTAACATAGAAAATATTGGCAGTAGATTTCTGTGGCATTTGCCACCTGTATAACAATTCTGATATGGCTAAAATCTTTTTAAAAATGTAATCCAAAAAAGCCATCACCTGATAGGGTAAAAATTGTTGGTGTTCATCATTGGCACACTTAGGTTTTCAATTGTGTTGTTGATGCTGCCAGTTCAGAGTGATATTTGTGGCAGACCTTGGGAGTGAGAATGGGTGAAGAAGACAGATAATGAGTTTAAATGAATTTGGCATTAATGATAACTGCAGACCTTAGGAAAGTGTTTTCTTTGCCAAGAGAAAGGAAGCTTTTAAACTGTGAATAGAGCTCATAGAGAGTGTTGAAAATCAACACGGAGTGGGGCAGTACTGCTACAATCACCTGGGAAACCATGGCAGTCGCTAGGGCCTCCCGTTGCTGCTAATGAGAACAGTGTGGTTCCCAGTCAGCGTGAGCAGCGTGCCATCAGCCAGACTGAGGCCACGATCACAGGCAGTGTTCGCCTCTTTAGGCAGACAATGCACAATGGTGCCTATCTAGGCCTTGCATAAGCCACATTCACCAGAGGGTCAGCGTTGATTTTGAGCAATTACTTCCATACTCCTGGGGCTTAGTAAAACCAGGAGCATCCTGTTCTGATCTAAACTCCATTTTCTTCTTCTGAATGAAGGGAAATCTCTGCCTTATGATTTCCAATATTAATAAAGTGTTGCTGGGAAGGGGCAAGCTTTCAATTAATATTGCATCCGTTTCCATTGGTGTTCTGAAAGGTTCCGTGAAGCCTTTGTCTTTCAAGGATGGAAAACGAGTTTCTCAAAAATTAAAGATTTTAAAAAATTCATATGAAGGGGAAGGATGAACTGATACAAGGAAGTTCTTATTATCTTGGCAAATGACACAGACTATGCCTATACTGGTCCAACCATATGGGAGAAAAGAAGAAACTGTTTTCCAGATGTTTTGTCTGCATAACATGAAAAACTTCTTTGATTGAATTTTTCGCTTTTCATTCAGATGTTTGATGTTATAGACAAAGTCACGGATATAAGAATATGAGAAGAAAATGAAAGGTGTGCAAAAATACATCATCAAAAATGCTTTTTGATGATAATAAAGTTCCCCTTTAATATTTTAGAGTTTTCTCCCAAGCAAGATTTGATGGGTTTCATATTTATATAGGACATATATTAGCATGTTTTTGGCCTTTAGAAGCTGCTGATCTCAATGTTTAAAAATCAAAGAGGAAAGAGCTGCAGACTGGAGTTTGCAATGTCCTCATCGTGAAAAGCTTGTTCCTGGTGGTTGTTTTAGAAAATACATTGTTAAACAAAAGTAGAAGCTAATGCAAAAAAACTAAGATCAAGGGGGAAAAAATCATGAAGTTGGAGGAAAGGCACATATGTAAGAGGGCGCCAGTAGGAAATAGATGAACAAATGTGATAGACTTGAAAGGCCTGTGGGTTTGAGACCTTCTTAGGGAGAAATTTAGGTACCAGGCTGGGGAACATGTATTTATTTCACTAGGCACTGAGGAGCCATTCAGTGTTTCTTTTTAAATTTTCTGTTTATTAGCTGCCAACAACAGAATCTACTCTGCCTAGTCCAAGCTGAAAGAGAAGTTATCAAACAATATTAGGTAGCTTATGGAATCTTCAGGTGAATAAACAGTCAGGCTCTGAAGCAAGGTAAAAAGAGTTGCTATAGTGAAAACACATCTCACAAACACTCCTGAGGCTCCAGAAACCTCCCACGCTGCGGTTGACAGAAGAATGGATCCCTATAAACAGTACCTCCTCATAGTACTCACTGTTGGTTCTACCTCTCTTGCAGGAGCCCAAGGTAACTGTGATTCATAGAACTGAAATGATATACCTGAGCCTTAGCTGCAAGGGAGTCTGGGAATACGAGCCTTATACTTTAGGCGGGCATGACCCAGAATATTGGAGGATGTTCAAAGATCTTCTGCAGATCTGCACAAATGACAAGTTTCCACTACAAGAATGATTTATGTTTAGGAAAAGTAATTTGCCATGATTTGTGTAGAAAAGATTGGGGTAGGCCAGGTACTGTGGTTCACGCTTGTAATCCCAGCACTTTGGAAGGCCAAAGCAGGAGAATCGCTTGAGCCCCAGAATTCGAGACTGGCTTGGGCAACATGGCAAAATTCTGTCTCTGCAAGAAACACAAAAATTAACCTGGTATGGTGGTGTGTGCCTGTAGTGCCAGCTACTCTGGCGGCTGAGGTGGGAGGATCAATTGAGCCTGGGGAAGTCAAGTCTGCAGTGAGCTGTGATCACACTGCTGCACTCCAACCTAAGTGACAAAGTGAGACTCTGTCTCAAAAAATAAATTAATTAATTAATTAAATAAAGTACTATACTAGAAAAAGGCTGGATGTGAAAAGACGAGTTACAAGCCTATAGGAACTGTCAAGGGAAACAGTAATAAGGCCTCACCTTGTGTAGTAGAAACACAGGGAAAGAGAAGATTCTGGAATTACTAAAGAGACAAAACTGGAAACATTTAGCAATGATGCCATTAGCAGGAATAGGGAAGTCAGGAGGGAGGTGCCATTCTGAAGCGGAGGACTGAGTCCAGCCTGGGACATGATCAGTTTGGGAAGCAGGATGCACAGCTGGACAAACCCAGCACACACTGGGATGGTAGAGCTGGAGCTTGGAGAGAAGCATCCAGAGACACAGGCATTGGAGTTGCCCACAAAGAAACGGAAGTTGAAAGGACAGGACTGGGAGGGTGTAGTTCAAAGTTTGTGTTTTCATTTCCCTTGAAAATTGTTTTTTTGCATGTTGTCTGCTATCATGATTTAAGAATAGTTTAGCCCAGAGCCTTCTTTCCCTGCACCCGCAGCAAAAATAAACCAATGGAAATTTCATTCTTATCCCAGTAACACATTATTTGCTGTCTTGAGGAACCTGTCACCTGTCTTCAAATGATTCCCTTATTCTGTTTTTTTGTTGTTGTTGTTTTTCTTTTTCGTTTTGTTTTGTTTTGAGACAGGATCTTATTCTGTCACCCAGACTGGAGTGCAATGGTATAATCATAGCTCACTCCAGTCTCCATCTCCTAAGTTCAAGCAATCCTCTTGCCTCAGCCTCCCAAGTAGCTGGGACTACAGACATGTGCCACCATGGCCAGCTGTTTTTTATTTTTTTGTAGAGACGGGATCTCACTATGTTGCCCAGGCTGGTCTCAAATCCCTGGGCTCAAGTGATCCTCCCACCTCGGCCTCTCAAAGTGCTGAGATTGTAGGCATGAGCTACTGCACCTGACTTGATTCCCTATTCTTTATGTAACTCTCTCTTAGGGTTTTGAAGACTTAATTGTTTGTGTCTGGGAGCGGGGGAATATCATAAACAAGGAAAGCCAAGCTTTGTTTTTATTGCAGCCATTTTTCACCTGGTCTGAGAAAACACTAATGACACAGTCTACAGTCAAGAGTCTACATCACAAAAGAAAAAAAAGCTTTGGAGTCTCAAACCTGAGCAAGTCTCTATTGGGGGAGAGGGAGGGGCTTGTTTCCAACTATTCAAGTGCCATAAGCGCTTGCAGCGTGGGGCCTCACTGTCCCACATTGCCATTTTCTAGTCTTCTAACAATGAGGCCTTCTCTGAGGCCCCAGAGAAAGAGACCCTCTGGACAGTGAATGGGAGGCTTGTTACCCACAAAGAGCGAACTAAGGAGTTGGGACCAGTATTTTCTTTTAAATCAAGGGACACTTTTGTTTTGAGGGACAAAACTGTCTCAGAGCAGCCTGAGATGCTCCACGGGGATGGAACCTGAGCCTCCCCTCCCCGCTGATCAGGACGGCAGCGCTGCTCACCGGACTGACCAGGGCCAGGGTCACCAGCAGCGTGGGAAGGATTGCAAAGCTAACCCCACCCTGGCAAATGGGGGCCAGTCAGCTGCTCCAGGTCATCAACTTGGGCACAAAGTCATGAGGGCCCTCCTTCCTTCGGATAACTCGCCTCCTGACATGGAATCCCCTTAGAAGATGCTAGAGAAACCAACCTACACACACAGATGGATGGCCTGCTACAGAACCAGCTCTCCCAACATGCTGTGCCGTCCTTGCTTTCTGAAAAGGAAGAGGATCTGCAGCTACCCAGCAGGGAGGAAGCTACTGGCACCTGGTCATTGAAACCAGAGGGGTGCTACTTCTATACACCGAGCAGTCTAGTCCTCTCCACATGAAGTAGTAAATAGTTGAGTCAGTTTCAGAACTCTGTCTTCCCAGAGAGCATCAGGGCATTATTACATAATATCTTGGAGCACCACAAATGTGCATTATCCTGAACAGTAACTAATATTGTTCCTGAGGCAGAAAGAGTCCTTCACCCAGCTCGAAAAATGATAAGACAGCTCAGGCAGGGCAGGGCAGGGCAAGGGTTTAGGGTCTCCATCAGGAGACAGATGACTCTGACCAGAGATCAGGGTCAGGGATGGCATTTCTGCTCTGGCTAAAATTCAAATTTTACATAGATCTCTATGAGGTGGGCATTTTGCTGTCAAAGGTTTTATGGATGGTTCTAGATGCGGCAACAAATTATTAAAGGGAAATGCAAAGCCTTGCTTGGCAAAGCTTACACTTCTCAAGCGTTGACCTGAGTCTTAAATTTTGCAACTGTAAGTTTAGAGGACGCGGGACACACATCCTGTTTTGGAGGCTGTTTTGGAGGAGCAGGAAGACAAAAAAAGAGATGCTGTGGACTCAGTTCTCAAAGGCAAGTGGTGGCAGAGCACCAGGAAAAAAATCAGTGAGCGGGGCGAGGATCCGCATGGATCACTTTCCTCCCAAAAGGAGGCATATTCTTAGGCAGATTTTTGAGGGGCCTCTCGGGGCCTCCAGTAGTGGCTGCATTCACTTGTTGGCCCTGACAGGGCGCTTAGGGTTGAGACTCACAGTGCTTCTGTCCAGCAGAGCTGTGCTAGACGAAGAAGGTGATGTTCGCTGCAGAAACCTTCAAAGTCTCCCCAGCAGCAGCAGCAGCAAATCTAGGGTCACTTTTTCTGCCCCTCAGGTACTAAACAAGCCACAGGAAGTGAGTGTCTCATAGTCCCGCAAATCATGAAATGTATCCCGTATACACTTGGCAGCACCCTCAGAGGAAAGTCAAGACTACAAAGGGACTGGATATGTCAGAAGAAGAGAGGAGTGAGATAAAAAAGCAAGAGAAGTCTTGGGGGACTCTGAGGCAAGCTGCGGGGTAGAAAACTCGTGCTGCTTCTTGTTTCACACGGGCCAGAATCCTGTAAAGTTGTTTACCCAGCAGCCACTAAGCAAATGTCCCTTCTTGGGCGGTCTAGTCCAGTCCCTAGGTGGAGGTGGAGAGAATAGGACAAAGGACAGGGTGACATGAGCCCACTGACCTTTCACCTTGTCACGTATTTGCGGGTGGTCTGATTTTCACTGAGCTGCAGAAAAACCTCAGTGGCCCAAGCACAGGTCAGGGCTTCCTCCCACAGTCGGAAGTTTTGCCTTCTTGCCAGGACTGGCTGCACGAGTCACCTTCACACCTATCCTTCTTCCTCTGACAGGCTGCTGATAACAGCATCATCATCTCTGTAGAGGTTTACAGACCACACAGCACACATCTGTTAACCCTCCCCACAGGCCAGGGGCTAGTTATCATTGTTCTTATGTTCTCACTGCAGAACCTGAGGTCCAGGGAGGTTGACAGTCTTGTCCAACATCATACCATCTAAAGAAAAAATCACTAGCATCTAGCATTTATTGAGCGCTTGCCACTTTCCAGATAAGTGCTTTATTTGGATTTATTATTCTCATAACAACCCAGTGTTGTAGGCGTTTTGTTGTCTGCAGGATACAGATGAGGAAGCTGAGAGCGTGCCCACATCTTGACCGTAGGCTTGCATGTGTGGGACACCAGTAGTGTGTGAAGTGGGGAGCCTGACCTCACAACCTTCCCTCTTCTGTGTCTCTGCCACAGCTGGAAATTGGCAAAGGCAGAATTTGAATGGAGGTCCTAGACCACCTTTCCCACCAGGCTGGTGCTTCTCAAACTTGAATGTGCACATTGCCGTGAATCACCTGGGGATGTTGTTGAAATGTGGATTCTGACCCCACAGGTCTGAGACATGGCCCAGGGTTCTGCATTTCTTAATGAGCTCCCAGGTGACACTGAGACCACGGGACTGCAGACCCGGCTGTGAGTAATGATGTTCTATACTATTGTCACAGGGCAAACCCCCAAAGTGGGACTCAGCCCAGGAGGCCACGCGGGTGTTTGGTTTCACATAGGAAAGAATTCAAGAGTGAGCCAATGGAGTAAAGTGAAATTGAGTTTTACTTAAAAAGTAAAGGAATAAAAAGGGTGGCTACCCGTTCGGCAGAGTCGCACTGGGGGCTGCTTGACTGACTCTACTTATGGTTACTTCTTGATTAGATGCTAAACAGGGTGAATTATTCATGTTTTCTGGGAAAGAGGTGGGGAGGTCCTGGAACTGAGGGTTCTTGCCCCTTTTGGATCATGTAGGGTAACTTCGGGAAGTTGCCATGGCATTTGTAAACTGTCCTGGTGCTGGTGGGAGGTTCCTTTAGTATGCTAATGTATTATAATTAGTGTATAATGAGCAATGAGGATGACTAGAGGTTGCTTTCCTTGCTCTCTTGGTTTTGGTGGGTTTTTGCTGGCTTCTCTACTGCGTCCTGTTTTATCAGTGGGATCTTGTCACCTGTGTCAGGGAAACTATTCGTACTGAATTTCTATCTCACTATAGCTACCTTCTTTTTTCTTTTTCCTTTTTTTTTTGGGGGGGGCGGGGACAGGGTTTTGCTCTGTTGCCCAGCCTGGAGTGCAGTGGCACGATCACCACTGGGCTTCCCCGGCTCAAATGATTCTCCCACTTCAGCTTCTCAAGTTGCTGGGACTATAGGTGCTCACCACAGTGCCCAGCTAATTTGTTTTGTTTTGTTTTGTTTGAGATGGGAATTTCAAAACGTTGCCCAGGTGGGTCTTGAAATTCTGGCTTCAAGTGTTCTTCCCTCCTGGGCTTCCCAAAGTGTTGGGATTACAGGCATGAGCCACTGCCCCTGCGGCTACTCTTTTTTTTTTTTTTTTTGAGACAGAGTCTCGCTCTGTCGCCGGGGCTGGAGTACAGTGGCCGGATCTCAGCTCACTGCAAGCTTCCGCCTCCCGGGTTCACGCCATTCTCCTGCCTCAGCCTCCCGAGTAGCTGGGACTACAGGCGCCCGCCACCTCGCCCGGCTAGTTTTCTGTCTTTTTTTATTTTTTATTTTTTATTTATTTATTTTTTTTTATTATACTTTAAGTTCTAGGGTACATGTGCATAACGTGCAGGTTACATATGTATACATGTGCCATGTTGGTGTGCTGCACCCATCAACTCGTCAGCACCCATCAATTCATCATTTATATCAGGTATAACTCCCCAATGCAATCCCTCCCCCCTCCCCCCTCCCCATGATAGGCCCCAGTGTGTGATGTTCCCCTTCCCGAGTCCAAGTGAGCTCATTGTTCAGTTCCCACCTATGAGTGAGAACATGCGGTGTTTGGTTTTCTCTTCTTGTGATAGTTTGCTAAGAATGATGGTTTCCAGCTGCATCCATGTCCCTACAAAGGACGCAAACTCATCCTTTTTTATGGCTGCATAGTATTCCATGGTGTATATGTGCCACATTTTCTTAATCCAGTCTGTCACTGATGGACATTTGGGTTGATTCCAAGTCTTTGCTATTGTGAATAGTGCCGCAATAAACATACGTGTGCATGTGTCTTTGTAGTAGCATAATTTATAATCCTTTGGGTATATACCCAGTAGTGGGATGGCTGGGTCATATGGTACATCTAGTTCTAGATCCTTGAGGAATCGCCATACTGTTTTCCATAATGGTTGAACTAGTTTACAATCCCACCAACAGTGTAAAAGTGTTCCTATTTCTCCACATCCTCTCCAACACCTATTGTTTCCTGATTTTTTAATGATTGCCATTCTAACTGGTGTGAGATGGTATCTCATTGTGGTTTTGATTTGCATTTCTCTGATGGCCAGTGATGATGAGCATTTTTTCATGTGTCTGTTGGCTGTATGAATGTCTTCTTTTGAGAAATGTCTGTTCATATCCTTTCCCCACTTTTGGATGGGGTTGTTTGTTTTTTTCTTGTATATTTGTTTGAGTTCTTTGTAGATTCTGGAAATTAGCCCTTTGTCAGATGAGTAGATTGCAAAAATTTTCTCCCATTCTGTAGGTTGCCTGTTCACTCTGATGGTAGTTTCTTTTGCTGTGCAGAAGCTCTTTAGTTTAATGAGATCCCATTTGTCAATTTTGGCTTTTGCTGCCGTTGCTTTTGGTGTTTTAGACATGAAGTCCTTGCCCATGCCTATGTCCTGAATGGTACTACCTAGATTTTCTTCTAGGGTTTTTATGGTATTAGGTCTAACATTTAAGTCTCTAATCCATCTTGAATTAATCTTCGTATAAGGAGTAAGGAAAGGATCCAGTTTCAGCTTTCTACTTATGGCTAGCCAATTTTCCCAGCACCATTTATTAAATAGGGAATCCTTTCCCCATTTCTTGTTTTTGTCAGGTTTGTCAAAGATCAGATGGTTGTAGATGTGTGGCATTATTTCTGAGGACTCCGTTCTGTTCCATTGGTCTATATCTCTGTTTTGGTACCAGTACCATGCGGTTTTGGTTACTGTAGCCTTGTAGTATAGTTTGAAGTCAGGTAGCGTGACGCCTCCGGCTTTGTCCTTTTGACTTAGGATTGTCTTGGCAATACGGGCTCTTTTTTGGTTCCATATGAACTTTAAAGCAGTTTTTTCCAATTCGGTGAAGAAACTCATTGGTAGCTTGATAGGGATGGCATTGAATCTATAAATTACCTTGGGCAGTATGGCCATTTTCACAATATTGATTCTGCCTATCCATGAGCATGGTATGTTCTTCCATTTGTTTGTGTCCTCTTTGATTTCACTGAGCAGTGGTTTGTAGTTCTCCTTGAAGAGGTCCTTTACATCCCTTGTAAGTTGGATTCCTAGGTATTTTATTCCCTTTGAAGCAATTGTGAATGGAAGTTCATTCCTGATTTGGCTCTCTGCTTGTCTGTTACTGGTGTATAAGAATGCTTGTGATTTTTGCACATTAATTTTGTATCCTGAGACTTTGCTGAAGTTGCTTATCAGCTTAAGAAGATTTTGGGCTGAGACGATGGGGTTTTCTAAATACACAATCATGTCATCTGCAAACAGGGACAATTTGACTTCCTCTTTTCCTAACTGAATACCCTTGATTTCTTTCTCTTGCCTGATTGCCCTAGCCAGAACTTCCAACACTATGTTGAATAGGAGTGGTGAGAGAGGGCATCCCTGTCTTGTGCCAGTTTTCAAAGGGAACTTTTCCAGTTTTTGCCCATTCAGTATGATATTAGCTGTGGGTTTGTCATAAATAGCTCTTATTATTTTGAGGTACGTTCCATCAATACCGAATTTGTTGAGCGTTTTTAGCATAAAGGGCTGTTGAATTTTGTCAAAAGCCTTTTCTGCATCTATTGAGATAATCATGTGGTTCTTGTCTTTGGTTCTGTTGATATGCTGGATTACGTTGATTGATTTGCGAATGTTGAACCAGCCTTGCATCCCAGGGATGAAGCCCACTTGATCATGGTGGATAAGCTTTTTGATGTGCTGCTGAGAAGAAATGGATAATTTCCTGGACACGTACACTCTTCCAAGACTAAACCAGGAAGAAGTTGAATCCCTGAATAGACCAATAGCAGCCTCTGAAATTGAGGCAACAATTAATAGCCTACCCACCAAAAAAAGCCCAGGACCAGATGGATTCACAGCTGAATTCTACCAGAGGTACAAGGAGGAGCTGGTACCATTCCTTCTGAAACTATTCCAATCAATAGAAAAAGAGGGAATCCTCCCTAACTCATTTTATGAGGCCAACATCATCCTGATACCAAAGCCTGGCAGAGACACAACAAAAAAAGAGAATTTTAGACCAATCTCCCTGATGAACATCGATGCAAAAATCCTCAATAAAATACTGACAAACCGGATTCAGCAGCACATCTGTCTTTTTTTAGTAGAGACGGGGTTTCACCATGGTAGCCAGGATGGTCTCGATTTCCCGACCTTGTGATCCGCCCGTCTCGGCCTCCCAAAGTGCTGGGATTACAGGCTTGAGCCACCGCGCCCGGCCGCGGCTACTCTTTACCATCTCTGACTGCCAAATCCCTTGCGCCTGACCCCTGTACACACTGTTGTCCTACCTTCTCTTACACATGCTTTTGAAGGCCTATTTGAATAAACCTTCAAATCTGGCTGAGTCCATGGTTGCACCCAGTAGGGCAATGGCCCTTAACTGGAAATTAATATAATAATAATTTGAGGGGCTCTTCCAATGCAAAAACAGCATTGCCTCAATCGCACAGATTCTGATCTAACGTACAGTATTGGGAGCGGGCCTGGGGATTAGCATAGAGTGAGTCTCTGCCCTTTACAGTATAAATCAATCCATCCTTTCTCATGTGCTTCCAATTCATCCATTACCCAAGTGATCTACATAGTAAGACCCAGAAAATGGGCTAGCAAAATCAGAGTTCTCCTCAGTGGTGAATACTTACCCTGAATGGTTTTTCTCCACCACAGCCAGATAGGCCGACTTGTCTGCCAATCACACTCTGCATGTACAGGATTGGCTCTCTTGCCTCCACCCCACCTCCAATAACATAATCCCTTATAATCAATCATAGGCTTTCCTCTCTTGCCACGTGTAGACGTGGGCAATATGCATAAATATGAGCCTTTTGGGGAAGGATAAAAACCACTTCTGATCTGACAAGTATAAGGCTGAAGTAGCATTGATGTTTTTTCTCTTCCCCGAAGTCCTGATCCCCAGTAACGCAGCCGCTCTGAGTCTTGGCTGAGAAAAAGGAATTCTTATAGAGGAGGACTTTCACTTTAAGGATTTTCAAAGACCAGCTCCCTGTATGGTTACGTTTTCCCCGATTTTTTTCTTTCTTTCTACAATTCTAAAGAAAGCCTCACATTGAGAAAAACTAGAAAGGCATGATTCAGTGATGTCAAATGCTCTCAGGATTCCTCCTTCCAAAGTCTTTGTTAATTGTACTCAGTATCTATAGTGATAAATTTAAAGACACAGGAAACAGCGGGATCCCAAAGACACTAGACTATTGTATTGTCCCATTAAGTTGAAACAATGGAGCAGAGTCTTGAGCCTGTCTCCAGGGCAACAGAAAATGCCAGTCACAGTCAGGTGGACTTTCTGATGAATTTTTTAAAAATAGAGTTGCACATACTTTGTTATTTTAAAGAAGAGAAAGTTAACTCATAAATATTTAGGTGCAATTACAAATACTTTGAACCGAAAATGTCTTTGATTTAATTGCAAGCTTTCTTTTTTGGTGTGTGTGTGTTTTTTTTATTCCCATAGCCAAATAAAATTCTCACACCAGGGGATAAAAGACCCTATGGAAAGACCAAAAAATGACGTATTAGCAAAACACTGAATTTTATTTAAATATGTGTGTTGGTATTTAAATATCAGCAGATGAATTAGCAATGGGCATTCTGACATGTGGTCTTATCTTCTCTTTCTATCACCAATCTAATTCACTTTGTTTTGGACTTAGGGCCGGACCTTCTGAAAAGCCCAAGGCAATCAAATGTAAGTCAGGAGCTATGAAAAATCCATAGTGGTCCTGTGTGTCCCACTAGGGACTCTGCTCTCAGCTTCTGGGTTTGGCCTTGTCTCTCTCTGGCCCTAGCCTGCCCTCTGTACTCAGCAAATTCCTTGCCATCATCTCTCGTGCGTGACCTCTTATTTTGGCAGCATTTTTCCTGGCTGACCTCAGCATTCTCCTTTGGATATGATTTTAAGCACTCGCTCTCCAGAAGTATTTATGATAGCTAGGAATAAAAAAATTATAGAGCTGTGCTATCCAATATGGTACTTACTAGTCATATGCAGCTGCGTGTATTATTTAAAATGAAATAGCCTGGGCGTGGTGGCTCATTCCTGTAATCCCAGCACTTTGGGAGGCTGAGGTGGGCAGATCACCTGAGGTCAGGAGTTCGAGACCAGCCTGGACAACACGGTGAAACCCCGTCCCTACTAAAAATATGAAAATTAGTCGGGCGTGGTCGTGGGTGCCTGTGTGTGATCCCAGCTACTTGAGAGGCTGAGGCAGGAGAATTGCTTGAGCCCGGGAGGCGGAGGTTGCAGTGAGTGGAGATCACACCATTGCACTCCTGCCTGGGGGACATGAGCCTGAGACTCTGTCTCAAAACAAATAAATAAAAATTAAATTAAATTAAATGAAAAAATTCAGTTCCTCAGTTGCGCTAGCCACATTTCAAGTACTCAATAGCTATATGCAATGGACAGCACAGATATAGAACATTCCTTTCATTGCAGAAAGTACTATTGAACAGTACTAACTTAGAGACACTCTTAGTCTCATCCCAACCCCAATGGCCTGACCAATTTGATGTTAGTATCTTTCCGCAGTTCCCTCAATCCAAGTCGTGTGAAATGGAAATCCCTCAAGTCTGAAACAATCTTGTTAGCATTCTCTTGAGATAGTTCCAGGAGTGGTTCAGAGTTCCTTCAGATGACTCCTGAATGCCTATTAGCCCCATTCTGGCTATCTAGAGCTCCAAAGACACCAGGTAGTTGGACCATCAGTGAAGAAGATTTAGGTTCACAGCAGTGTAGAAAAGACATTCAAGGAACGGTAGAGTACCACCTTTATTACTACCCATTTAGGCAGAGCCAGACTAGTTTGCTGCTTATGTGCACTTTATTAATCAACATGCCTAACATTCCACCATTGGAGATTTATTCCTTTGGGCCTTACAGATACCTTCTTTATTCTCCATACTGGGAGAGAGTATATGGACTATACTGGTTAGGGCAGATTGAGAGAGAGATACATAAAGTATGGAGACACACATTGTTGATGTCGTTGCTTGCCTTACTCCCCACATACCCACAACACAACCCCTTGGGTGTGAGAACAGAAGTAAGGCTCTGCAGCCCCTTGCCGTATTCAGATATCATAAAGGAGAAGCTAGTTTTAAACATTCCCCACCACGTATCCAATATGGTACTGGGCCCGTAAGTGCTCACTACCATGTCTGATGGGTTAAATTGTAGATCATTTTAAGAATATTTTAATACATTAGAATTAGAATCTAATATATTTGAATCACTCTGAAGTATGTTCATCCGTCATGAATTCAACATTAATTTTTTAGTGCTCAAAGTGAGTTTTTTCATGCATTGTTGGCTTACTGAGCAAAACTCGTTCCATCCACACCTGCCACCTCAAACAAAACTTCTTCATTTTGTTTACTCCTTTGCTTATTTATTCATTCAACAGCAACTTTTGTGTATCTACTCAAGATTGTCCAGTCTCAACAAAGTTGAATACTACCTCTTGGTCTAGAAGCTTGACAGATGACCATTGTTGAAGGAAAAACTTTAGACAAATTAAATTTAGCACAGTTTAATTGAGCAAGGGACAACTCAAGAATCAGGCAACTCTTACAACCAGGAGACTTTAATGAGACTCTAGAACTGCCGAGTGGCTGGATAACATTTATAGGCAGGAAAAAGGAAATGATGTACAGAAAATAGAAGTGAGGTACAGAGAGAGCTGGACTGGTTTCAGCTTAGCATTTGCCTTATTGGAACCCAGTTTGAACATTTGGCTACAAGGAATTGACTGAAGCTTGGCTTCTGTGATTGGCTGAGACTTTTAGCTCTTTGTTACCAGAATATACTCCTAAGTTAGGTTTTCAGTTTGTGTATGGACTAAGCTAGGTTGCAGTTCTTTACATAGGACTCCCACAGAGGCCTCTAAAGCCCAAATTTAGTTTGATTTAACACTATGTAATTCCCACGTGAACTTGCAACTTCCAGAATAGAAGATGTCTGGCTCCTTGCTACCTCTGATTTGCATCCTCCATTCCAAGTTCCTGAATCCCAGTCTATCAGTTAGAATTCATCCTGGGTGCCTAACTGTGGGAAGCCTAAATAATAGTAGCCTACACAAGACAGACAATTTCTCTCTCAGCTGAAAAGCCAGAGTTAACCTTCAGGACTAATACACCTGCTGGTCTTCTAGAATCCAAGCTGCTTCCTCTTTGCTATTTCACCAAAACCTTAGTGCCTTACTTCCTGACCAAAAATCTGCCTTCCAGGTGACAGGAAAAAAGAAAAGGAAAGAAGAGCATTCCCTCACTCCTTTCGGAGGCTTCCTCTTAATCTCACTGGGCAGGATTTATTCCTTGGCTGCACCCAGTTACAACAGAGGCTGGGAAATGTCATCCTTTCCCCCATCAGGCTTCTGATACAAAAGTAAGAGTCTAGAATGGACAGTGGGGTAGACACCCAGCAATCTCTGTAGCCTACCACATGCTGTGCCCAAGGCACTGTCCTACTAGAAATATACTACCTACAGTTGCAAAAGTAATAATCCGTGTCCTCTGATAATGGAAACAAAAGCCATTAAGTGCAAATAATATTATTCACATCACCAACATTCTTTCAGTCATGTATATTGTAAAGTGCTAATCTCATCTTTTGAATGCTTGCTTGTTAGTGTAAAACACGAGTAAAATTGATGTTCGTAGGCATGACTATTACAAACTCTCATATATATTAAGACAAAACCCTTGCAAAGGAAATAACAAAGCTATAAAGAACTAAAAGCTATAGAATTAGGACATCTACATTTTTACATATTAAAAAATCCATTAAATTGGTCATATTGACCATGGTATTTTAAATTTCCAATTATCCTGCTAATTGCAAAATCTTAGAATAGGACATAGAAAATAGGGAAATAAATTATTGTTACCATGAGAACGCTAATTTTTCAGATCATAACTTTGAAATAACTCCGTCTTTAGTTTTTATGCATAAAAGGAAGAAAGACAGTGGGGTGGAAAAGTCAGCATGTAGAACACAGTAACAAAGTCCAAGGAGGCTTTGATGTTAATACCTGGCAGAGTTAAAAGAGCAGCAGTTCAAACCTCACCTGCTGCTAATATTCAATTGGGGATAATTAAACCACCCCAATTGGTTTCCCAAGCAGAGAACAGATACATTTTCTCATGAGATGGAAAGTTCTTCTCTACGTCCTGCCCAAATAATACCCAAACACATGCAAAGAACTGCTCTTTAAATTGAGACTTGTTGAAGTTAACTGTTGGAGCCAGTGTTTCACTTGCTTTCTTCACCCTAAGGTCTGAGGTAGATCCTGATCAGCGGCAAAGTCCCCCTCACCGTCCCGAGTTTCTGGGTTCCCAGGGTATCCCCGCCTAGTTAAACTCCAGGAGGTTGCCTCAGTCTTGCTTCTTTTCTCAGTCTTCCAGGGATCCTGACCCTGTCTCCACTACTGACTGCCGCATCTCTGTGTGTCCTTGCTCCCCTTGGCAACCTGCCGCCTCTGCTAGTCACTCATAGGCTCCCTAGTCTTGCTCCTCAATGACACAAATCATAGACTTTTGGCCAACACTGGCTAAAATCAGTAGAGATGATGAAGCGTGGTGATCCCCAACAGTGGGACCAGCTTAGATGGGGGCTATAATCCCATGGTAGAGACTCATGTCTCCCAGTAGCCTTTCTCCCCCTTTCCATAGTAATGGACTCATAATTTCAGGTTTGCACATGGCCACCCAAAATAAAGACTACGTTTTCCAATTTCTCCTGCAGCTAAAAAAATTTTTTTTTGTGATGGAGTCTTGCTCTGTCACCCAGGCTGAAGTGCTGTGACACAATTTCGCCTCACTGAAACCTCCATCCCGGGTTCAAGCGATTCTCCCGCCCCAGCCTCCTGAGTAGCTGGGACTATAGGCATGTGCCACCATGCCCTGCTAATTTTTTTATTTTTAGCAGAGACAGGGTTTCACCATGTTGGTCAGGCTGGTCTTGAACACCTGGCCTTGTGATCCGCCCGCCTTGGCCTCCCAAAGTGCTGGGATTACAGGTGTGAGCCACTGTGCTTGGCCTCCTGCAGCTAAATTTAAGAGTCCATGTCTAAGTTCTGGCCAGTAAGAACATAAGTGGAAATGGAAGAGATAAATTGTGTCCTTTGCTTCTGCTTCTTCTCTTCTGTTGCTGAGAATGTAAAGGCAATGACCAGAGCTCCAGCAGCTATTTGGAGCCATGAAATGGCCTAGAGAGTGAAAATTATGCATGAGATGAAAATTAAAGTTGACAAAGTTTGGGTTCTCCAGACACTCTGGAGTACCATCTAGCTCAGAACCATACTAACTGCCTCTGAACTTCCAGAACATAAGAGAGAAATAACGTTCTTTCCTGCTTAAGCAAGAACTGTTACATGTTAGCTTAAGCTAAATTTAATCCTTACTATATGCTAAAAACATACAACTGGCCATAGTCAAAATAGTGACTCTATAAATTGGGTTTTCATCTTCTGGGCCCTCTCTTTTGATCCTTCTCCCAAGCCCCCAGACCCTCTGATGCCCTGTGTCCCCTCTACACTGATACCCTCCCTTGCAGCTCACTGCTTTGCAATTTTCTAATCACTTGTCTTCTATCCAGACTTACACATCCTGTATCTCATTCCTTCAGGATCTGGCAGTGACTGGCTAGGTAATGTGATAAGAAAATGTATACTAATTTATTAACTGGAAATAATGCGTGTTCCTCTTCCAACATAGCATCCTAACAGGGTCTTGAGTGACTAGACCCAAGGAATGACTAACATGGACACTCTGGCAGGTAATTATGGAGAGATTTTTAAATAGACAGTCTTACTGACATTTGATATAAGAAATACAGTTCCGCAGACTGCCAAGCAGCTCCAGGTTTACACACATAGCATGTCAGATTCAATTAGGATTTCCAGATACTTAGCTTTCCCCTTATATTGCTTAGTAGTGCAAAACCATACCAATGATGTTCAAAATAAGAGGAGGAAGTACGGAAATTGACAGTTTTAAAACTTTCCATTTTTTCAGAAGTGATATATTTTTTAATTTTGCTTTCTCTAGAAAGTATTACTTTTGCACCAACCTATAGAAATGGTGTTTTAAAAAGACCCCCATATCTAACATAACAATGTGTGTTAAAAATCTTAGGTCCCTCCTGTAATCTGCATCAGCTAGCCCTCAACCACTCCAAATAAGTGTCCAATCTAAGTAAAAACGATGTGCTCCATATGAAAACACCACCTGCGGATATCCCCTGACTCCTGGTCCTTCCAAGAAAACTGTGACCCTCCACCCTCCAATGCCCTTCTATATGGAAATTACGGGGCTCCCATTGATTGACACGGTATCATGTTTCTTACTTATTCATCATCGAATCTAAATCTACTAATAATTGGTGAAAAGGTAATGGTTTGTTGTTATTTCCATGGCATATTCTAGTGGACTTTTCTTTAACATCTTATAACTTATAGCCAGCTAACAGGCAGGGAAATATGTAATAAAGAAGTTCAGGAGACTGCCTGGCTCATCGGAGACTGCCTAGCTCATCAAATACTGCCTGAATAAATGTGCACTTTTGCTTAGCTTCCATTGGTCTCACTTCCAGTAGAAATACAGTAATTTGAGCTTGTGTCCTGGACCCCAAAGCAACAGTTTACGAAAGGTGTGTAATTGTAAACCAACTTCCTTAAAGATAGCAATGCCTTGAAATGCAGGACTGGCCTTGGGGGAAGCAAGTAACCTCATGCTAAACCCTTAATCTTTCCTTTCAGTGCCCCTTATCTTATCATCCTCTTCCTTCTCCCTCTCTCTTTTATGCCACTGCTATTTACAACACTAGACTCCTGGCAGGAAATGTGTTACAAAAATTAAAATAACACAATAAAAAACATATATATATTTCTGAAGCTACTTTCCTCTCTTCTTATTTTCACTTTAAGAAGTGTCCCTTACTATATAATTATGGTTGTTCTAAGCCCTTACCTAGTAAGCTCACCAAATCAGAATGAACCTTGAGCTCAGAGTCCCCAGACACACACACAGTTGAGAACTGGAAGAACACTGGTTAGCTGTCAGCACCGTCCTAGGCGTTGTCGGGGAGGACAAGACGTCTCGTGCCGTGACTGCCGCAATTAACTGGTAGTCTTGTGGGAGGCAAGGCAGAATGGATGAAACAATCCAAGAACAATGCCAATGGAAGGTAATTAACCATGATGTCACGCTATAAATCAGTCCTTGAAATAATGACCTGTATGTCTAAAAATAGAGCTCAGGTGAGTAAGAAATTAGGTGGGTAGAGAGGTATAAGAACAGAGCAGGTTCAGTGGGGGATGGGTGAGCCATGCCAACTTCAGAGAGAGTATGCAGAACTGCTAAAGGCAGTTATTTAGGTCAGAACTTAATCCTGTTGCAGGTCTTTTGTGAATTCTTAGTTTTGAGGCATTCAGCACTGGTTAAAAGGAAAAGGACTGATGTGTGCCCCTTGTTACTTCCCTACAAGTGGGAAAGCCACTCAGGTGACAGCATAGGGGTAACCTGCAAATGTCTTCTTCTCCAACCAAATCCAGGATGCAAGGACGGGAAGGAAAGATAGTTACTTCCACTAAAAAGCTATTAGAGGGAAATAAGTGAACATGAAATGAGGTTTTAATCTTACTTGCAAGCCATACTATGCATATATAATATCTAATTCTAATCTTTTTGTAAAATGAGCATTAATTTAGATGCACTAAAGTCAATATTTAATTATGCATGAGTTCAAAACAATCTGTCCCTTTGCAAATGTATAATTTTTGCCAGTAGGAAGAAAAATCCAGTCCAAAAGAAGTATGAGTTTACTCCTAATTCTGTATTAAATAAAATTTACCTTTAAAACTTGGTTTAAATTGTGCAGATCCATTAATTTATAACTTGCATTCAATAAAATAGGGAGGAAATCTCGGCTCGAGATTTTGGTATGATCTCAGCTCACCGCAACCTCCACCTCCTAGATTCAAGCAATTTTCCTGCGTCAGTCTCCCGAGTAGCTGGGATTACAGGCATGGGCCACCATATCCGGCTAATTTTTTGTATTTTTAGTAGAGATGGGGTTTCTCCATGTTGGTCAGGCTGGTCTCAAACTCCCAATCTCAGGTGATCCACCCGCCTCAGCCTCCCGAAGTGTTAGAATTACAGGCGTGAGCCCCTGTGCCTGGCCGATTTACTATTTTTAACAAAACTGTGTAATAAAGTTGTAATCTGCAGTGATACAGGTTTACTGAACATCCCCATTTTTTCATTAACTCACTCATCCTGTGTTTTCACATTTAAATGAGTTTAAATGCACCATTGGGAACTATTTGAAAACATTCCATTTTTAAATTCTACTGGACCCTCCCTATAACTCTTACCTATCTCAAGATTCTGCATTAGAATAAATTCTCCTTTATGTACTTTAGTAACTATATTATTTCAGCCAAAATCTCAGGTTTGCAATAATTACCTTTCCACATCAAACAGGTCTTCATTGACTGATAAACCATTCTGTCTCTCCAAAGTTGAGCTGTTTTAGTGCATATGTAGTGGATGTCTGTTTTTCAGTCATTCTTAAAGAAGTTGCTGTGGAACCAGTTGATCTCTGTAAAAGTTGCAATAAATTGTATCTTTCAGACTTTCTTTAGTAAGTGGTTAGAATCTTTGGTCATTTACATGGTATTGCCGGCTTTACCAGTAGAAGGGCTCTTGGTATAAATTAAATGTGGGTAAGCCAAATTATTTTAAATGCAATAGAGCTTTCAAATAAATCCTTTAGTTGCTCCTTTGCGAAGTGAAGGATCCTCTTACAAAGCCAATAATTACTTCCTAATGCATGGGTTTTGCAGATCTGGACTTTAATCCATCAGGTTTGCTTAAAGCAGATAGATCTTTATTTGCTCATCGGAGGGTTGGTCTTTTGGCTTAGTGTTAATTTAAAGAATAAAACAATCAAGAAAGAATGCTCTAATTGGACTCTTATTTTGGCAGCATTGCTGATTAATGTGTAAAGAGTAATTTGGTGTCAGTGGAAGGGAATGTAAGGTGTGGAGGTGGGCTGAGCAGACTGTGCCTCAAAGCAACATGGCCAAGATTGGAGCACAGCCACAGTTTGCATACTTTGATTTTCTCTTTAAATTTACCAGGATGTTTGGGAGATTACACCCTAAGAAAACAAACAAACAAAAACCCAACATTCCACATCGCTGAAACAAGAAGAACAAACCTGCCACTGCTTCTGTTTATAGAGTGGTAGCAACAAGGGTAGATGAATCTAGCACGAAGAGATACAGAGGCAGAGCAAGCGAGTATCCAAGTGGATGTTGTAAATCAAAACCACTTGGATGGAAAAGGACAAAATCAGCAGGAGAAGCATGTTTTGCTAACCTGGAGAATATAAAACTAAAAATAAGACCTCCTTCCTCTTGAGAAAGGCTAAACTGTGTCCTTTAAGTTTATCCTTTGTGCCCCTCACTCACATGCTTCTATCTTGTATTGCTGCCATTTGATCCTCCAGGAAGGAAAAGAATCCTGCTTTCTCCCTGCCAGACCTTCAAAGCAAACGCAGCCCTTAGTTTGAGAGCTCTTTCTCCTTCACAGAATGCTGATACAGTTTCTACAAATCGAGGAAATCTGATGGTGGGAGTGGGGGCAGGTTTTGCAGAAAAAGAATTTTCCTTCCTGAAACCAACACGGGATAAATTTAAAGTCAACTCCCCAGGGATAGGAACTGTGCTACTTTGGTGGCCTAGACCCTACGTGCTTAAAGAATTCCTTTCTGGGACTCTATCCCAAGCCGTGTAAAAATCAGGGGGAAAATCTATCCCACCTAAATGCTCTGGCTCTCCGGCTATCTAAATTTTTTTCAAGATTTTTAACTGAATGTTCTTCAAGGTGATGCATTTTCAAAAGGAAACCTCCAATTCTAACTGCTCAGCTCAATCAACCTCTTTGAACTTTCCTTTGGGTTCTCTATATCCTCAGTGTGCTTTACTGCTTGAAATTGAGCGAGAGGGCATTGCAGGGGATCAATCAAAGATAATAGGAGGGTTCTGAGCTTTTATAGTTTAAAAGAATGCTGTTTTCAAAAATCATGAACAACAGCACTATTATGAACGTTTAATTATTTCTATGACTATATTACAAACTCCTCCATCACTAGAATGTAATAACTAAAAACTGCTTTATAATGACATTCAAATGGATTTCATTCCATGAAAATGAGATTTGCAAATCAGACAGGCAAACAATGACATTTTCCCCCTATTGGTTACTCAAAACTGTTGTTCCATCAAAACAGAAGAGGAATGTTGTCCCTGACATGTAAGACGTAATATAAACATCACTTTCATGATAGTTTCAGGACCCTAGTTTGTAATATTCCAGGGTGCCTCCAGCTACTTCAAAAATATTGTGAAATTCCTTTAACAGACAACCCTAAATAAAGTTTAATACACTTCGGTTGAAAAAATATGATACATGGCATGAAGGATTTTTAGAGGTAGAAGCATAAATCACCAATTATATAAATGTATTTGTACTATTGTATATATATTCAAAATACACATTTATATCAATTACCAAGAGCCCAAAGTCCTGCCATCTAAATGATATTAGATTGAGCTGGAATTCTCAGAATTAAGAAAGTAAATGAACATTTAAAATACATTCAGCTGTATTTAAGAAATATTTATGCAAGTTATGGGCTTTTTCTTTATTTTATTTTATTTTATTTTTTTGGACACAGAGTCTTACTCTGTTGCCCAGGCTGGAGTGCAGTGGCAAGATCTCGGCTAATTGCAACCTCTACCTCCCGGGTTCAAGCAATTCTCCTGCTTCAGCCTCCCAAGTAGCCGGGACTACAGGCACACGCCGCCACGCCCGGCTAATTTTTTTTTGTATTTTTAGTGGAGATGGTGTTTCACCGTGTTGCCCAGGCTGGTTTTGAACTCCTGAACTCAGGCAACCCACCCACCTTGGCCTCCTAAAGTGCTAGGATTACAGGCGTGAGCCACCGCGCCTGGCTGGCCTTTTCTTTTTCTTCCTGAATATACCTGGACTTTGGGCAATTGCTTTTTATGAGTTTCCCAAGAAGTTGAGTTTAGTAAGACAGGTGATTTGAAGGTCATATTCAAGTACCTCTTCCAACTTGTATAAAATTGTTAAATGGGGAGAGTTTTTTTTTTTTTTTGAAAAAAATAAAAAACCTACGTGTTGTGACATAGCCTTATAATGGAAAAATGCAGCCATTCACTATGATATTTACAAAGAATTGTGATGCTGGTAAAGTGTTTATGCTAGTGAAAAAAAAGTCAAGATTTCAAATTTTATATATAGTGTGAGTTCTAACATCTAAAAGAAATGTAGAAAACAATACTAGCAGGGGTGGGGATTGGTGGTAAGGGTTAGGAAGGTTAGGGGTGGGATATGTTTTTCTGGCTTTATGTCTTTTCACATTTTTCTAATGAGGATGCAGTACTTTTGTATTTGTGATTTTTCACCAAGTTTTTAAAAAAATTCATTTCTATGCCTTCTCTAGCCCAGTAATTTTTAAACCTTTTGTAATTTTTGCAAAGGTTCGAGTTAAAGAAGCCCTCTAGGTGTTGTCATAATAAATAGAGATTCCCAAGAACTGCTGTGGTCACAATCCAGTTGCACAGAAAGTGTGGATCAAATGGCTTACTTAGGCAGGTTTCCATCTAAACAGAGCGCATGGTACATTGTGTATGTCTGTTAAATGACTGTCACTGATTATTAAACGTTACATTTTAATGAGTAAACAAAAGATACTCTTTGTATTCCTCCAGAAAAAACCAGATGGCTTAGAGTCTAGTGAAAGGGCAATGCAGGCAGAAAACAGAGGATAGTTCCAAAAGGGAGACTTAATTTTTATTTCCGTGAAAGCTAAGCATCAGAAGAGACCTATTTTTTGGGTCAGAGACGTTTAACTGGGGGCTCTGCCAGACCTGGGAGTAGGACCGAGAGCCCAGCAGAAACACTGCTCTGGTATTCAGGAAGAATAGCTTGGCTTCGAATGGGAAGAGTGGGACTCAAGAATACAGACTTTGCAGGAGTCCAGCAGAAATCAGTCGGTAAAAACAGACCTGACTCGCGAGGCTGGACAGAGTCCTCCACGCCTTGGGATCTGAGTCACTGGAACCAAACTAGACTCTGTTTTACTTCCTATAACCACCTGCCTGGACAGATTGCACCCTTGTCAGTTACCATGGCGGGAGAGTTGTTTTCCTCACCATGGTCACAAAGACTGGCCTTCATGTGTGTGCTATCATGGTGATGACTTCCCAGGGAGGAAAGTAGAGGGAGGATGAGAGACTTTTTGGCCAACGGGAGCAGGAAGAACTTTAAGCTCTCCAGGATATAAAAGCAAAGTCACAGGGCTCTGTGCTGCTGCAGCACACTTCTGGATACACCTGCCACAAGCAGCAACGCTAATTTAATTGGCATGCCTTATCACCACTGCAGTAGCTCCTCAGGAACATTTATATTTTGACATATAAGTCTGTCTCTATAATATCATTGCTGTGTTTTCTGTAATCCTTTCTCTTATGTGACCACCTGCAGTGGCTGCTGCAGTGGGGCGATTTGGCTGGTCCTGCCGACTCCATCTTACATGAACCCAGCATCCAACCTCTTGTCCTCCTCTGCTCCCTGCCACCCACATAGTCCAAGTCATCATCATTTCTTTTTATTAAAAAAGTATTAAAATGGTGCAAAAGTAATTGTGGTTTCAGACTGTGAATTTAAAATCATTATAACTAGGGTCAAACATATATTTATTAATCAAAATAGGAACCATTACAATCAACACATTTTTGCCAACGAGAAATATGTTATATGCCTATAGCATAAAAATCTGTCCTTTGGGATTTGACAAACTCTTGGAAACATTTTTTACATCTTGCTGATTGTGGAAACGTTTTCCCTGCAAAAAGTTGTTGAGATTCTTGAAGAAGTGGTAGTCGGTTGGCGAGAGGTCAGGTGAATATGGCAGATGAGGCAAATCTTTGTAGGCCAATTTGTTCAACTTTTGAAGTGCTGGTTGTGCAACATATGGTCAGGTGTTGCCATGGAGAATAACTGGGCACTTTCTGTTGACCAATGCTGCTGCAGGTGTTGCAGTTTTCAGAGCATCTCATCGATTTGCTGAGCATATTTCTCAGATGTAATAGTTCCACCAGGATTCAGAAAGCTGTAGTGGATCAGACCAGCAACAGACCATCAAACAGCAACCATGACCTTTTTTCGGTGCAAGTTTAGCTTGAAAAGCTTTGGGCTCCTACTTGGTCCAGCCACTGAGCTGGTCGCCGCCAGTTGTCGTATAAAATCCACATTTCGCCGCATGTCACAATCCAATCAAGAAATTGTTTGTTGTTGTGTAGAATAAGAGAAGATGACAGTTCAAAATGATGATTCTTTTTTATTTTCACTTAGCTCATGAGGCACCCTTGTTCGCCTTTCCAATTTGCTTCAAATGCTGACCCTAGCATGGTCGACGTTGAGTTCTTCGCAACTTCTCGTGTAGTTGTAAGAGAATCAGCTTCAATGATTGCTCTCAGTTGGTCATTGTCAACTTCCAATGGCTGGCCACTGCACTCCTGATCTTCAAGGCTCTCATCTCCTTTGCAAAACTTCTGCGTGGTAAGTTCCTTGGCCAAATGTGTTGTCAATGTTGAGAGCTGTCTCTGCTGCTTTAAGACCCATTTTGAACTCGAATAAGAAAATCGCTCGAATTTGCATTTTCTCTAACATCATTTTCATAGTCTAAAATAAACAGCAAGTAATAAGTCATTAGCAAAAAAAAAGCAATAAATGCACATTAAAATGATGTATAACATAACCACATTTATTTAAGAATGTATTTCAGTATCAAATGGCAAATTTCAACAATGCAAAAACTGCAATTATGTTTGCACCAACCTCATACAAATAAAGATCAAATATATTTAATGTATACAATATGATTTGATATGCATTTTCATTGTGTAATGATGACCATAATAGAATGAATAAACACATCCATGACCGCCCACGCTGTACCTTAAATCTTCAGAACTAGTTCATCTTATAACTGAAAGTTTGTACCCTTTAACCAACACCTCCAGCTCCCCCAGCCTTTGGCAACCATTGTTCTACTCTCTGCTTTTGTAAGCTCAAAAGTCATCACCATTTCTTACCTAAATGATTGCAAAAGTCTCCAGATGATCTCCCTGCCTCTCCTCACATCCTTCTATAATCCATTCTTCATATAGCAGCCAGAGTGATTGATACAAAATGTAAATCAGATGTTGATACTGCCCTGCTTCAACCCTGCACATTTTCCCCATGCATTGCAGCAACACAGACTCTTTGCCAGATCTCCAGGGACCTGCAAGAACTGCCTAAGTTTGACCTCTCTAATGTCATACCATGCCATTTTCTCCCACACATAGCAAGCTCAAACTACACCAGACCTCTCCTGTTTCTTGAACTTACCTTGAGGGTCCCTTCGCTGGAAAAATTCTCTGTGGTTTTAGTTTGATTTTTGTCACAGTTTTTTTTTTTCTTTTTTTTAAACTTTAGGTTTTCAAATACAATTACCATATATCATTACTTTGGAAAATCATAACAGTTTGCTAAGCAGAGTGACCATGATGTTTTGTAGCCACACTGAGATCTGAAAGCTTGCATAGAAAGGTGGGGGCAGGGGTCTTGCCTGGGGAGGAACACAGCTGACTGGCTCCCCAGCAGGCCTCTGGGGTGACATCTCCTAGGAAACCTTACTAAAATCCAGGTTCTGGACCTCAGTTTTCTTTTCCTACTCCTATGTGACTTTTCTTCTTCCCTTAAGGACTCAACACAAGCATATTTCCTCAGAGAAACCTTTCTAATCACCCAGTCTAAGTTAACCTGTCCCCTCACTCTATCTTCCTGGGTCATTTTATTCATACCACTTAGCACAATCTCAGGTGGCCATATCAATTTCAGTTATTTATTTGCTTGTTTGCTTCCCTGGTTTTGTTTGTTTGTTTGTTTGTTTTTTGTCTTTCCATATCAGAATGCCAGCTTCACAAGAGCAGGGGATTTGTGTCTTCTATTTCCTGCTGTGGCCCGGATGTCCAACACTGTGGCTTTCCAAAGACAGTGCTAAGGGTTTGTACTAAAGCAATTAACAGGAAATTTTTATTACCTTTCTGCAATGTACCCAATTTTCCAAAAGACTTCTATTTCCTGAACTGTGTTTATTCAGTTTTTACTAACAGATTTTCCCATGAGATAATCAATGCCATCATATTCCAGCCCAAATCTAAAATGTCTGATACTTGAGTCTCCTGGGCAGCCTTATTAGTCATAAATAAACAATTTCTTTTACCTTTTTAAAAGTGTTGGATTCCCCCCCACTCCCTTTTCTTTCCTGTTTTGTTTTGTTTGTTTGTTCATTTGTTTGAGTCAGGGTTTTGCTCTGTTGCTCAAGCTGGAGTGCGGTGTCATGGTCATAGCTCACTACAGCCTTGACCCCCCAGGCTCAAGCAATCCTGCTGCCGCCTCAGCCTCCTGAGTAGCTGGGACTACAGGCATGCTCCACAACACCCAGCTAATTTTTAAATTTTTGGTGGAGCTGGGGTCTCACTGTGTTGCCCAGACTGGCCTACTCTCTTTCCCATCACCATCTCTTCAGATCCCTGGCATCAAGAAACCCAAGCTGGAAACTGAGTGGGTTGACTTTCAAGGGCTTTGCCACTCTACGATCCAGTGGTTCTATGGGTCACTAGAATATGTCAGCTAATCAAAAACTAAAAATGTCACCCTACATCCAGGAACATGCTTTCCCTCAGTTGTCTATGCTGGTAAAGCGAATTCAAGATCCACAGCTAGTCAGGTTAGTTGAGCTGAAAACAAAGGCTAAAACCAACCAGTAAACAAATTTTTAAAAAACTAAAAAAAAAAGAGCTAAAACAAAAGGAGTCCATCCACTTTAACTAAAGAGTCCATGGCGAATCGTCCCATAAAAGACAATCTGTTCCAAAAATCACAGGTCTCTGTCCTTGATATGAAAGCTTTGTCATATCTTGCAGTCAGCAAAAAAAGTTTTTATAAGAATGAAAATAAACATGCCCATGGTGCTATAAATAAAAGGTGAATAGGGAACAAGCTCAAAGGCATGCCAACGCTACTGAAGCACAAAGGATCATTACACAGCTGTTGAGAGAATCCCAGAACGCCTCTGACGATGGAGGTGCCGATGATTTGTAATTAAGATTTTTAATTTCATCCTTGACGTCATAAGAATCATCACCAATATGATTTGTTTGTAAACTTGAGCCTTCACACATTCTACTACCACAAGATCTGGAACAAACTAGCATGCGTCTATGTGAAGAGCGTCCACATACGCAAATATAATTGGAGTTTAAATTTGTGAAAAGATGACCACCACCAACAATAACAACAAAGCGCTCCCTAGAGTATCTTCATGACCATTATTTGGCATATTCCAAAGGAATAACCTGATTTAGAGTAAACTATGTTAATTTAATTACCATAAGTCCAGAAAAATCACCAGGTGGAGGGTGAAATCAACGCAGGCTTCCAACAAAATCAGCTCTCATTTTCCTCAGTAGGCAGCCTGAAAGAAAATTTGAATTTAAAATCTGACCAGCACATCTTTAATCTCTAGAACACTGTTTTTGTCGTCGTTGTTTTTGAGACAGGGTCTTACTCTACCACTCAGGCTGGAGTGCAGTGGTGCAATCTTGGCTAACTGCAACCTCTGCCTCCTGGGCTTAAGTGATCCTCTTGCCTCAGCCTCCCAAGTAGCTGGGCCTGCAGGTGCACGCCACCACGCCCGGCTAATGTTTGTGTTTTTTGTAGAGACAGGGTTTCGCTATGTATCCCAGGCTAGTCTTGGACTGTTGGACTCAAGCCATCTGTCTGCCTCAGCCTCCCAAAGTGCTGGAATTACAGACATGAGCCACTGTGCCTAGCCCTAAACACTTTTAAAAACAAAAAGAGCTTTGGGCCACTTGCTTGCATCCAAACAGGACAGAGCTGGCAAGAAAAAGAAGGATAAAAAGTCAGTAGATCTGTCTAGGCTTCCAAGCATTTTACGGTGTCGGGAGGTATGTTTAAGCTTGCCATTGTTATATACTAATAAATGTTAGTCGTGTGGTTAGTTTTTAAATAAATGGTAAAATTTGATTTCACATTTTTTTTTTTTTGCTACTTCCCAATGCAGAGTCGCCTGTAATCACATTTGTGCAGAAGGTAGGAACACTCTTCCAGGAATAAGACAAACCGAGAGTAGATTTGATGGACAAATTGTGTCTTTAAAAGAAAGTAAACCCAAAAGCCAGCATTTTATTAAACGAATAATTTACTTCTGGGTCCCTGAAGCTGATTACCTTTTTTTTTTTTTTTTTTTTTTCTGTTTATGGAAGAAAAGTGAATATGCATGAGCTAAGGAGAGTGAAGCTCCCGTTCTTCTAATGTCTTAACTCTGTATTAGTGAGTTAGTGCAAATTGCCACATGGTACCTTTTCTAGTCATCCCCTCCCCTTCTCTTTAATCCTTAAACAGGCACGAGTATGAAACCCAGTGACCACAAGAAAGTTATTTAGCTTCTGAGTCTCTTTTATTCACCTGTAAAAATGGGCATTTCAATGGGTTGTTGCAGTGATTAGGTGAACTGAAGTATTTATAGTTTATAAATACTTTATAAAGTATTTTTACTTTAATAAATAAATCTGGTGCTTCACAAGTTCATTTTACTTGTGCCTGACACATGGAGGTCACCTGGGGACCGTCAGTGCCATCCAATTTTCCTTCTGCTTCTGCTCCTTTTTCTTTCTGTTCTCCTCTCGTGTTTTTTTTTTTTTTTTTTTTTTTGACAAGAGTCTCGCTCTGTCGCCCAGGCTGGAGTGCAGTGGCCTGATCTCGGCTCACTGCAAGCTCCGCCCTCCGGGTTCACGCCATTCTCCTGCCTCAACCTCCCGAGTAGCTGGGACTACAGGCGCCCGCCACCTTGCCGGACTAATTTTTTGTATTTTTAGTAGAAACGGGGTTTCACCGTGTTAGCCAGGATGGTCTCAATCTCCTGACCTCATGATCCGCCCGCCTTGGCCTCCCAAAGTGCTGGGATTACAGGCGTGAGCCACCGCGCCCGGCTCTCCTCTTGTTTTTGCTTTTGTTCGTTTTTGGCTCGTCCTCACCTTCTACATCCTCCACACAGCAGATGTGTGGTAGAACCCAGGAAGGTTTGTGGGGACTATTCCATGTTCTTTCCCCTTCTGCTGCCTGATGAAAACCCCATGCAGTATGAAAAATTGCAAGGGAAAGAGCGCCACCAATCCATTCATTTCCATGCCCTTATGACTGGTTCAATTCCCCTCGGACAAGGCAACTCCACAGCTCAGGCGTAATAAACAAATGCAAGAGTTGAGAGCTATGAGGGTGGGAAAGTTCAACAACACTTGCCCTGGGCTCCCCTAAAGAGAAGCAGAACAGGCAGAGCCTTTGGACACCGTCTCCTGCCTCTTGCTCGGGGCATGACCTCTGTGCTTGCTGCTGCTGCTTTTCAGTTAGCTCACCCTTTTGCAAACTTTGTCTATGAGTATTCTGCTTCTGTCTCTCCCACTTCCCTTCTGTAAACGTTTAACTTGTATTCTATGTAGCACCCAGACATTTTTGGATTTAAGTGCCCTGAGCTCCCTAGGATTCAGGGAAACGACAACTTGGATTATCAATAATAGCGATTCCAGTCGATCGTGGAAATTGCTGGAGTTAACAACTCAAATCTTCAGACTAGCATTGTGCAACACATGAGCAGCATCCACTACATCTTTGTTCAAATTGCCACAATGTTTTGAAGTAGTTACAAAAGAAAGTATTTTAGGGAAATCTCTCATACTGGATTTTCTATGGGTAGAAAATAACTTTTTTCTCAACTGAAGCTGGTTTAGGACCTACGCATGTTTTAATTTTCAGACTAAATCAGGGGGTTTATTATTTCAATCTTTTTAATATGTCAGGACACACATTCAATGAAATAAAATTGTGAAATGTGTTCCTGGGGCTTTAAGAGAAACGAGAGGTCCTGGGCCTCAGGTGGACAACGACAGAGCTGGGCGAGGTGGTTGAAGCAGGGTTGCAGCACCAGTGTGGCGCTTCCTGGAGCTATTCTGGGATGGATGTGTGGAGAAGTCAGGGAAATGCCTAGATTCTCACACTGAAAATTGCCTCTCTAGCTCTGTGGAGCGCTTCACTGACACCACTCTTACGGTCCCAGTCGGCTTGCCCGGATCGTACAGAAAAGAGGGCAGTAGGCCATCCCCTGGGAGGCTACAAAGCAGCAAAGGGCTTGTGATTAAGCACACTGAAGAGCCAGTGGGGAAGGTTGTTAACCCCTTGTCAGGTCAGCAGCTGGCTGCTATGAAGTTTGTTGGTGCTAAAAAGTAACAGAACAAATGTTTAAAAAGTGAAATATATTTATTTGGAATTCAGAAATTCCACGTTGTAGCACATCAGTAATTCAATAAATGTGAATTCTCAAAAAAAAAAAAAATTAACAGAACTGCTGCATCACTGTCTTTTCCATGAAATCCTGGTCTCGCTGAAGTACTTCTAGTCCCACTGTAAGGTCATGTAAGGTCGCTAGGGTATAAGATCGGGGATGGAATTGTAACACTGAAGAAAATGACAGCAGGAGATATACAGAGGAACATTTCAGGAAAAACCTACCCGCAAAGACAAGATGAACAGTTCCTCTCCAACTCTCCAGATAACTTTGAAAATGTCAGAACTGGGCATACCCAGGGCCCAGAGGCAGGCTGTGCTTGTAATTCAGAACATAGCAATTCCCGCCTGACTCTATATTCTTTGCTTACCGGAGACAGTTCAACGAATCTTGTAAAGTAGTGATATCTCCCCAACAGGAGGATGTTAGGCGAGTCCTAAGAGATAAAAAGCACAGCACCAGAGCCTTCCTAGTTTCTTCAGCTGAACAATCCAATTCATAGCATTAATTGAGCAACTACTCTGAGCTGAACCCTGATGATGTGCCAGGTAAGGTTAGAATCTTACATGTTTATGCATGACACTTCCTTTAAGTGAAGAATACCTGGAAACTTCTGCCCCTAGCGCGTCACTTGGCTAGCTGCTTCTTTTCATTCGGGTCTCTGCTAAGTGCCATCTTTTCCAAGGCCTTCTCTGACCATCCGCCCTGGAGTTGACCACCCTCCTTGTCACTCTTCATTTTACTACCCAATTTTACTTTATTTATAGATCTATGACTACCCAAAATTATCTTGCATATTCATGTGTTTAGTTGTTGGGTTTATCAGCTGTCTCCTTAACAAAAACAGAGGCTGCATGAGAGTGGGTCCTCACCTGTCCTGCTCTGTGCTCTCGCCTGGTGCCTGACACAGGTATGTGAATGGATGCCAAAGCAGGACACGCTTGCCAAAGGGTTGTCAGTCAAGGGCTGCCGCAGGCCACGCCAGACTCCAATGTCTTCCCCTTGGTCCTTCAGAGGCTGAAACTGAGATTGGTTGAGGTGTGGGGAGGGTTGCGGACTCCTTCCTGGAGGGCACTGAGTTTCAGAGAATGAGCAGGAGTTAGCCAGGTAATGGAGCAGGGGAAAGATATGCCAGGCAGAGGAAACAGCTCGTGCCCGGGGCGCAGTGGCGCGTGCCTGTAGTGCAGCTACTCGGGAGGCCGAGGCTGGAGGATCGCTTGTGCCCAGGAATTCTGGGCTGTAGTGGCTGTGCCGAATGGGTGTCGGCACTAAGTTTGGCATCAAGATGGTGACCTCAGCCAGGCGCGGTGGCTCACGCCTATAATCCCAGCACTTTGAGATGCCGAGGTGGGCGGATCACTTGAGGTCAGGAGCTCCAGACCAGCCTGGCCAACATGGTGAAAACCCGTCTCTACTGAAAATAGAGAAGTTAACTGGGCATGGTGGCACATGCCTGTAGTCCCAACTAGAATCGCTTGAACCAGAGAGGTGGAGGTTGCAGTGAGCCAAGATCGTGCCACTGCACTACAGCCTGGATGACAGAGCGAGACCCTGTCTCAAAAAAAAAAAAAAAAAAAAAAAAAGAGAAAGAAAAAGAAAAGAAAAGAAAAGATGGTGACTTTCCAGGAGCAGGGAAACACCAGGTTGCCAAAGAAGGGTGAAGGGGCCCAGGTAGGAAATGGAAACAGCTCATACAAAGGCATGGTTCCCTTGAAAGAAGGTATCACACTCTTAGATTTGTAAAAGGTTCAGTGTAACTGAAGCAGGCATTAAAGGGTGAAGAGAGGTAAAAAATTAAGTGGAGGGAAAGAAAAAGAGGGAGATAGGTTGAAAGAGAGAGAGAGACAGAGAAAGAGAGAGAGACAGAGCAAATACTGAGGGAGATAAACTAAGGTATTTGGAATATGATTAAAAGATTTTTAAGTAAAGAGTCAAAAAAACAGCGGTAAAGACCAATCAGGGCTTTTGAGTCACTCAAACCTGAATCCAAGTCCCAGTTCCACTAATTATAAGGCGTGTGCCCTACTGTCTAAACCTCAGTTTCTTCATCTGTAAAATGGGGATAATGATAAAACCCCACCTCACACATTTGTTGTGAAGAGTAATGTATACATAGTTATTTGGCCCTGTGATAGGCACGTAAAAATGTGCAAGTACTTTTAGTTTGGAAGGTTATTATTGGGGATATCATGAAAAGTTTATATTTTAGAAAACACCTTCTGACATAGGTACACAGCAGGCATTGACAGGTATACTGATTTCATGACGGGAAAGCTTTATTGATTATAGTTGATGAATAATAACCATTTTTTTTTTTTTTTTTTTTTTTGAGACAGAGTCTTGCTCTGTCACCCAGGCTGGAGTGCAGTGGTGCAATCTCAGCTCACTACAGACTTGACCTCCTGGGCTCAAGCAATCCTCCTGCTTAAGCCTCCCCAGTGGCTAGAACTACAAGTGTGCACCACCATACCCAGCTAATTTTTTTTTTTTTTTTTAAGATGGGATCTCCCTATGTTGCCCAGGCTGGTCTTGAATTCCTGGGTCCAAGTGGTCCTCCTGCCTTGGCCTCCCAAAGTGTTGGGATTACTGGTGTGAGCCACTGTGCCCAGCCACACTGTACATTTTTAGTATACTATTTGTAAAACATTTATAAAAAACATCAGTGACTAATGCAGGAAAGCCAACTTAAAATAGATGTATAATAAAAATGACCTATTATCACCATTTCAAAATAAATTATTTTACCACCAGTAGGCAGGAAGAACATTCTCTCCAAACAAAGGGTGAATGTTCAAATTGAAAAAAAGAAATTACCTTTTGAAAAACTCACTGCATCCTTCAACATTTTCCCCCAGATTAACAAAAATTTGATCCTGGATTGGTGTTTGGGAGGCTCTGATATTCAGGCTTTATTAGAGGGAGTGACCCTGGATGTAGGGAGGCACCATGGGTGGCAATTGGTCCCAGAAAGAACTTGTGAACGAATGAACTAAGTAAGATTGTCCAAATGGGTATGGAATGTGGGTGATCGACTCAAGAAATATTAAGAAGGTAGAACGAGTATGACTTGGATGTTGGGGATGTGTGATGGGAAAAACTCCAGGATGGACGACGGAAAGAAGCTTCCTACCACACAGGAAGGGAGGAAGCTTAGTAAGCAGCCATGTGGTGCTTTCTTTGTAATGTGCTGACTTGGGAGCTCCAGCAGGACATCCTAGTGGAGTGGTCTCACGGGAAGGTGGGATTTATGAGTCTGGAGCAGGTGATGCCTGAGATGCAAAATTGGACATCATTAGCTTCAGCGAGGCAGTGGAAGCCACTGCTGTGGAGGCTGCTCAGAGTGGGAAGAGGGAAGGGAAGGAGGGAGATAGAGGGAAGGGGACGGAAGAGGGGAGGGGAAAGAGACCAAAACGAACACTCTAGGGAACATCAACGTTTGAGGGTCTGATGTAGTACAGAAATTAGTGAAGGAGCTGGAAAGACAGCAAAGAGAGAGTCACAAAGCCTGGAAAGGGTGTTATTGTAGAAAACGATGTGCCATTTTTGAAAAGATAACGACAGTGAGCATTTCCAGAATGCCTTCTATCTATCAGGGACTGTGCTAAGAGCTGTACAAACTATTTCCTCTGGCTCTCCTAACAACCCTATGAAGTAGCTACCATTCCTAACCATTTCTACAGCTGAGATGCTCACATTTTACCCAAATGAAGGCAGCAATGCCCACAAGGCTAGTGAGTGGTAGAGCTGGAATCCTGTCCCATGTGGTTTGAGTCCAGAGCTCATCCAAGGGCAAGGGAGTGGCCTCTCCTGTCAAGGAATCAGCGCGTTGGTCAACAATGACAAAGCCTGAAATGTATCTGTGGTATTTGGCTATTAGAAATCTTAGCTTAGCTTGAGGGTCTGAGTGAGGTGTGAGGGAAGGCGAGAAAGAGGAATGCCACATGTTAGTGGATAGAACCACCATATGTGGTCTTGATATATGTGTACTGTATAACTCCAGGTGGTGCCATTGACATTGATCACAGTATGAGCAGCTCCTGGAGTTATGTTATGTACAGTCTGCATAGCCATTTGCAGCAGCCCTGTCTGAGGGTTATGTGGAGTACAGACGAGGCACTCCCACATACTTTGAAGAAGTGTGGTGTTAAGGGAAAGAACAAGAGAGGGTAGGAGTTAGAGCAAGAGCACTGAGAAATGAGAAGTCCTTGTTTTTCAAGATGGGAGAGGCTTGAGCCTGTTTCCATTCTAAAAAGAAGAGGATTGGCTTGCCTGGGGTAGCCCCAACTTACCTGTTGTTGCTAAGAATGATTAATAGTGCCCTTTTCCCTAGAATATTTCCTGATTTGTACAATACATTATATGACCCCCACAGGTAGGAGAACCCTGGGAGCAGGAGACAGAAGATGTAAGAGATGGAAGGACTGTTTGTCAGAATAAGATTCTGGAGACAGAGGGAGTGGCTATGGGGCAGGTAGAGGGTTTTAGAAGGGAGGGGGATAGGGCTTCCCTGAAGCAGGAAGGTGATGAGGTCAGAGTAAGTGTGGACAGCAACGGGTAAGGGAATGGATACAAATGTGTGAAATTTTTTACTTGATCCCCTTTCTTTGTGAAGTAAGTGGCCCTAAGGTTACAGTTTGGGTTTCAAATTCCCAGGCCCAATTTGCTTTACTCTGTTAGTCATGAGGCCAACCTTTTCATAAATACGGCTCCGTTTGTCTCTATATGAAAAGGTGGACAATGTGGATAGATCTGTGCTGAGCATCAACAAATAACTGAAAACACACGCTCTGAGAGAAGGGAGATTAGCAGAGTTTCCATCACATTTGAAGAGCAGTATCCCATTTCATTATGATAATTCTAATAATAGCATACGATGTGCTAGAAAGTGTTCTAAGTTTTAAATTTATGTGTTTTGAGGTAAGATTCTAAATATATCCACTCTTCTACTTTTAATTTTATTATTCCTTTTAAAAACTTTATTTGTTTATTTTAAAACATTTTTTAGAATCAGGGTCTTGCCCAGGCTGGAGTTCAGTGGCACAATCGCAGCTCACTACAACCTCAAACTCCTGAGCTCAAGCGATCCTCCCACCTCAGCCTCCCAAGTAGCTGGGACTACAGGTGTGCACCATGTCCAGCTAATTTTTAAAATTTTGTAGAGACAGATTTTCACTATGTTGCCCAGTTTGGTCTCAAGCTCCGAGGCTCAAGAGAACTTCCTGCCTCAGCCTCCCATATATAATGTTGGGATTACAGGCGTGAGCCACTGCAGCCACTGCACCCAGGACCCCGTTTTCTTTGAATAGATGAGAAACTTACTCAAGCTTCCATATCTAGTAAATGGCAGAGCAAGGATGTGAATCCAGGGCCCACACTCAACCAATATGTCATTTCTCTCTCTCTTTCTAATCTACTTAAGTTCATTTCAGGTCTTCTCTTTTATCTGTGGCATTAAGTCAAAGGTTGTGATTGTGTTAAATTAATCATGTCGGAATCCTCTAAAAAGGATGACCCAGTAATCTGATATGAAGGCTCCTGGCATGCTAGACCAGATGCCAAGCAGTACAGGGTCATTAGTTCTTAATGTTGTTGCTACCCCTGGAAGAGAGTTAGGCCCCTGGCTCTTCCCTGAAGTCTCTCAGGAGCATGCTGGAGGAGGTGCATGCTAACTAGATTGTTCAGTTTAGGAAATACAGTCATGAAATTCAACCATGTTGCCCAATAAGGCCTGACTCAGGAACTTAATGAGCAATGATGTAGGCCACTCTCTGGCTGCAGCCAGTCTCCAACTTCCCTCTGTTAACGTGGAAGCCTTCAAGAGCAAATGTGAGGCTTGCAAGAAACCTCTCCTTGATTCTTTATTTTGCCCTATCAAATATTAATATAATATATAATACATTCATTGATAAACCATGCCACTATCTCCCTTGGTGAATATAAGACAACACAATTGGAATGTGTGGAATAACCCATCGATCAAGTAATCAATAAAAACTAGTGTCAAAACTTTATGGCATGACTATGCTAGAGGTTACTGGGGTACAAGAGAAATAGGATTTATAGTTCATGACACAAGATTAATGTTAACAGTACACTTGCCTACACGGAGGAAAATATAATTCTTACATAGGATATTTTTTTAAAATCGGGGATCGGGTATGGTGGACTGGCTCAAAAGATACTGGAGGCTGAGGGTAGGAGGATCACTTGTGTCCAGGAGGTAGAGTTCAGCCTGAGCAAAATGGTGAGGCCCTCAACTTTAAAAAGAAGACAACATTTGATAGAGTTTTACTACTTTTGGCACGAACAATTTTTTAGTTGGCTGGGCGCAGTGGCTCACCCCTGTAATTCCAATACTTTGGGAGGCCAGGGCAGGTGGATCACTTGAGGTCAGGAGTTCGAGACCAGCCTGGTCAACATGGTGAGACCCCCATCTCTACTGAAAACACAAAAATTAGCCGAGCGTGGTGGTGCATGCCTGTAACCCCAGCTACTCGGGAGGCCGAATCAGGAGAATCGCTTGAACCTGGGAGGTGGAGGTTGCAGTGAGCTGAGATCGCGCCATTGCACTCCAGCCTTGGCAACAGAGCAAGACTCTGTCTCAAAAAAAAAAAAAAAAAGTTGTTGTTGTCGAATAGCCCTATAATAATGGGTTGATCTCTATGACAATGAAAACCAGTAATAACGATTATGTCTTATGATATCAATTTGATGATAAATTCTATATTTATTTGACATGATTTAACATAAAATTATATAATAATTCAACATTACATAATGTTACTAGAATTTGTTTTGTCTTTCTATTTCTTGGAACAACTTAAAGGAAATGCATTCCCATGTGCATTTGAAAATTACAAAGAAATTGTGGCTGCTTCTCAAGAAGTTTCTATTTTCTCATTTGTAGGAAGAAAAAATAAGGTGATGATATCATCATGAAGCATCCTTCCAGCTCCAGCACTAGATGATTCAATGACCCCATAGTGTCCACAAAGTGAGGTCAGGTCAGGAAGAAAGGCATTGAGCGGCATCAGCAAGACACAAAATTCGAGGATTCTTTTTCTGCTAGCCTATGAATTCTTAGACTCCCCCACTCACATTGCTGTTGGCAAAATAGCAAAAAACACGTTACCATTAAAAAATGTAATTCGTTTTTTCAAAAGTGAAATTCTCCAACCTTAACATGAAAATCATTCCTCTTGCCATTGGCATATTCTTTTAGTCATGGGAGAGCCATTGAGTTAAGCCTTGGATATCATTTCTGTGGAAACCAGACACAGCTCTAGGTCTGAAGATAACATTAAGAAGGTAATCCTTGACTTTACAGAATCACAGAACTGGGAAGGGATTTTAAGACATCACATGTTCATCTCTGTAATGCACTCAGAAGATTTTTTTGAGTGCTTTTCGCTAGGTTAAGCCCTGGGGATACAAAGATGACTAAAACCCAGCTCCAGCCCTTAAGGAGTATACACATAGTTGGAGACACCAGGCACAAACTGATGGAAAGATGAATGATAGTGAAAGAGACAAATATCATTCTATTGCTGGTATGACTAGCAATTTAAAAAGAGAGGGAAGGACAAATGTCAAAGCTGCCAAATGGTAGCAAAACTGGGTGTTGCCTCTTTCTACATTCATGATGGACGGCCCAGGAGTGGTATTACCGAAATTGTCTATGAATAAGAATATGATTTCTAAAGTTTAACAGATTGGTATTTGTACTCAAGTGATTCTAAAACCAAGGTTTTATGTTGCACACAAGTCCCAAACCTAACTAACTGTGCCTGCTGCCCTGTTTCTGCTTGCTCAGCATCCACCCTTCAAAAATGTTTGTTTGCTATGCATAGGAAAAGGCCTGTAATCCCAGCACTTTGGGAGGCCAAGGGGGGCAGATCACTTGAGGTCGGGAGTTCAAGACCAGCCTGACCAACATGGAGAAACCCCGTCTCTACTAAAAATACAAAATTAGCTGGGCGTGGTGGCACATGCCTGTAATCCCAGCTACTCAGGAGGCTGAGGCAGGAGAATCGCTTGAACCCGAGAGGCAGAGGTTGCAGTGAGCCGAGATCGCACCATTGCACTCCAACCTGGGCAACAAGAGTGAAACTGTGTCTCAATAAATAAATAAATAAGTAAATAAATGGCTGAATCTGATAAAAATCATCAAAATATAAAACGAACAATCGCAAAGTACATTTTTTAAATCTAATAAATCAGCATGCATAGGCAGACATGATTCCAACTTTTATAAATATTTGGGGTTTCCTATCTGGTTGGAATGTGTGTTTGCGTGTGGATGTGGGAGGGTGTGAAGTGGGGGCTGTGAGGGTGTTGCTGAGGCTGTGTTTGTATAGCAAACACTCATTTCTACTTGGATTGTATCTTTACCTGGAGTATGGTAGAGTTAGTTGACTTTGGAAAATACCAGTGTCAGGCCCAGCCCTGGAGAGTCAATGATATTGAGAGGCTAAGACCTCCCTGCAGTCACCACTGTGCACTGCCACTGCGTCAAGGTTATGCGTGTATATTATATACACGCTGATACAGCTGTAGACACGTATAAGGGCTGGAGGTGGTAGTGGGAAAGCTGGATTCTCATGCACAGGTAGCATTCTAAGCAGGTAAAACCCTTTTGGAAAGTAATTTTGCTATGCAATTCAAGCACTAATTGAATGCTCAGAGACTTTGTGGCCAGTAATAGCAGTTTCTGAACTCTCCCCTAAACAAGTAACTCAAAATGCAGATTTATTTATAAGCACAAATAGTGAACAATTGCAAGCAATCTTATGCCTGCCAAAAAGAAAATGGTTACATATGTACCAATCAATATGCAATGTAAGAGTGTGTAGCTCTTAAAAATGAAAACGAGCAATTGAAAATGACATGGTCATTTGTAAAAAATGCACATTTTTATTTAAAAGAAAAAACTTTGCTTTTAATATTTAAGAGAAAAACTTATGTATATTATAAATGTGTGATATCATGTACACACACCCACACCCACACACACACACACACACACACAAAATCATGGAAGGAAATATACCAAAACCCAAAAATAGATCTTCTAATTTCCAGAATTGCTATGATATACTGATGTTACTCTTTATTTTAAAAACAGAAGGGGAAATACATTTTTACTGGGTTAAATATATATTATGTAGTAGAATGACTAAAAGTCCTTGTTTTTATAGAATTTTGTTGGCGGGAGGTGGGTAGTGAAAAAAGCATTGCACTAGGAGTCAACCCTGGTAGCCCTTGATACTGGTAGGTTTCCTGATCTGCAAAATGAGGAGATGGTATTTGATGATCTCTGAGACCCCTTAAGAGTTTTAAAATTATGTCAGTCCAAGAGGTCATACAACATGACAACTGAGCCAAAACATACAGACAAAAAGTACTATAGGAGTTCTTAGACCTTTTCTTTTTATCTTATTACATCAACAGATCTTATCATGACACTCTCCAGCTTAAAAACTTTTAATGGCTTCCTTTTGCTATGAGGTTAAATCCAAACTGCTCAGCCTAAGTTACAAAGCCTTTGGTGATTTACCTCTAGTTGCTCTCTCCTGCCCCTCTCTGACCCCAGTCCTGCCTTGATTCCCAGAAGTAGCCATCTGAGTTTTAGCCACCTCCCTTCTCTGCCTCACTCTGCGCCATGTATTTTCTTCCTGATTACCCTGCCTGTTCACCTGGCCTTCACCTGGTTAAACTCCACACGCCTCAAGGCTGAGTTAGTTTGCTTTATTTCCTCTGTGTTTTCAAAGTGCCTACTGCATGTTCCTGTGGTGGCATTTAACAACTCATCACATGGCGTTTTAATTTTCGCCTTATTTGTCTGTGTTTCTTACTGGACTCTGAGCAAAGAGGGAAGCATCTTGAGACAGAGACTAGGGCTGCATCAGGGAAAGGTCAATCTCTTAGTTATTAGGTTGGTGCATGAATACAGTGGCGTGGGGAGTGGGAGGAGACAGCGGTGTGCTATGATTGTTCCTCAGACCACTCAAGACTGTGGCCATGGGGCACCTTTATAAATCACAGTACCTTCAGGTAAGCACTCTCATAAGAGAAACTAACTGGGAAAAGAAGGGGAGCTGGGCAGAAGGAATCTGGCATATGCAGTGTTTCTCCCCTGCACATTAGAATTACTTTAGAGATTTGGAAAATATCAGTGTCAGGCCCTGCCCTAGACAGTCTGATTTGGTTGGTCTGGAGGAGGGCTCAGGTATTTGCCTTTTTAAATGACTCTCAGCGATTCTTTTTTATTTTAATATTTTAATTTGACAAATCATGATGTACACATTCATGGGATACACTGTGATGCTTTGATATGTCTATACAACCCGGAAGGATTACATCAAGCTGGTTAGTGTAACCATCACTTCCTTTACATAACCTTCCTCATCGTTTTTTGTGGTGAGACATCTGAAACTCAATGATTTTGAGACATACCCTACATTATTGTTGACTATAGTCCTCCTGCTGTGCAACAGTTCTCAAAACTTCTTCCTCCTGTCTAACTGGAACTTTGTAGACTTTGATTGACAACTCGCCACTCCTCCCCACTCCCACTCCCTCAACTCCTGGTAACCATCATCCTTAGGCTATGGAATCAGTCTAAGTGTCTATGGACAGATGAAGGGATAAAGAAAATGTGGTATATAAACACAATGGCATACTATTCAACTTTAAAAAGGAAGAAATCCTGTCATTTGCAATAGTATGGATGAAACTGGAGGCCATTACGTTACGTGAAATAAGCCAGGCACCGAAAGATAAATACTGCATGATTTCACTTGTATGTGGAATTCCAGTGATTCTTATGGGAAGCAAGTTGAGAATCTCTGGTTAGGAAAGTGTGAGGTTAACAAGCTGGAAGTATCTGCCATATGTGTATGGGAGTACAAAGAGGTCACCCAGACTGTCCTATGTATTCCTTTGCTTTACACAATTTAATTTTGTTCTTTATATTGCAAACTCCTTCAGAGGACAATTTTCAAATCTAAACACACATTCATTTTGCTCCAGCAAGAGTAAAGACTAAGGGAGGAAAATCCATTACAAAATCATTCAGTAAATTATGTCTAGTTTCAGAGGAAAGCCCTTGGCCACTCATGGTAGGGAATCAACATTTCTTTTTTTCTTTCTTTCTTTTTTTTTCGGAGATGGAGTTTTGCTCTTGTTGCCCAGGCTGGAGTCCAGTGGCGCGATCTTAGCTTACTGCAGCCTCTGCCTCCCAGGCTCAAGTGATTCTCCTGCCTCAGCCTCCCGAGTAGCTGGGATTACAGGCGTCTGCCACCACTCCCGGCTAATTTTTTTTGGTATTTTTAATAGAGACAGGGTTTCACTACGTTGGACAGGCTGGTCTCAAACTCCTGACCTCAGGTGATCCACCCACCTTGGCCTCCCAAAGGACTGGGATCACAGGCATGAGCCACTGCATATGGTGGAATCAATGCTTCTTGAGACCCCATCTATGTTAGAGGGTTTCACATAGTTTTCTCATGGGAAGTTTAGAATAATTTTACTAAGCCTTTGAAGTGACTCTTACATTGGCTAGAATCGAATAAAAGACTGAAAGAAGAACCTTAGGCATGGTTAGAGTGTGATTGCCCTCGCACTGGGCCCCTACCCCGGGCCATGACCAGGACACATAGGGTTCCAGCTGCCCTTCGATGGGAAACTCCAGACTGTGTCTGGGGTCCTGGGTACCTGCAGATCAGGCCAGCCTTCAGCAAAACTGAATGGCGATGGCAAAGGCTATCTCTGCTTCTTATGGCATTTTCCTACTCTCTGATCCTTTGTAAATGTCAGTGCATGGCATCATGAGATAATCAACTAAAGAACCACATGATAAAAGCTTACTGGTCTCACAGAAGGCAATCCTTCCATTTAGTTACTTTAACTTCACGAGGTTCCTTGAGAAGATCCTTTGGAAATGATCTTAAGATGGGAGCCATTTTAGACCCCTCACGTGGTAGGTGGGGGAGATATATTTGTTAACAAATGTATGAGATTTAATTTACATAATGAAAAATCCACTCATTTCTCAATAACTCAATGGTAGAAACAATTCATATGTCTATCCATGGATAAATGAATACACAAAATGTGGTTTATACATACAATGGAATATTATTCTGCCATAAAAGGGAAGGAAATCCTGACATGTTATAACATGGATGAATCTTGAAGACAGTTCACTAAGTGAAATAAGCTAGTCACAAAAAGACAAATGCCATATGATCCTATTCATATGAAGTATTCAGAGTAGTAAAAAAAAACCATAGAAACAGAAAGTAGAAAGGTTGTTGGGAGAAAAAGGGGAGTTAGTGCTCAATGGGTTCAGGGAGCAAAATGGAAAGAGTTGTGTGAATGGATGGTGGTGGTGGTTGCACAGTGTGAATGTACTTAATGCCACTGAACTGAAAATATAAAAAAGACTAATACGTTAAATTTAATGTTATGTGTATTTTGCTACAATTTAAAAAATAAAGAATGCATTTAAAGTGTACAGTCCAGTGGTTTCTAGTGTATTTACAGAGTTCTACAACCATCGCCAAAATCTAATTTTAGGTTGTCATCACTCCACCTTCCCTGTCCCCCCCAAATCCCTCCTACCCATAAGTAGTCACTTAGGGAAGATATTTTTAACAGGCCATGAGTGTCATGCCCTATTTTGCCAGGACTTGACACTCATAGACTCTTAGAAGGGACCTTAGAGATTTAGTTCAAGCTTCTCAGATGAAGAAATTGAAACTCATAGAGGCAAAAGGTCACATAACTAATCCATGGCAAAGCCAGGTCTTTTGAGTTCCTGTGAAGTTATTTTTCCCATTACAAAAATGCTGTGTCGTTCACTTTCTTCCAACTGATGCTGACAATAGATTCACGGGGTCAGGAAGATGCTACCTTTTCCTGCTAGGGACAGCTGAACTCCTTTCTACAGTCTCCCATCTCACCGGTCTGAGCTGGGAAGCAGAGAGAAAAGAAAGAGTGGAAAAATCTGCAACTGTGTCCAATAATGTTACCTCATGCCTTAACAATGTTAGGGATGAGTTATAATGAGTTTTATTGAGAATAATGTCTCAGCCTCTCTTAGAAGAGTAACTGGAAACACAGGGACTTTTGAAAGACATGGCCTTTTGTAGAGGTGGCAGTGGTAACCTGTAGCAAACAGCAACTCTTGCCTTTCTACTTATAGTAGCACTTAGGCCTGGCAGTGCCATGGCCAGGGAGGTCATTGGATAAAAGTTGGAGTCAAGGGTGTGGTGGAGGGACTAACTCTGTGAGTTAGAGCTTTCAAACTGTGCTCCAATATTCCTTCTGAGCTCATTGGTCAATTGAAGCATTTTCACCTGCCGTTATTTCCTGGAGGGCTGGTGGAGGGGTAGGGGGACTCTGTGGTTGCTAAATATGGCAAATGAGCTACCAAATAACAAAGGCCATGGAAAATCATGTAACTATGGACTTGGAAATATCTAGACAAAGTCTGAAGCCTAATCACAGTGAGATTTGGGCCTGTCTTCTCTTCTGGCCTTTGGTTTTTTGGAGAATTTGATCTATCCTCCTCAGGGTGATATAGTCCCTTAGGAGTGTTTGGAATTTCTCCACCCAGGCTACTCAAGAGGCAGGTACTCTAAATGTCCCGTGGGTTTCCATGTGATGAGAAACCCAACTGGAGAGATTGCTGTGGGGAATCATGTAGGCTTCTAGACAATGAGCTCCCTGAGGACAGTGATTGGATTCTGCCCCTTTCCAACAGCCCTATAGACAAGGATGTAATAACCCCCATTGCCAACCCAAGACCTTGGCATTTCTGCCACATGATGCTACTGTTTGCTACAGTGACTCATTTTTAATCTCCTAGTGCCTAGCAGAGTGCCTGGCACATTTGTTTGCTGAATGAGAGAATGAGTAGTGACATTTCATATCAAATGATGCATTACTATTTACAAAGTGACTTATTTCCCATGCATGAACTCATCCTCATAACTACCCCTACTTCACCCCTGGAAGGTAGGCAAGACCATTTTACCGATGAGGTCACATAGCTGTAGGTTGGAGCGGTGACTTTCAGACTCTAAATTCATTGGCATTTATATATAGGTGTCATATTGAGACTGCCCTGTCTAAACTACTCTGTCAAAGGACTAAGAAAGATATGAACAGAGATTCAGATGTTGACCTCAGATTTAGGAACAAAATGCAGAAATCACAAATGTCCATCTGATTGGTCTCTCAACGATGGCATTATTTTCTCCTATTTGCTAATCACTGCAAGGCATATAGGTTTATAATTACATTGTGAGTTATATAGAAGGGAATTTAGGGTCCAGATGGGTAAACTGGTGAATCCCCATGTAGTTTGTAGTAGCTATTTCCTGATACAGATTTGATAAATAACACTGTTGCATGTAAAACAGTTTTGGTAATTTCAGTTAAGTTGACTGTAGCTTTATGGCCCTGGGTTTTCAAGGGAACACATGTTCAAGCATCCTCACTGCTTAATGAGATCCTTGTTCCTGTTGAACTTCTGTGACCTTATTGGTAATCAATGATTGCTTTTGTTCTTCAAAATGTAATGTTGAGGAGACCTAGATGAAATCACTCTACAAAATGCATTGAGATTGCAGGATGTGGAGAGTGTGCTGTAATTAAAATGAATTATTCTGCTTGGAGGTCCAGCATATTTTAGCTCTGCGTGCATATTGTGCATAAGGGAATTTCTCTGTGCAGAATTATTTTCTCCCAACAATTTTCATGATCACAGCACTCCTGGTAGCAGGTATCACTTAACTCCTGGGCAGCAGCTTGTCCAAAGCAAGGGAAGGGAGCTTTCCTTTCCTCGCAACTGTTGCTATGGGGGGGCGTGGCTTCGGAGCCGGGCGAGGACGCATTCGGCGCCTCCCTCCCCCCCATCCTCGTAGACTACACTTCCCGTGATGCTCGAGGGTGGTCTCCGTGGTGACGCACTTAGTGCCCGCGGAGGGAGGACGAGGACGGGGGCGGTGGCTGCGAAGGGGGGCTCGTGCTCTCTCCGTTTCCCCTACTCTCGCTCAGGCAGCCGCCGTCGGTGCCGCCACTGCCGCCATGTTGGCTTGAGAGGCGATGACAGGAGGCGGCTGCGGCGTGTGGGATTGAAAAGTGGAGGAGGAGGAGGAGAAACAAAGCTCTGAGAGGAAACCATTCCCGGGCTGAGGAGAGGGAGGACCCGGCCTCTTCCGGGGACCAGCCGAAGTCGGCGTCGCCCGGAGCTCGCGAGGCCGGGCAGGGGAGGGGAAGGCGGAGACCGGGGAGGCGGCGGCGGGGGAGGCGGAGGCAGAACCGGAGCGCCGAAGAGCCGGAGACGATGCGCCCCGACCCGCGCTGCTGCCGGGAGGCGCCCGCGGCCTGAGCCCAGAGGGGCTGTGGAGTGTCCCCGCCGGCCCCGAGCACCCCGCGCTGTCGGTCCCCCGTGCTGGTCTTTCGCTTTGGCTCCCAACTAGTTAAATGCCCTTGAGCGCGGGTTTCCGCGGCCCGGCTCTTCGCCCCAGCGGCGCGAGTTGAGCCGTTCACCCGCGCCGTCCGCGCGGCGCCCCGAGAGCGGCTCGGCAAGTCCGCGGCCAGCGTCCGGCCACCACTCGGCCGCCACTCAAGGCTCACGCGTCGATGTGTAGCTACATAGTTATCTATGTACATCCACGCTGGGGCATTTTTCTCCTGCTTAATGAGGACTTGACTCGGGAGCGAGTGTGAATCATTGCCGGGGCTGGGAAAGGAGGAAGGCGGATTTAACCCCCTCCCACCCCTCTTGATGTCCGTGTGTCACTCGGCTCGGGCCACCTGGCGCGGCCGGTCCTGGGGCTGCTGCTGCTGCTGACGACGACGACGACAGGGGCTGCCTCTGCTGTCCCGGGAGTTTCTTCCTGCTCCGGCCACACAGCTCCTGGGGATTGTTCCTCTTCGCACCAGAACCTCGGCCTGAGCGGCGCTTTGGCTCCGAAATAACTTATTTTTGGGGGAGAAAGCACATCACGAACCAGTCAGAATCGTGAAGGCTTATTTCTGTAGCTTGAAGACTTCTGCTGTTTTTTGTTTTGTTTTTTTTTTTGTTTTTGTTTTTTTTTCCCCCGTAAACATCTGGGTATATATCAAACGGCAAGATGTCCAGTAATGTCCCGGCGGATATGGTAAGTGACGGATAAGTTATGACACTCTGATTTAACTGTGGTTTCCAATCTTATTTAATCGGAAAGAGGGCAGGCGTGGGGCGAAGATTTGCTGGGGACTGTCGAAAAGCCACCGTGCTGAGCGATTTGGAGAAGTTAGAGCTTCTGGTTTCCCCCTTTTAGAAAGTACTGCTTTTAATATAGGTTCTCTCATTTGGTCGTGTTTTCTAAATCATTGAAGACAGTGGAGAAGTAGGGAGATGTATCATGGTAGCTTGAGGGGACAAAACATCTCCCTCTTTGCCAGAAGCCTCCGAACGCTAGTATTTTAACGTTTCTGAAAACGTCAGTGACAGTGGGCAGAGCTGAGGACGGGTGTCCCTAGGAGAATAGGTAAGGAAACGGGAATCTTGCTTTATGACACAGACAAGATCATCAGTGCAGTAGGGACGAACTTGATATTTTTCAAGAACAGGGATACACATCTCTTCAAGAAAAAGTATGTTAGAATTTGCCGTGAGCTTTCTGAAATGTCAGAATATGGATGGCAACAGAAATATTAAGATATTTTGGGATTTTCACAAACGTAGGCTGACCCTGTATTGGTACTTACTGTGACTATTCCAGGGCTTTTTAATGGCAAATATTTATTAGTAGTAGATTCCATATTAGACATAAAGCTAAGGAAACGTAGTATTGAGCCTCGATCACGATCACTGAGTGTTGAGAGCTTGAAACAAAAAGTACTGTTGTGTATTGACGCCTTTCTTTTTGTTTTGTTTATAAAGGCTAAGGTTGTGAGTCTGTTGACTGGAAGTAACCGTGTAACCTTACAGTGCTGGGGGCTTGGTTTGTGTGAGTGTGAAGTTACACTTTGCAGTCCTAAGGACAAACATAATGCAGTTAATTAACAGGAAGAGGAATAATCCTGTTTATGAAAGAACTGAAGTTAATGTAGTTGTGCTCACATATGTTAACATTTGAGTGTTTGTGTATTCAGTGGAAACAAATTGAACATTGCTGATGATTAAATTTTATTTTTTAATTTTATTTTTATTTTTTGAGATGGAGTTTTGCTCTTGTTGCCCAGGCTGGAGTGCAGTGGCGCGATCTTGGCTCACTGCAACCTCTGCCTCCCGGGTTCAAGCGATTCTCCTGCCTCAGCCTCCCAAGTAGCTGGGATTACAGGCGCCCACCACCACGCCCGGCTAATTTTTTTTTGTTTGTTTGTTTGGTGGAGACAGGGTTTCACCATGTTGGCCAGGCTGGCCTCAAACTCCTGACCTCAGGTGATCCACCCATCTTGGCCTCCCAAAGTGCTGGGATTACAGGCGTGAGCCACTGCACTTGGCCTGCTGATTAAATTTTAAAACACCAGATGTTTCTATAGGAGCAAACCTCATAAACAGATTTTATAATAAAAATTAAATGATTCTAAATGGCTTATTTTGACCTTGGTTTAAAGGCATTTTTGCTCTTGTTTAATTTCCCATTTAATGCAAAGGAAACACAGTGTTCTGTCTCTTGGGTGGCCACATAACAGCTTTACACTCACCTTCCTGAGTCCTAAAACTCGTGCGTTGTCCTTTTAGTTTTCGCTTCTCTTCTGGTGTGCACACATGAAATAGCCTCCTGCCTGGTTAAGGACGGTTGGACAAGGTTTCCTCCATACCGCTCTTCAAGTTGCCGGGAGCGGTCTCTAGACAGAGCTGGGAAATGCTATTTCCCTTGTTTGATGAGTGATCTGTGGGTTCATCCCCTCGAGCAAAGATTTGCTCTCTCGAAAGCCTCCATTTTATATCATCAAGCACAGTGCAAGATAGGTTAACCTTAAGTACCATCTATTCTCTCACAGAAGTTGGAATGAAATAGATGTGTGTTATTAAAACAGTGCCACTACTTCCTTTAGGTCCAGTGAAGAAAAGCTGTAATGTGCGTAGCATCAGTCACAGATTGAGATGATTTGGGAGATGCTGTTTCCAAGTCAGAGAGAGGTTTGGAGGCTGATGTTAGGATCAGAGGACTGGGAAGTAGGAGCAGGGTTTTATTAATGTCTGCAATTATAAAATATAACAGTTTATCTGTTTCAGAGTGTATGTTAAGGCCTTGATGATTCTGTGGTGCTTTGAGATCCTTTGATTAAAGGTGATATGCAAGGGCAAAGCAGTATTATGTAATAAACATATAATGCCCTGATGATGCTATTTCAGAGTGGGTACTAAGGTACAGCACAGTTTGATTGTTCTGAGTATTTTTTTTATGTCTTGTTTTCTGTTCAACTGGTTAGAGGTTAAGATTTTTTTCTTTGTGAAAGTCTTTTAAACGTTCATTTATTACTTTACTTTGCATTTTTGCTTAAGAAGTCTATCATTTGCTATATGCCTAGAATTCTTAACTTTTTGAAATATAACATGACAAATATTGGTTAGAAGTTGTCGGTTAAATGCTTCATAATTATTAAACTCTTCATACCATTAATTGACAATTGATTTTCGTTTACATTCATGACAGAACAATTTACCGCTCCAAACCTTGAAGAGCTCCTCTCACCACTCCCACGGCAAAGCTAATGACATATATCCCTTGTAGCATAACTCTAAATTGATCAGGATGTGTACTGTTACAGTCCGCTAAACTTGCATTTATGAATAAACACGTTTTTGGTAGATGCAGTAAAATGTTAATTAAGCTTTCTCCTAGTTGACAGTATGTGCTATTTAGAAACAAATGTTACACTTTTACTTTTTGGTGGTGGTGTCATTTCTATTGAAGTCAATCTTTTATATGTTAATGGTGCTTGTCAGTTGTGTAGGAAAATCCTGTTGGGGAGATGGGATGGGGTGGTGAAGTTACAACCTCTGTCATGTTTCCAATAGAGATAATTTATTCTCGAGCTACAATAATTGCTAAATCAATTGATGTTTTTGGTAAAGTCTTTATGGCCATGATTATGACTCACTTTCTTGTACATAGAACTCACATTTAAAATTTATTTTTAAACATTCAATAATTTTTTGTGTTTAGCATAAGGACTCTCATTTTTAATAATCCAAATGTCAATTTTTTGGATGAGGGAGTGGCACCCCTAGTGAATGGATTTGCTGTACCCTTTAAAACATAATTTGTTGTTGGTACTTTTACTACATTCTGTAATATATATGTCCTATACATATAAATGTATTTACTTGAAATGTTGCTTTTTCTTTGCTAAGAGTGATTGAGTTTGAACTAGATTTAATAACATCTTAGTGTAGTAACTTATTTTTGAAGAAATCTGAAAATACATGAACAGAGTATCATTATAATATATTGTATTTAAATGATGTATTTATTTATTTATTTTTCAGCCAAGATCATAGTTCATGATGCGGCAGTATTCATTGTTTATACTTGCAGTGTGACTTATGTTAACCACTGTAGGATTTTTGCAAGAAAATATTCACCGCCTGTGTTAGTAATAAGACCTAAGACTGGGCAGCAGTGGTAATTTTGTTTTCTGGATTGGTAAAGTTATCAAGAAATACATTCTTGTTTTTATAAGAGTATTGTATACAACATTTAGGCTACTATGTAGAGCTTTGGACAAAAATTATACTTTATAATATCTATTACATTGAAAAGTTTAAGAGAGAAATTGACAGGGTGAGAATAATGGCAGAGCAATTTTGTGATTCAAAACATTTTAGTTGATAAAACAAAGAAAAGCCCCGTATCTTTAACAACTGTTAATGTAAAAATGGTAGCAGATAACAACAATTTGTAATAGGAGTTGAATGAGATAATGACAATTCACATTTTTTCCGTATATTTTATGTGCTTAATGAGTATTTTCATTATAATTTTTGTTGTATCACTTCCATTCATGTAAGAATTATTGGAGCCCTCTTGTGGACAGGAAATTACTAAAATATATTTCCTTTCAAAGTGAACTTTTATCACTTTTCCAAGTTAAAGTAAAATGACATATGTTGAATATACCAGGAGAAAATGCCATGAAAGAAAAAGGTCCAGAAAATAGAAAGTTTTGAGCATTGAGAAAAGCATACTGAGATTTAATGCCCAAGGACTCTTTTCTCTTTACTTACAGCTCCTTTTTATTTTTCTTTCTCTTCCTGATGATTCTCATTTCAGGTTTAAGTTGAAGGGTTTTATAAAGCCAAAGGGTAGATAAGTACTGTTTTCCATATATGTGTTACTTGAATAGCTTAATAAATAATACATTAAGAATTGAGTGTTGGCCGGGCACGGTGGCTCAAGCCTGTAATCCCGGCACTTTGGGAGGCCGAGACCGGTGGATCACGAGGTCAGGAGATCGAGACTATCCTGGCTAATATGGTGAAACCCCGTCTCTACTAAAAAATACAAAAAACTAGCCGGGCGAGGTGGCGGGCGCCTGTAGACCCAGCTACTCGGGAGGCTGAGGCAGGAGAATGGCGTGAACCCGGGAGGCGGAGCTTGCAGTGAGCTGAGATCCGGCCACTGCACTCCAGCCGGGGCGACAGAGTGAGCCTCCATCTCAAAAAAAAAAAAAAAAAAAAAAGAATGTTTCTCTAAATTTTTACTTGAATGTGTCGCATATTTGGTATTTTGAATTAGACATTTTTATTAAGAAAACGGATAACATTGTTTCCCTCAGTTTTGAATTACTTCTTTCTACCTACCCCAGCTTGTGTCTGAAATGGTCTTTAGTTCATTTTAGGCTACAGTGATCTTTCCTTCCTGTAAACCATTTTCCTTTAGTGCTTTTGACATTCCTCTTACACAGGTATCAAATGTCTGTGGATATAGTATAACTTTTATTTCACCTCTGATAGTTTTTAGACATTCAGAAATTGTTGAGTGACTTTCTTGACTCACAAAGTATTACTGTCTTCGTTACTTATGGAAAAAGTAAATACTGTTCCGTAGTAATAGTGGTGTTAAATATGAAGTCTATAATATCTGCTTCTGTTATCACTTGAAATATGAAAACTATATTTGTAGTATTAAAGCTTGAATTTATTTTAAATTAGTGGTTAAAATACTGATGGTGCTATTAGTTTTCATAATATAAAACAGTAAATGTGTTTTAGGAGACTGAAGCATATACTTAGTAAATGTGCTCTTTAATTTTCTAAGTCATCTTATTCTGGGAGGGAAAAATGAAGAGTGACTGTAGAATTCATGGTAACCTGGAAACCTTGGGTAATAAGTCATTCTGAACCAGTAAATTTTCTGAATACTTGGAGGTTGAGTGTTAAAATAGCCCAGTCTAACAATGTTGGATTACCATTGTATTTGCTTAAATGAAATATACTATGCATAAGTTAACTGATTTTTGGCGACTTAGAGCTATGATTTGAATAATATTGCTTGCATTTAATCAGTGTTTATTGGGTACCTGTCTGTGTATTATACTAGTAGTATTAATAGGTATAAGCTATAACTATAATACCCTCAGCACCTAATATAGATTTGGAAGCTTTATGCGCCTTCACTAGATCAGTAGTTTACAAAGTGAGGTGAAGCAAGTCGATTTTGAGAAGTAAATATGAGAACGTCTATTTGTTTATTTTATGTCCCAAAAGGGAAAAGGATTGAGCTTTTCTATTCGTACTATATGAATTGGCTGTGAGGTTTTCCTAGGTCCACCTGCATTCAGGTGGTCGCTGAGAGTGTGGTTTGCTGAGGGAAGATGTGTGAATTCTGTAATGTAGATGCCAGCAAAAGCATCATGAGTTTCTCAGTTTTCTGTTATATAGTCCCTTTTAAAATACTTTTTAAAAGAAGAATCTATGATACTTTGTATTGAGATGGGGAACAGAGGTTTGCTGTCAAAGCATTTAAAAGAATTGTAGAACTCAAAGATTAATCACACATTTTTATTACAGAAGATGAGTATTCTCTATGCTGTTCTTACCCATGATGACAAGAGGCTACCACAAATAAAAATTTAGCAGATAATTTTAGGAAAACAATCCCTAAGTTGTCACTTCAAGGCAAAATCGACATTTTAAATAGTAAGTGAAAAAGTACCTGCTTTTCAAAAGAAACAAATGTTATGGAGAACATTTTGAAAGCGTATTGAGGTATTTCCTATCTGTTGAAAATCTTCCTTACAATGAATTTTAATTGACTTTGGACCATTTATTGGAAAGCCGAACATTTTGATTTGTAAAAATATCTTATTGCAGTTAGGAAAAAGAAAATTTTAATAACATTGACATCAGGTAGCTGACTTTGAATAAAAATGTTTGCGTCTTTGGTGATAGAATGGAAAAGTAATATGATTTAGTAAATTAGTAAGTGACGTGTTCTTCTATATAGATCTCATCTTTGTAAGGTAAGTTTTTCAGCTATGACTTATGACAACTCTTAAAACCAAGTGTCAAAATACATTGAACTTCACAAATGAAGAAACTAAGATTTTAAAAAATAGAGATATGTTTAATAATAATGCTCACTTAATATGTTAATAATAATAGCATTTTTAGTGATTGAAAGATTAAAATGAATTAATATTTAAAATAGTTGATAGTAAAGTAAAAAGTAAAACAAAATTTTGATCTTTTAACTTCTGTTTTTAGTATGTGTTTTATACTATGTGTATGTTTATAAATGAAAACACATATACTGTAGATATGTGCCTCAAGTATTTTATGTTTGGGATTTTCAATCAAAAAAATATAGAAGCCACTGCATTAGATGACGAACGATTTCTGAACATTTTAACTTCTTGTGTTTAATAGTTACAAGTTTTCTGTCTCCTGCCTGGTTGAGCAGCTGTTTTTTCCTGTGATCAGTGTGCCTACTTATTCCTAACCATTTGCGGTTGCTGGTTTTAATTTGCTATGGGTGTGGAAACCATATTTCCAAAGTTTATTAAAAATAATATGTGTTTAAAATGAACAAATGGTGTCGAAGTAGGATTTTAGGAGTTACCTCACAGTAAAGTGTATGATCTTTTATTTCATGGACTTGATCATATCTGTTTTGATTGCTTAGTATTCTCTTTTTTGGGGGGCTAATTTTCTGGCTGTTAGCTGTGTTTTGCAGATATGCAGTTTCTTGATAGTGAAGAACTGATTCCATGATAAAAAATAAAATTACACTTACAGCTTTACTTTGAGCTCATAGAGGAGAGAGAACTAATATTTGTTGTGTACTTGCTAATACCAGGCAGATGCTTGGCGTTTTACATTATAGCATTTGATTTAATCCTTACAGTCACCCTGGATAAATATAGTTGGTATATAAAGAAACTCTTAATACCCACCAGGTGAAGACCATCAGGAATGCATCTGTGGTGAAACAAGTTAGGTTGACTGTTTTGCAGCTAAGAAGAGCATATGCCAGATACCGCCGCCGAGTGTCAGCAAAAGAGAACGGGAGGGGTGGGCACGGTGGCCCACGCCTGTAATCCCAGCATTTTGGGAAGCCGAGGTGGGTAGATCACTTGAGGTCAGGAGTTCGAGATCACCCAGACCAACATGATGAAACCCCCATCTCTACTAAAAATACAAAAATTAGCTGGGCATGGTGGCAGGAGCCTGTAATGGCAGCTACTCCGGAGGCTGAGGCAGGAGAATCACTTGAACCCAGGAAGTGGAGGTTGCAGTGAGCAGAGGTTGCAGTGAGCTGAGATTGCGCCACTGCACTCCAGCCTGGGTGACAGAGTGAGATTCTGTCTCCAAAAAATAAAAAAGAAAAGAAAGAAGGGGAGGAGTTTTCAGTAGGGTTTGGGCTGTGCTGGAAGCAGGAACTCCTGGATTGAATGCTATTATACATCAAGTGGAGGTGGGTTAGTAATTGGGTCTTTCAGCAGTCTTTGTTTAGGAGACAGGATAAATGAGGGGGACTTGGAGAGTCATTGGTGAGAAAACATAATCACTTACAGAATGGGAGATTGTTGGTCATTTTGGAGCTGCAGTGTGACCATAGGAAAAACTTTCTACCTGTTGATCTTCTCTGTATCTTTCAGATATCACAGTCTGATTATCAACCGAGCTCATTTTTACTTTCTCGCAGCCTAGGTTCAGAGAGGGTAAGGAATTTGTGATCACATAGCGAGGAAGAAGTTGAACTAAAAATAGGAATTTGGGTCTGGTGGCAGTAGTGATAAACGTCTACCCCCCTTCCCCACAACCATAACTGAGCAAACATTGCTGAATCCCTCAGGCACGTTATCCTAAGAATGCCTTAGGTTCCTTCCCAATACCTTGTTCCAGGGAGTCCCTGCTGATTGGTCTGAGCTAGCATGGTAGAAATGGAACCTATTTTATGAAACCTTTTTTATGTATCTTTGTAATGTACTATGTAACCTCTGGATTGGAATGATTTTAATTAAGGTTGCTTGTCTTACTAATTGGTAAAATTAAAGGGAGTTTCCTTTAAACTTGTTGGAACTTTGAGTCTTCTTGTGTATTTATTTGTTACACAGTGGATTTTTCTTAAAAAGTACCACTTTGAATGCTTTATATGTATAACAAATGGATTGACTTGTAAAGGACTTGGTGCTTTTGGGGCATTTTGTTTTTGTCTTCATACTTTTAACTGCATCTATATATATATATATATAGAAAGAGAGAGAGATTATCTATTGGTTGGTCAAATCAAGTAGCATTTTTGGTCTAAGTAAATCTATATTTGGGCAATTTTCTGACTAGATTTTGAGAAGAAAATGTTCTTTCTGCTGAAGAAAATTGTTGAAGTTTGACATTAACATTTTTTATTTATGTACTTAAGATGGCAATTTATTGTGTCTAGACAAAATGTTCTTATGATATGTTTTTCTTTACTTTCATATAAAATTAGTGTTTTTCTTTGCCTTAGAAATAGTCTTGCTTTTGTATCCTGCTATTTTCATTTAGTCATGTTAAATCAAGTTTAGCCTAAAACTACCTCCTTACATATTTTAAGCCCAGCCTATATTGAACATCTATCTATGCAAATAAGTATAGAATCATATTATAATTTTGAACTGATTATGGTAGATGTATATAAATTACTTAGCTAATTCCATATTCATGAGCATTTAGAAGCTATTACAAACAATGATATAGTGGATATTCTGAAGCATATCTCTGTGCCTTGTCTGATTATTACCTTAGGACAAAACTCTTAGTAATGTAGTTGCTCTGTCAGAGGATATGTGTTAGTTTTGGGACAGGTGGGAAAGAGAAGGATATATATTTCCTAATTTTAAAGCATCCTTGAATTTCTGGATAAACCTAGCTCTTAATTATACATTACTCAAATGGTATATGCTAGATAATACTTCATTTATGTTTTTTTTTTTGTTCACGAAAAACATTGGCTAGCAATTTAAATTTCTTGTAAAGTATTTGACAGATTTAGGTATCAAGGTTATGCTGACGTCATAAAATGAGTTGGGAAATGCTTTTTAATTCTCTGGAAGAATTTGTGAGGATTGATTTTATTTCATCCACAAATGTTTGAAATAATTCACTGGTGAAGCCATTTGGAATTTTCTTGTGAAGATTATTGATTCTATTTCTTCAGTACATAAAAAGCTATTCTATTTTCTGTTTCTTTGTCAGTTTTGACAAGTTTTGCTTTTCAAGGGATTTGTCCATTTTGTCTGGATTTTCCAGTTCAGCTTAAGGTTTTGTGTGTGTGCATATCCTTTTATCATTGTTTTGATATTTGTAGTATCTGTGATCTCTCCTTTTCAAAATCTGCTTATTGGCAGTTTGGGTCTCTTTGTTCTCAGTCTTTTCAGAGTCCATTTTCAAATTGAATGTTGTTTTTAAGTTTTTATTGATTTCTGCCTTTACTTTTATTTCTTCTACTTAAAAATGTTAATTTTCTGTACTTTTTAAAGTTTTTTGAGATGGGTACCTAAGTCATTAAATTTCAGCTTATTTATTTATTTATTAAAATCTTTTTTTTTTTTTTGAGACAGAGTCTCGCTGTGTAGCCCAGGCTGGAGTGCAGTGGCACGATCTCCGCTCACTGCAAGCTCCGCCCTCCGGGTTAACGCTGTTCTCCTGCCTCAGCCTCCCGAGTAGGTGGGACTACGGGTGCCCGCCACCACGCCCGGCTAATTTTTTGTATTTTTATTAGAGACGGGGTTTCACCATATTAGCCAGGATGGTCTCTATCTTCTGTCCCCGTGATCCGCCCACCTCGGCCTCCCAAAGTGCTGGGATTATAGGCCTAAACCACTGTGCCCAGCCTATTTTTAAAAATCTTTTTAAGAGATGGGGGTCTCACTGTGTTGCCGAAGCTTGTTTCTGAACTCCTGCGTTCAACTGCTCCTTCCTCCTCAGCCTCCCAAGTAGCTGGGAATACAGATGTGCAGACCACTGTGCCTGGCTCCTTTGTGGGTTTTTTTGGAATATTTTTGGAATTTAAAAAATGTATATGAAATTCCCTCTAAATGCAGCTTAGATAGATCTTACAAGTTTGATGTATATTTTTTTATTATCATTCAATAAAGCATATTTTAAATTTTCCCTTGTGCTCTCAGCATTTGGGGATTTTCTAGCTATATTTTTGTTATTGATATCTAGTTTGGTATCTGTTGTGGTCTGGAATCATTCTATGATTTCACTTGTGGGTGATTTGTTGACACTTGCTTTATGGTCAGTCTTTATTTTTATTTTTATTTTTATTTTTTGAGACAGAGTCTTGCTCTGTTGTCCGGGCTGGAGTACAGTGGCCGGATCTCAGCTCACTGCAAGCTCCGCCTCCCGGGTTTACGCCATTCTCCTGCCTTAGCCTCCCAAGTAGCTGGGACTACAGGCGCCCGCCACCTCGCTCAGCTAGTTTTTTATATTTTTTAGTAGAGACAGGGTTTCACCGTGTTAGCCAGGATGGTCTCGATCTCCTGACCTCGTGATCCGCCCGTCTCGGCCTCCCAAAGTGCTGGGATTACAGGCTTGAGCCACCGCGCCCGGCCTATGGTCAGTTTTAGAAAATTGAGGCCAGTGTGCCATAGACAGCAATTAAGTTTATTAATCATGTTCAATCTGTTGTATCACTACTGAATTTTGTTGTCTTTTTTAAATCACTCAATTGAGAAACTTGTGTTAAAATTGCCACATATGTAAGGATTTGTCTGTATGTTTTTAGTTCTCTCAAATTGTGCCTCGTATTTGGAGGCTAAGTTATTAGCTACAAATAAATTTATGATTGTTCTGTCTTCCTCTCTGGTAACACTTTTTACTTTAAAGTTTTTTTTGGGAGGGGATGTTAATATAGCATTCTTTTTTTTTTTCTATCCATTTCCTTTAAATCTTTCTTTGTCTTTATACATAAGATGAATCTCTTTAAGCATCATATATAGTTGGGTTTTTGCCTTTTTACTAAGTTTGATAATCTCTGTTTTACCTTTAATGTAATTACTGTAGCACATTATTTGGGTTTAAATTTACAGTTTTGCAATTTGTATTTTGCTTCCATCATCAGTCCTTTAGAACTTCCCCTTTCATTTCTTGTTTTCTTTTGGATTAATCAAATAGTTTCCCATATGCCTTTCTCTTAGCTTCTCTGTTATAAATTCTTTTACTATCTTTACTGGTTAGTCTAGAGATTACAATGTACATCTTTAATTTTTTTATCTATCATAAATTTTTGCCTTTGCCAGTTCAGGGTAATGGAATGGCCTTTTAATTTAATTCCATTTACCCCTCTTCCAGTCTTTGCTTTGTTTTCAACCCCAAAGATGTCATTATTATTATTGTTGAAATAATAACAACAATGGTAATAAAATGTTGTTGTGAAAATAATCATTATTCATTTCACTTTGTCCTCAAATTTTACCATTCTGGAAGTCTTCATTTCTTTCTTTTTGATTGTATGTGCATGTGGGTAATTATCCTTTTCAAGGAACTTTTAGTGCAGGTCTTCTGGTAATGAATTCTGTTTTTGTTTGCCTGAAAATGTGTTCATTTTACCTCACTTTTAAAGGGTCCCTACTTCATGCACCTTGAAGATGTTCTTTTATCATCACCTGGCTGCCACTGTTTATGTCAACTCAGGCTTTTAATTGTATTGTTATTCCTTTGAAGTTAATGTGTTTTCCTTTGGCTGTTTTAAAGATTATATCTTGTCTTTGGTTTTCACCAATTTTACTATTGATGTGCTCTTTTGTAGCTTTTTTTTTTTTTTTTTTTTTTTTTTTTTGTAATCTTCATAAAGCTTGTAGAGTATCTTGAGGTCCTGAGTCAATCTTTGGCTTACTATATTTTGTCATTTGGGAATTAGCTAATTTTTTTTTTTTTTTTTTGAGACAGAGTCTTGCTGGTGTGCAGTGGCATGATTTCAGCTCCCTGCAACCTCTGCCTCCTGGGTTCAAGTGATTCTAGTTCCTCAGTCTCCCTAGAAGCTGGGATTATAGGCACATATCACCACGCCTGGCTAATGTTTGTATTTTTCGTAGAGACGGGGTTTTGCCATGTTGGATAGGCTGGTCTCAAACTCCTGGACTCAAGTGATCTACCCACCTCAGCCTCCCAAAGTGTTGGGATTACAGGCATGATTACAAAGTGTTGGGATTACAGTCACCTGGCCCAGGAGTTAGCTAATATTCTTTAAGTATTATTTCTATTCTGTTGTCTTCTTTCCTTATGGGACTACAGTTACATGTATGTTAGGTCATGTCACAGTTTCCATTCTTTTTTCCCCCTTCTCCTAAGCCTAGAGATTTTCTAGCCACCTATTTTCATGTTCACTTATATCTTCACTGTCCAATATCCAGTTATTTCTAATTACTGAGTTTTTAATTTTAGTTTTTGTATTTTTTATCCTAACATTTACATAGATTCAAATTCTTATGTTTTCTTTTTTTTTTTTTTTTTTTTTTTTGAGACGGAGTCTTGCTCTGTCGCCCGAGCTGGAGTGCAGTGGCCAGATCTCAGCTCACTGCAAGCTCCGCCTCCCGGGTTTACGCCATTCTCCTGCCTCAGCCTCCGGAGTAGCTGGGACTACAGGCGCCCGCCACCTCGCCCGGCTAGTTTTTTTTTTTTGTATTTTTAGTAGAGACGGGGTTTCACTGTGTTAGCCAGGATGGTCTCGATCTCCTGACCTCGTGATCCGCCCGTCTCGGCCTCCCAAAGTGCTGGGATTACAGGCTTGAGCCACCGCGCCCGGCCCTCAAATTCTTATGTTTTCATCTGTTTTCTTGAGTATATTAACTATTGTTGCAAAATTCCTGTCTGATGACCGTCATATCTAGATTGCCTGTGAGCCTGTTTCTGTTGTTTTGTTTTTGATCATTCAATCCTTTTTCCTTAGGTGCCTGGCAATGTTTTATTAACATTGTGATGAAAAATTATAGAGAATCTGAATTATGGTTATCTTTCTCCATATAGGATTTAATATCCTCTGGTGAGTAGTTAGAAAGACATTGATTACTTTGATTCATAAGTGACTGATAAGACATGAGCCTGAATTCAGGACAGTCAGGAAATTCTGATAGTCTCACTGTTGGTGCACTACTGGTATATAGCCCTTAGCTTAGCTAAGGTCTCGGTTGAAAGTTGGGCATATTTACCAAGATACCTCTTTCTTGGCAAGTCCCGAATTTCAAGTATCATAAGGCTGATGAAAGCTTTTTTTAAAAACCTCTTTTCAACATCTTTTTGTTGGGATTTCCTGAATTTCAGTCCATGCTGTTTATCATTCAGCACATTCCTGGAGAGGAAAAGTTGAACAGAATATTGGGCTCCTTTCTTTGAGGTTCCTTTTTATTTTCCTGAGATCCTGAATTCCTGGCTCCTTGGTGGTGCAACATCCACTTTTTGTGTCTTCCCAGCCCAGTGAGACTCATACAAGTTCTGGGATGCTGCTTTCTGCTTGGCCTTTTGCTTTGTGCTGGTAATTGGCAAATACCTCAAGGGGGAATTGAAGTGAGATCTTCAAAGTGTTTCCCTTCTCTAAGGAATCTTGGCTTCTCAAGTCCTGACTCTTGGTTGTTCTCCTGAAACCTTCAAATAGCTGGGGATTTAGGGGCATTTTATATAACCTTTATAGTTGTTTTCCATGGGAAATTTGGTCTGATATTGCTGTTCTCTCACAGATAACCTAATTGCCTTTTCTTTTCGTACCCTGGTTTTATTTATTTATTTATTTTATTTATTTACTTATTTTTGCTGTTTTGTGCTGTAGAATCAGCAGTCCTCTATCTCTTCTATTCTTCTAGCTGCTAAGAACGGCTAAAACTAATTACTGTGTTACTTACCATGGCACCATCAGCCAAGCAGTTGCTTAAATCAGACATCTCTTGGACCCATCCTTGATTCGTCTCTTTTCCTTATTCTTTATGTTCAGTCACTTTCGAAGTATATCTAGAATCCATCTGCTTTTCTTCATCTCCATGCTACCAACATAGTTCAAGCACCCTCTCTCTCCTGGACTATTGAATTAATCTTGGAACTAATCCTTCTACTTGCATTCACATTCCCTGTAGTACCTCTTCCAAAAATACCTTGAGTGTTTTCCGTTGAAGAATAAATTTCCATAGAATAAAATTACAAATCCTTACCTTGGGCCTTCAGGGTCTTGCATGATCTAGCGCCTGCCTAACGTGATTATCTCATCTCATTTGATTTACTGTGCTTTAATTATAGTGGCTCCTTTTCAGTTTCTCAAACATGCCTACAAGCCCTGTCCCACAGCAGGGCTGTCTTTTCCTAGGATATTCATCAATAAGACCACGTCTAACTCTGCTGCCAGGCTGGAGTGCAGTAGCGCAATCTCGACTCACTGCAACCTCTGCCTCCCAGGTTCAAGCGATTCTCCTGCCTCAGCCTCCTGAGTAGCTGGGACTACAGGCATGCACCACCATGCCCAGCTACTTTTTGTATTTTTTAGTAGAGATGGGGTTTCACCATGTTGGCCAGGATGGTCTTGATTTCTTGACCTCATGATCCACCTGCCTGGGCCTCCCAAAGTGATGGGATTAGAGGCGTGAGCCACTGCGCCCGGCCTGGATATTCATTGGTATACTTCTGTACCCACTCTGCATCACTGAGTCTTTGCTTAGGATACTCATCAGTATACTTCTGTACCCTCTCTGCATCTGCATGGGTAGTTTTTCTTTCTTCAGAGAAACTTTTCCTGACATCTAAAGTTGAGAGCCCTTACTCTCTTGGTTTCTGTTGCAAGACCATGTTGATTCCTTTGGAGCACGTATCACACTTTGTAATTCAGTTATTTGTCCTCGCCAGTAGGCCATAGATTCCAGGAGGGTGGATATATATATATTTTATTTGCTGCCATAACCAGTACTTAGTATAGTGCCTTTTGTATAGTAGATTTTTCATAAATGTTTGTGGATTAAAGGAGTAAAATGATTGCTTACAGACACTGTGCCAAGCTTATTACTTGGAACAAATTTAATCCGTCAGAAAACTCTCAAAACAATCCTATCAGGTAGGTGGGTGCTACTGTTAACTTCATTTCATTAATAGAGAAAGTGAAGCTTAGTAATGTTTGATTATTTTCCTGAAGCCAGCTAGCTAGGTAGCCTTTTTTGTGTTCTTGGATTTTTAAATTTTCTAACTTTCTGACCATTCTTCACTTTGTCATAATCCTCTTTTTTTTTTGACATGGAGTCTCGCTCTGTCGCCTAGGCTGGAGTGCAGTGGCGTGATCTCGGCTCACTGCAAGCTCCGCCTCCTGGGTTCATGCCATTCTCCTGCCTCAGCCTCCTGAGTAGCTGGGACTACAGGCACCCGCCACTGCGCCCGGCTAATTTTTTGTGTTTTTGGTAGAGACGGGGTTTCACCATGGTCTCGATCTCCTGACCTTGTGATCTGCCCGCCTCAGCCTCCCAAAGTACTGGGATTACAGGCGTGGTGGCTCACGCCTGATACTTTAACCTCAGCTTCTTGCCTTTGCTTAACATTTAATTTTTAACATTTTAAATCAGCATGTAATTTAATAATTTAAATGTGAATTTTAACATTTATTTATCATTAAGCCAAAATGTCAGAAAATAAATTTGAAAGTTGAATGGAAGTTTTGAGAAAGCATTAACTGAAGTTTGGTGTCTTTAATAGGACTTAAGTACTTTAAGTGGTGGATTTGCTGTGTGGCTATCAAGTATTGTGATTTTTCAAGCTATAAAATCTTTCTCATTACTTTGTGACTGTAAAGAGAAAGACCGTATTATAATTATATATATTTGAGTATATTATGTCATACATGAAGAAAACATTTTTGAGCCTTTTATATTTAAAGAACTATTTAGTTACCCATATTTTTTCATTTAACATCCAAAAAGATCAGCAGAATTTTCATGGTAGGTATCATTTTTATGCTTACTTACTAGTCTACATGTAATCATTCTGTTCTTTTTATTTCTTTTTTTTTTCCTCGAGGTGGAGTCTTGCTCTGTCACCCAGGCTGGAGTGCAGTGTGGCGTGATCTCAACTCGCTGCAACCTCTCGGGTTCAAATGATTCTCCTGCCTCAGCCTCCCAAGTAGCTGGGATTACAGGCACATGCCACCCATGCCCGGCTAATTTTTGTATTCTTAGTAGAGATGGGGTTTCACCATGTTGGCCAGGCTGGTCTCGAACTCTTGACATCGTGATCTGCCCGCCTCGGCCTCCCAAAGTGCTGAGATTACAGGTGTGAGCCACTGCGTTATTTATTCAGACAGTCAATAAGTATTTGTTGAGTACTTCCTATGTGTCAGACGCTCTTTTAGGTGCTGGTGTATAGTGGTGAATGAAGCAAACAAATCCTTCTCCTAATAGAGCTTACATTTAAATGGTAAAGATACAGACATTGAACAAAATAAGTGAAGTATATTGTATATTAGATGGTGGTAAGTATTAAGAAAAAGCAGTAAAGGGGTTGGGGGTGCTAAGAGTATGTCTGTGTTCAGTTTTAAATAGTGGGATCAGGGAAGGGCTCACAGAGATGTTGACATTTATGCAAGAGTCTAAAGGAGGTGGGGAACAAGCCATGCATCTCTCTTGGGGAATTGTATTCTAGGCAGAGGGAATATTCCCTTGTTGGAGTCTTTGTTCTTTTTAAATTTCTCAGTGTGTCTTCTGCCATTTCCTCACATTTTTATGTTTCTTGTGGTATTTGTTTTCTGTCCTGTGTGATCTAAGTGGTCTCATTATTTTCCTCACTAATTTGGGCAGCAAACATTTTTGGGTGCCAGTGTCCTAGATAGATCCCGTCAATAGAGCCAATCATTTTTCTCTAATGTGTTTTAAATCAATTTTCTCTTTTATCTCCACTACTTTGTAACCCGATCTCCATCCAGACGTCTTTTTACTTTAGTTATCCACTACTGTCCGCCTTCCACTGTTTTCCCAGATTTGTCTATGGAAAATACAGATCTCAGTGTCTGACTGACTATACTACCTACTAATGGCTGGCTGTCACTCACATGCTAATCCAGGCCAACCTTCTTACCATGACAGCATTAAGTTTCTTCTCTTGGCAGTTGGGCCGCAGTCCAGCCTCATCTCCTGTTGGCCCCTTGTATGTACCCTGTGTTTGAGTTGTAATGAACCCCTGCTTGTTCATAATCTTTCGTTTAACTCCTGTGCTGTTCTCTCATCCTTGCAGAGCCTTCCCTTTCTGCTTAAAGTGGACCTTGACTTCTCTTTATCTTGCTCCATTTGCACCTGAGACTTGTCCTCAACTGCAGTGCTGATTCCTTGGTAATATTTTGTAACTTTGTCAGGCAGCTAGACACTGTAAGTATAGAACATGCTGGGACCTCCAAATTAAAAATGACAGTTGGTGCAAAGCTGACTTCTAGGAGGGACCAAGGAAAGGTAGCCAGAGTGGCAGGATAGCTTCTTCCTTCAGGGATTGCCCGCAATGTAAAGCGTAGACTCCAGAGGAACAGTGCTAGCTTAAATCCTATGCAGGCATCAGTATTTCTGGTTCTGATGGCCCGGGGATTTCTAGGTAGTAGTGAGTCTCAGCATTATTTGTCGTAAAGTCATACTACTAGATGAACAAGGCTAAGTCTACAGAGAAGGTAAATTATAGAAGTTAGGTGAAAGGATTGAAATCCTAGCTAATTGGTCTGAAATTCAGAGCTAGGCCACAGAATTAGTTGCTCTTTCATAATTTTCGTTACCTGTACTCTAGCAACTGTAAGTATTTTTATGTGTTTCTCCCACTAAACAGGCTATGTACTCTTTGAGGGCGGAAAGAGGCCTTATCTTTCTAAACCCCTGTAACTAGCACAGTACCTACTAAATAAGGAAAACTCAATGAATGTTGAGTTAGCATTGCAGGTGTCTGATAGAACTTTGCACATTCATGGAAATGTTCTTTATTGTGTTGTCTAATAAGGTTGCCACTTGCTGGGCTACATGTGTCTATCGAGCACTTTCATCATGGCTAGTGTTTAAGGAGTGAATTTTTACTTATGTTTAATTTTAATGAAAATATCTATGTGTATCTAGTGGCTACTATTATTGGACAGTGCGTGTGTATGGTTTATATGATTAATTCTTTCAGAGGACTAAAAAGATCTTTGACTGTTTTTGGTTTGTTTGTTTGTTTTTGGCTCGTATGCCAAGTGGTCCCAGATTGCTAAGCTTTTCGTTTGACTTTTTGTGATTTTTCAGTTTTCTTCTTCTCAATGTCTGCGTTCTTTTTTTTTTCTTTCTATCATTAAATAAGCTGTCATCAGCCTTTCTTTCAACTTTTCTGATTTTAGTCATTTCTCATATAGAAAGACATATAATCAAGCTAGTAGAGTTGTCTTTCTTTTTTTTTTCTTTTTGAGACGGAGTTTCGCTCTTGTTGCCCAGGCTGGAGTGCAGTGGCACAATCCCGGCTCACCACAACCTCTGTCTCCTGGGTTCAAGCAATTCTCCTGTCTCAGCCTCCTGAGTAGCTGGGATTACAGGCATGCGCCACCACCCTGGCTAATTTTGTATTTTTAGTAGAGATGGGGTTTCTCCATGTTGGTCAGGCTGGTCTTGAACTCCCAACTTCAGGTGATCCACCTGCCTTGGCCTCCCAAAGTGCTGGGATTATAGGTGTGAGCCACCGCACCCGGCAGGAATTATCTTTTTTAAAAGAGCAAGTAGTGTAGGAATCTGTGACTCATTTTACCTCTCCTTAATATCCATAAGAGTGTGAAATTAGTCCTCAGGAAAGAAAAGTCTAAAAAGTATAAATTTATGTGAGCATTCAGTTGAAGAAAAAAATACCAATATGAGATTAGATGAGTCACCAAGGGGGAGAGGGAGGATACCCTGAAGGTACAACCCCTCTATTTGGGAACAAGGGAATTAAAAAAGTGAGAAAAGAAACAGAGTTACAGGAAAAAAGAAAATAATAAAAATGCTCGATTGTCATTTAAGGCATATAGGGAGAAACTCAAGGAGGAAGAGTCATCAGCAACAGCAGATACAGCAAGGAGGTGAGGAATATTGTATAATTTGGTGAAAGCTATATGGGTCTCAATGCATTATCAGATATTTCAATGTGGTCAAGAGTGTTTTTAATATAATTCTTGTAGTTTTCTCCCGTATTGATATGCTAGGCATAGAAGGATTCAGTGTGTCCCATTTTTTTGGAAGTCATTTTTTCCATTCTTGTGCCTATATCTATATTTTCCCAACACTTTCTAATTGTCAAAATATTTTGCTTTGCTACTGCGTATAATCAGGACAGGCATTAACAGTACTTGCTTTTTGCTCTGAAATTATTCCTTTTTAATCCTACACGGGTGAATTTTTCTGTTACAGAATAATAGGGCTGTTGGTTCAGTAGCAATCATCTAGTTCATGCTTTGATGCAGAGTTTGCAAAGAGATGTTTCTTATTAAATTCTTTGTACCCAGAGAAAGAGTTTTACTAAAAAAAACTGGGAAATCAGATTCCCAGCTGGCATAGGAGAGAAGCAAATGGCTTTTTCATTCCCCAAAGTACTGTCTACCTTACTCCTTTGGGATTTAGAACAGGCAGCCAAGAAAAATCAAAAGCTGGGAAAACTTTTGCCCTAAATACCTTTATTCTGGGTTCATTGATAAGTTGTATGTACTGCAGACTACAGATGTAAGCTTGTTATTATATTTTTGCTTTTCAAATTATGCCAACACGTGAGTCATTTTTGGAAGAAATGCTAACATATGTCATTTCTCAGTTAGAGCCACTAGATGGACAGCTGAAGTCTTCCTTGAGTAGTTCAGGTGGCTATCCCAGGGTGGACAAAAGGGATAGCAGTCTACTCTGAAACTGTAAAACCCTTTTTTTGTTTCCCAGGTGACTTGAATAACTTATATAACTTATAATTACCTGAAAAGCGCACCAAAAATATCACAGGTGCAAAAGGGAGGTTTTCCAGAATAGGCACATCAGATTATGACAAAGATAGGAACAATGGTCTAGCCACTCACTCTGTTTGAAAACATAGTATATATGTGGTCACATATTAGATGATTCATTTAAGCTAGAAGAGTAACTTTCCCAAATTGACCATTCTTGTCTTAACATTTTAAGAACATATTTTAATTAAAAATAATAGGAGTAATTTCTTATAAATTTATAATTGATGTGACTATTTTAATGACATAAACACAGTATTTTTTAAAAATTAACTTTTCAGAAGGAAAGCTAATTATCATTATGGAGCGTCAACTAGGTTAATGTGGTTGCCGCTCACTTATCCTCCATAGTAAAGTTAATGACGTGTATTCCTTCTGTGATTCCTCAGTGTACTTGACCAGTGGTTCCTAAAGAGAAGTATTTATGTGGCTTGTCCCATTTTGTCCTTTCTTGGCCATACTCTATTTATTTTTATCTGTCTGCACTTAAAAATCTATATTTGTGGCCGGGTGCTGTGGCTCACACCCGTAATCCCAGCCCTGTGGGAGGCCGAGGTGGGCAGATCACCTGAGGTCAGGAGTTCGAGACCAGCCTGACAAACGTGGAGAAACCTGTCTCTTCTGAAAATACAAAATTAGCCAGGCGTGGTGGCGCATGCCTGTAACCCCAGCTACTTGGGAGGCTGAGGCAGGAGAATCGCTTGAACCCGGGAGGCGGAGGTTGCAGTGAGCCGAGATCACACCATTGCACTCCAGCCTGGGCAACAAGAGTGAAACTCCGTCTCAAAAAAAAGAAAAACCTGAATTTACTGTTTTGTTTATTTTTTCTTTCATTCTAATTTTGTAACTAATTGGAAAAGCAATAAGATTATTGTAAAACTTGTAAAATAGAAAACATTTTAAGGAAAATAGTGCCATTTATAAAATTATTCTTCTTACATATGAATACTATTAATGTTTTTTCTCTCTACCCTCTAGATTTTTTTATGTGTGATGTGATATGTGTGTGCGTGTTTGTGTGTGTGTGTATACAGTTGATAATTCATTTTGAAATGTTCTAATTTGGGGAGGTCTTAAAGATCCAGTTTAATTAAGTGTCCTTTTATGTGCCCTTTTGTGTAGGCAATTTACACTCACTCGAAAGAAAACCTTTAGTTCTTTGAGTTTTTCCATAGGATAAAACAGGCTTCTTTTTAACACATCATAGCTGTACCGTATTTCCTTTTTTCAAATGCAATCTTTGACCAGGTGTGGTGGTTCGTGCCTGTAATCCCACCTACTGGTGAGTCTGAGATGGAATGATCACTTGAGCCCAGTAGTTTGAGACTGCAGTGAGCTGTGACTGCGCTGCTGCACTCCTCCACCTCAGGTGATTCTGTAGAGTAATATGGTTGTACCAGTGACAGGAAACACTTTTCTAATTTTAATCCTGTAATTTCACTAAGATCAAAGCAAGTTAAAACCCACCTAAACCAGACTATTTCGGTAGAATCAAAAGGAGCAGAGGTTTGAGTTTATATTTGAGATTTATGGGATGCTTATTTTAAAATCTTTGAGATCTCACAAAAGGACTGTTTTGTTTTTAACTGTTCCCTCCTTCAGTCAGTACTTTATCCTATTGCTAGATTTGTAAATACATATATGGTATCTATATACATCTCTGTAGTACACAAGACCTTTAAAAAGACTCTTTAGATTTTAATTATGTTTTATTTACTCCCCCTTTCACCAGCTAAAAGTAAATGAAGTAAAAACAAATATCTAAATGTGTGATTTACAAAATTTACATACATTTATCTTTTCAGAAATCACGTTTGCATAAAGTTCATTAACTGAGTTCAATGTCTGCTAATTTATAATATACTTTCCCTGCCTTATATATTCAACCAAGGCAGCATATTCCAGTGGTGGTATTGTTAATTATATCAGAATTAAGAACATCAACACTTTCTCAAAAGTACTGAATGAGAGCAAGTTTCTAGATCTTCGAATTCAGGTAATTTAATTTAACAAAGAGCTTTAGGACTAGTTGCAGTCACCTAGCAATTACTCATAAAATTGTTTTTAATTTCATCTGAGTTCCATGAGAGCCACTGTGTTGAAGATTCTGTTTTGGGGATTTATGTGCAGTCAGATAATTCATATTTTGTATTTCTGTACAATATCAATAGAATAAGACAAAAGCAAACTTACAGAAAATTAGTAAAATAATTTTGTGTGGTCTCGTACTAGAGAATATAAAGCAAATGAAAGATTTTTATTGGCTAAAAACTAAACTTTGCTACCTGTGGTATATGTTTGTAATGAACAAATGATATACATACAAAGTGTTAGAAAGCTCAACCAAAGAAGTTAGTATGTTCTTTTGGAAGTGAGAATGTCTTCATGTTCCAGTGACATTTAGTATCTGGAATGCAGTAGCAGCCTGATCTTACTTTAGAGATTTTAAAGTTAGATCTACCAATAAATGGCTGCAAAAGGTATTACATCTGGCTTCCTGAGCACTTGATTAGTTACTCAAGAGTTGTGATTACTATGACATGACATAGTACAGCTGTAAAAAATAAAGACAATTTTAAGTTTTGTCCTGTTGTGTATACCTAGCTTTGCTATGTTACAGGAAAGGTATTTTCTTTGTGATGAGTTTAGTGTAATAAATCAAACACATATATAACCTATAAGTAATAGGTTTAAAAAGTATAAATATATTGAAACACTGCTCAGATTTCATAGTCTTTTTTTTAAACAAAGTTCTTTTGGTACTTAAGTCAGGAAGCCTTCTTCTTCTTTGCATTATTTTTTAATAGTGAAATACCAGTTGCTGGCATGTATCGAGTGCCCAGGTGGGCACTATTCTATGCTTCACACATGTTAACTCAGTAAAATTTCCCTACAATGCTGTTAGGTAGGTATTATTATTATCCCCATTTTACAGATAAGGAAGCTGAAACATGAAGATTTTAAAGCAGTTTTTTGGTAACTAGTGGAGCCCTGGCATTCAGATCCTGGCATTCTGTTTCCAGAGCCTATTGTGTGACCGCCTATTATTCCCAGAATTCTGGGAAGGCATATGCTGCTATTAAATACTATATACATTAGAAATAAGGCAGTTCATTTTATATATGCATGTGGTAAGAGTATAGAACAAAAGGACAACAGTCATTTAACAAATAATAGCAAATAAGCTGAAGGGTTGACTTCAGTAACTTTAGTATGTAGTTATGTTTACTGTTTTTCTCATGGTTGGAACCTAATATGTTGATTTAAGCAATGTCTGTAGTTAATTCATTAGAATGAAAGGACAGAAATATGTGGATGATGACTCAAGGGAGAAAAAAGCTTGATATAATAGTTTTTAAATGTTTAATACTATTTCAAATATAGGAACCATGAGTGAAAAATAAACTCTAGGATCGCAAGGAATCTGGGGAGTATCCTAAACTTAGAGTTCATTCTGTGTTACTGTAAAAAGTCTGAGGACCTCAGGCCGGGTGTGGGCCTGAGGGCTCACGCCTGTAATCTCAGCACTTTGGGAGGCTGAGGCAGGCGGATCACCTGAGGTCAGGAGTTCAAGACCAGACTGGCCAACACGGTGAAACCCCGTCTCTACAAAAATGTAAAAAGTAGCCAGGCATGTTGGCACATGCCTGTTGTCCTAGATACTCGGGAGGCTGAGGCAGGAGAATCACTTGAACCTGGAAGGCAGAGGCTGTAATGAGCTGAGATCGAGCCACCGAACTCCAGGCTGGGTGACAGAGCGAGACTGTCTCAAAAAAAATGTCTGAGGACCTCTCAGTGGGCTTCTCATTTCTGATACATCTCTCTTTTCAGGATCACTCGCATCCTATTATTACTAAGGACTTAATTAGAGAAGCTTCTTTCCAGAAAAGAAGGGAAAAACCATGTGTTGGAATAAGTTAAGAGACATTGTTAGGCTTATCCGAACACCATAAATCATCCTATACAGTTTATTTGTAGAACCTTTTACGTTTTTGAAATGGTTGACATTTTATCCTTGCAGTTGTCTATAGAAAAGTTTGGGGGGTAGGGAGGGGGGGAAAAAGGATTATTGTTCTTGAATTATCTCCTGTGATAGAGGTCTCAGGTCTTGAAATCAGCCCTTTGACATTAATGAATCTTGCTCATGAATTCTTGGGGGTGGGGGCAGTGGTGTGGTCCTTGGGTTCTTTCTAAATTGTTTTTCTCCAGCTTGGAAACATGGTTCTCTTCTGACTTTTCCCTTTTTTAAAAAAAGTGATGTCTTTTCTAGTAGAAGAAATTTTACTTTTGAAAAATGCTCATAAAAAGAAATCTACGTAATTTGCAGTATCCTACTATTTTAATTCATTATTATAAGTAAGCAGTAATTATATAGATTCGATTACAGAAAGTATAACTGCTTTATTATATTAAATCTTCCAGTCCTGTGATTGGTAGGTTAATTTTTTTCCAGGTTTGTAGAAGTACCATTGTAACAACCTCCTGAGTTTATGGACTTGGCCAAATGTTTTATTCACAGGTAACTGTTTCTTTTGAACTCTGAGCATCTTTCTTTATCCCAGGATCTCTCTCATATGGATAGCCTTGATGCGGTTAAGGGTAAATGCAACAAAATCACCTTACTTGGCTCTTTCCCTTTCTTTTTACACTTCATAGTTCTCCTTTTCTGTCCCAAAGCTAAACATGGGGTTTAATTCTCTCAGACTGTAAAGCATTTAGAGAGTCACTTAGGTGGGATTTTCTAAGCACTTTTATTTTAACTTTCATGAAAAATTTCAAACATACAGAAGTAGAGAGAATATTATAATAAAACTTCCGTGTATCCATATTTCAGCTTCAACAGCTGTCACCTCATAGACAGTAGTGTTTTATCTGTATTTATATTTGCCCTACTTGCTCCTTCTCAATTATTTTGAATCAAATTCCATGTCATTCGTAAATATTCCCAGATATATAATATAGATAGTGATTATTTTTAAAACAACCATAATACTCTTATCACGCCTTAAAAATTAGCAGCAATTACCTAATATTATCAAACCGCACAGATATAAAGTATGTAAAGATGCTATCTTTTAGCAATTGAAGGCATTGAAAAATTAACATTTCAGAATGTGATTCGTGTTAAAGTGGTTTTTGTCTTGTGAACGTTGAGAAGGAGAGAACGTGTGGGAAAGGTCTTTTTAAATTCTGTCTGAGACAGTATTCTCAGAGTTCTGGGTTTTTCAGTCTTAAACAAAAATGAACTAAGTCTCAATTTGCTATCAAAATATACAAGCTATTATACATTGGCCACTAAGGTGAAGTGCAAGCACACTTGTGATATGCATATTATGTGAAGTCAGAACTTTAAAAATAAGGAAGCAAACACTTTTTTGAAAGGCTGGAAAAACTGCCTTAACATTTAAAAATAGTTCTTAGAGAAAAATTTGTCAGGTGATTGGCCTTAATTTGAGAAATTATTAGTTTTCATCTTCTTTTTTATTGGAAGGAAAAGGAAGAAAATAGTTATTTGTGTATTTCTGATCAAGTGACCTAAAGAGTTTTCTTTTTCCTTTGCTCTATAAAAGATTAGTAGTTTAAATAATTGATGTTAAGTGTCTCTGAATTCCTGTGGTTTGAAGGCTTTGCACATATTAACTTTCTCTTCCTGACTGGAAAGGATGTGTGTGATAGTATCTTTTTTCCTTAGTTAGTCTAAATTTAGATTTCTTGATCATGAATTAGAAAGCCTGTGAGTGTATGTGTACATTAGAGTATGACTGTTTTCTTATTTTTAGCTACTTTTGCTGCTGAACTTCCTTTTTTCACTGCTTGATGCAGTTAAGGGTAAATGCAGAGCTGATACTGCTGTAATGCAGCTTCTAGGCCAGAACATTTGCATATAATATGTTCTATACCAGGAACTTGAAATGGGGACTAAATGCAATTTGTGAATGAAGCACATTAATTTGCTAAACTAGCAGCTATGTCAGATTTTAAAAATAACTTTTTGCTGTCAGTTCAGGCTAGCACAAGTTATTTTCTGTAACTCAAATGAATAAAAGCAAAAGTTTAAAACATTCTCTGGATCAAATGTAATTTTGAATTTCTGGCTTACAGAGAAAGCACTTGTTTATGTCTGGTTGCCATTTACTCAGCTCCTTGCTCTCCCATCTGTCAGAATGCTGACCCAGTTTGGGATTAGAGTAGGGATTTACCACATGCACAAGTTTATACATGCATGCACACATGTACATGTGAATTTCTACCTAAGTATTTCACTTAACAAATTGGATTTCAGCATTGATCTTCTGCTAAATGGAATTTTAAAAAAATTATCTATGATTATTTTCTGCTTTTAGAGTTGGATTACAGATTACATTGAAAAAAATAGAAAACTTTCGGAAACCCTCTCCTTTCTAATACATTTCAGCTATTTTGCTTATGGTCTCTTTCCTGTTCCTCCCCTGACCCATTCTTATTTCCATCACCTCAGCCTGCTTTATCACCATAACCCTGTACCCCTCCCCTACGAAGTAGAGCGGGAACTAAGCAGTGATTAAAACATTGGAGCAAACCTGAATGGCTTAATTCATTTTAAAAATTAGAAGGTTCTGCTGCCCATTTATCCATCAGATAAGAGGCAAAATAAACAGAAAAGCTTAGCTTTAGTTATTACAGTTTATGTTTTCATCTTAAACGTGTAGCATACCAAGCTATGGTAACTGTAGACTTCCCCAAATGGCATTCAGATTCTAAACTAGAAAATGCTTTTATTTATTTACTCCAGAATAAATAAAATGTCACAGACAAGAAGTTAATGTATTTACCTCCTAAAATGACTTTAAAGATTGAGGTGGTTTAGTATTTAGTACTGAAACTTGGAATCAAACAGTTCTCGGTACAGAATGTCCAGGAATAATGAGGAAACAGCATGGCAGCACTGCTATGGTTTTTGTCTTTGGGGGATTGTTGTATGCAGGCAGGATAACTTTTACGTCTCACATCTTGAATCGAGAGGTAACCCTAATTTACCTAGCAGTTAGGTATAACAGCAGTCTGCTCCCTAGAGTTTATCCAAGAAAAAGGAAGTAGCAAATGTCTCCTAGCAATAAAAATATTACACAGATTCTTATAACCAAATTTATAAACTTTACTCCTAGAAGATTTTCAGAGTTCAACAGTGTTGCTCTTGCTCTGTCACCCAGCCTGGAGTGCAGTGGCACAAACAACTTACTGCAGCCATGGACTCATGGGCTCAAGCAATCCTCCTACCTCAGTAGTTGGGGCCACAGGCATGTGCTACCATGCCCAACACTTTATTTATTTATTTATTTATTTATTTATTTATTTATTTATTTATTTATTTATTTATTTATTTATTTTGTAGATACAAAATCTCACCATGTTGCCCGGACTGGTCTCAAACTCTTGGGCTTATTCGATCCTCCTACCTCATCCTCCCAAAGTGCTGGGATTACAGGCATGAACCAATGTGCCCAGCTCATTTACTTTTATTTTAGACATGTGTGGTATTATTTTAGGTAAACAGTTTAAAACTGATTATTTCAGCACATAGCAAGAGATTTGCTTTAGATAGTGAAAACAGTCAGCTTCTATGGTAAAAATTCCTTATTGTTATTTAGTTCTCAAAGTAGACTCCCTAAACTCTGTGGTTACATTCCATAATTTAGTCAATTTCTTCAATACCATATTGCTTTAATTGAGAAGGGACTCTATACAAAGTAAAGTAATAATACTAATATTATTCAATAATAAAATTATATGTTTACAGAGTGCTTTTTGCTTTTCAGTTAAAATACTTTCATTCATATGGTCTTATTAAAAAATAGATTATTTCTTCTTAGTCAGATCCAGGTGACGGTGGGGGAAAAAAAATCCTTCAAAGCTGACAGAATTCCTAGCATAGCATTCTGAAGTTTAGTGGAAAATAGCCCTGAGCACCTACCTAATATGTCCTAAAAGCATCATTGTGTGATAAATGATATTTATGATGACTCCATGCAGAGACTGGTTATTTGATAGATATTGAAAGGTGCTAAACTTACCTACATCAGAAATGTATAGATTATTCAGCTGTTCACAAAGATAGCTCCCAAAGATAGCGCTAACATAGACTTGTATGAGTTCAGTTCCTTCATAGCAGTAGGTAAGTTATCTAGACATCTTTCATTGAGTGCTTTTCTGTTTGAATTGGCATCTGTTTAATCACTTTGTGAATGACATAGGTGTAGAAACCCACTCATCTGGTAACTTTTAGGTAGATTTTTAGGCAATTCAGAAAGCACACTGAGAATTTCCATAAAATGAAGCACACTGAGAATTTCCATAAAATGACAGTAACATTGCCTAAAGTTTTGTTTTATGGTTCTGGGTTGGAAAGATAGTACATATTTGGGAACAAAGTGGCATTCAGAAGAGCAACAATAAAATGGGGTTTTGTTTGTTTAGTTTAGCTGTGGGTTGTACATATTCCTTGGCTTCTAGACCTCACAAATTGATTTGTTCAGGCAGTTAACACATTTCTAACTTGGATAAAATAATTTTAATGTTAATATCTTTGATCTATGGTAGGTGGGTAATTCATGGTCATTTCCCAAAGTATGCATTTATCATTTTTGGTATCCAGACTAGAGGATCTCAGAAGTTTGAAGCTCATTTATTATAAGAGATATTTCCCCCCATACACACCCATTCCACTCATCTAACTCGTTCTATTTGAAATCTCAGCTGAGTCTTTTTCTCTGGGATGCTGTTTCAGACCCTTGTAAATCTGTATTGGTGCTCACTCTTTGTGCCCCAGGATTTAACAGGATTTCTGTTATAGTACACACTGGATTGACATTTCAGTTGCTACCATGTTTTGCCCAGAGTTAGGACAATTCATAGGGGTTGGGAACTAATAGTTGTGGACTAACGCAGTAATAATAATCTTTAAATATTTGCCCAACGTATATTTAATGGAAGAGGAATAAACGGATTTTCTTTTTATAGCATTTCTATATGGAAACAAATACCTACTAATTCATTTTCTACTGGACAATGCAGGGTCAGTTTTCTAAAAATAATTAGACAAACATTTCTGAAAGTTTGATAGTTTTAATCCCTTAGTTTTTATTGCATGATTTTTCTGAGACAGCTTCTAAAGGGCGTTTAAAATTACACAATAAAATTTAATTAATTCTGGTAAAAATATATTGTTCAGTTTTGGAACTTCAGCTGACTGCAACCACACATGGCCATCTTATTCCGGTGGTGTATTTCTGGACAGCAGCCCGCCTCGGTCATTCTTTAATAAAACTCTGGTCTGTCTCACTAGCTCATGTGCTTGGAGGGCATGGCACATGGGCATCTTATTCAGCTTTATAATAGGCCCTTATATCTTAGGCCTATTACAGTGCTTGGAAAAGAGTGGGTATTAATATTTATTTGATGACTTTTTGAAAGAGTATTAAAGTTTTTCTTTTTACTCATTTATAAAATTTGACTTGGCATCTGAAAATTTTTATTATTTTTATTATATAGTTATTATAGATCTCTATATATTAAATGATTATTTGTGATAACAGTAGAAGCTGTTAGTAGGTTTTCATGTTGTTGCCATTAATTTGTTCTAGATTTTCTGTTTGGTAGAATATAAATTTGTTTTCCTTGAGAACATCTGTAAGCTAGCAGGCAGGCTCAGTTTTAGTTAAGGACTAATGAGTAAAATTTGTAACTGCGGAAAGGACCTTGTATGATTTTTGATATTTGAAGTAAATAAAACAACCTGTATTTATTCATATTGGCTGTGCAATATAACTTCACAAAATCTACAGCAAAATAACATTAGACACTCTTTTAGAAAAAGAAAGATTCTAAATTGAACCTAAAACTACTGTTTCTTCTTGGATTAGACCTAATAACTCAGTATAGAAATGAACCCTCTTGAATAAGTTGAAGAGGCATGATTTGCATTCCTTCTTTTGTAACTCTGAACATTATTTCATTAGATAACTAGAACAGTGTCACTAATACTCATTAATTACATCTTTTTCTTCTGAGGATTTTCATTTTATTTCAAAAGTGGCTCTGGCTGTTCTTCCCCAAAGCATATGAGAATATTGTGGTGGTGTTTAAAGGTTGCTTTATTTCTTGAAAATAGTGATGCAAAGTGAATTTAAAAAGTAGCAGTTTGAGGAATTGAATACAATCGTCTCTCAGTATGAGGGAAGGGTTTGTTCGGGACCCTACCATCACCCAGTACCAAAATCCACAGATGCTTCAAGTCCGTGATATAAAATGGTGCAGTATTTGCATATAACCTATGCACATCCTTTCCTATTATGTTAAATTATCTCTAGATTACTTACAACTAATACAATTTAACGTCATTATATGTAGTATTTTTTATTTGCATTATTTTTAATTGTATTATTTTCAATTTTTTCCAAATATTTTCAACCTGCAGTTGGTTGAACCTGCGAATGTAGAGTCTCGAGGATACAGCCAACTTTACAACTGTTCATATTTTACTTAAATGAATTTGCCTTTGCCTTAAGTTGTTTTGGTGTTTCCCAGACTTTGGTTCTTATTGAAGATAATTTCTTTTCTCGTTACAACGAAAAAAGATTTATGACTTTCAAGAAGAAAAATAATTTCTGAGCAAAGAGAAAATGAAGAATACTATGGCTAGCCGGAGAAGTGTTTCATGAAGTTCTATGCAGTTACTGAAGTTTGGCTGTAATTTGGCTCTCAGCAAGGCAAAGAGAGATATCTGATTGATAATAAGATTCATAATATTCATAAATTAAAACTATACCAATTGCTTAGGAAAAGGAATTTTTTTTCTGGCACTGAAGTTTGAGAGAAATGTCTTACATAGGCCCTTATAAAGGAGACATTGACTAGCTCTTTCCAAGTAAATGTAATAGGTATTTTTTTTGAGATGGAGTCTCGCTCTGTGGCCCAGGCTGGAGTGCAGTAGCCAGATCTCAGCTCACTGCAAGCTCCGCCTCCCGGGTTTTACGCCATTCTCCTGCCTCAGCCTCCCGAGTAGCTGGGACTACAGGCACCCGCCACCTCGCCCGGCTAGTTTTTTGTATTTTTTAGTAGAGACGGGGTTTCACCATGTTAGCCAGGATGGTCTTGATCTCCTGACCTCGTGATCCGCCTGTCTCGGCCTCCCAAAGTGCTGGGATTACAGGCTTGAGCCACCGCGCCCAGCCTGTAATAGGTATTTTTTTTTTTTTTTTTTTTTTTTTGAGACGGAGTCTTGCTCTGTCGCCCGGGCTGGAGTGCAGTGGCCGGATCTCAGCTCACTGCAAGCTCCGCCTCCCGGGTTTACGCCATTCTCCTGCCTCAGCCTCCAGAGTAGCTGGGACTACAGGCGCCCGCCACCTCACCCGGCTAGTTTTTTTTTTTTTTTGTATTTTTAGTAGAGACGGGGTTTCACCGTGTTAGCCAGGATGGTCTCGATCTCCTGACCTCGTGATCCGCCCGTCTCAGCCTCCCAAAGTGCTGGGATTACAGGCTTGAGCCACCGCGCCCGGCTGTAATAGGTATTTTTAATGACATAACTCTTAGTCACAATTGGGTAAAAATGACTCTTTAGAAAACAGCACTGTCCAATAGAAATAGAACACAACATATGTAATTTTAAATTTTCTGGTAGCCACATTAAAGTTAAAAGACACAGGTAAAATTAATTTTAATAACATTTCACCTGATATATCCAAAATATTATAATTTCAACTTCTAATTGCTACAAAATTATTGATGGTGTTTTACCTTTTTTCATACCAAGTCTTCAGACTCTAAGGTGCGTCATACTTAGAGCACATCTGAATTCAGATGTCAGATTATCATTAGAAATAGTCTATATTTCATAAAATTTACAGTTGAAAAAATAAATTCATATACCCAAGTTCCAAACATGCATAAGGTTTTCTGGTAACTGAATCTCACATATCAATTTTTAAATTTAAATTAATTTCAAGTGCTCAATAGCTGTATATGGCCAGTAGCTACTGTAGGGAACAGTGCAACTCTAGAGTATCTAGAGTTAGAAAAATCTTACCCAGGAGTACACATCGGAATCACCTGATACCTTCAACATATATGACCTTGGAAATGATTCAGTATGTCTGGGATGGTGCCTTGGAATATGCATTTTGGAAAGTTCCACAAATATATTCTGATTTATACCCTTGGCTAAGAATGTATTAATCCCGAAGAGAAAATGAGCTGCATATACTTAAAGTGATATAACCATCCATGAGTGGTGGTTCTTGCAGGTAGGCTTTGTACAAGAGTTCAGCAATAAGAGCCCAAAGTGCAGATATTCAACATTCCCAGCTTGAAAACTCTTAGAATTGAATTTTGAATTGGCTAAACCCTATGCTGATTTGAAAGGGAAGGTTTACATGGGGAATAAATAATGGTGAGACTGTCAATACATTCAGAGAATTGTGGACTTCAAGATGTAAACCCTGTGGCCCCGTTGGAGAGGCTTCTTGAAGGGTACAGGTATTAAGCTTTTACAAATTCATAAGATTTAGATGGGGGAGCATTCCAAGTGTAGGAACATTAGTACAAGTACAGCCTGTATTGGCGAAGAAATTTTGAAGTGAGATGGAAAGCCAGAGTAAGGGAGAAAATTTCGAATTTTGTTTATTTCAAGGGCAGCATGAAGATACTTGGATATTTGAGAGAAAATAGGGAGTGTATCAGTTAGGAATGCTTTTAGCTGCAAAAACAACCAACCAAAAAACCACAAAAACCCCCAAACAACCCCAACTAATAGTGACTTTATCACTAAAGATATTTAATTATCTGACATAACAAGAAATTGGGGAAAAGGCATTCTGGCTAGTCTAGCAACTCAGTGATGTTATCAAGCAGCCAGGTATTTTTCATTATTGGAGGTAGGCTTTTTATCCTTGTGCTTGCTGCTCAGTAGTTTCAAGATAGCTGTGTAGCTGTAGGTATCACAACCAATTGAAAGACAAGAAGAGCAAGGGGTGTGGAATGGCATGGAGGGCATGGCAGGGACAGCATAATCTACCAGTTTCCTTCCGCAGCTCTCTCTTCTTTTCAGCATAGGATTAAATTTCCTAGAAGCCCCCATCAGTCTTCTGTACATCTCTTTGTCCAGAGCTAGGTCACATGGCTAGTACTAGTTGCAATGGAGTTTACTGTAGCTCTAATGTCCTCTTCACTGTGTTAAACATTGCTTCATTTTAAAATACTCTTACTTAGGAAGGAATGAAACAAACATGGCATTTATCAATTAATATTGAGTTTAGCAATTAGTAACTTCTAAATCATACTTAGTAGGTTAAAATAAGTAAAGAGTTTATATTATTTTGCAACAAGAAATTTGGAAGGTGGCATTCCAGGTCTAGTACAGTGGCCCGAGAAGTGCCCTCAAGGAACCAGTATCCTCCTGTCTACTTGCTCTGCTTTCCTTAGTTTATGGATTTCCTCCCCCTGGTCCAAAGATTATCGTATAATAATTTCAAAGATCACATTGTGTTCTAGGTGGTGAATAAGTGGATGGGCAAAAGGCTTTTCCCTAGCAGTGCTGTGAGAAATGACCCTTCCTCCCCAGGTGCTTTAACCTATACCACCATTGACTCGAACTATGTCAAGGATCTATGCATAGCTAGTAACAGTTGAGTACGTTTTCCGGGTGTTTATTGTAAAGGCCCAAAATTCATAATTGTTAACAGTGAGCAAAAGAACACATTCCCACGTTGTAGCCAGCCTTTCAAACTAAATCATTTTGTGTCCTTCTGTTGTGTGTGCAGCTACTTCTTCCTAAGCAGAGTGCTGGTTTTCAATCATAGCTTGCATTATAAACAACATTGGTTCAAATAAGGCAAATCAGTTTCCTTAATTTAAAATAACTAATTCACATGTAGAAAACTCACTGTTACACTAAAAATACCTGTATTTTCACTTAGTAGAATATTAACTAGTTGTTAAATATTTACAAAGGCTATGCACAAAATGTACTATACACCACTGGTCTTCAGTTTACAAATCCAAAAGATGCCTTGTCTTCATCTTACTTGGCCTCTCAGCAGCACTTAAAACAGTACTGCATCTGGCCTTTTAAACACTTTCTTCTTTTGGTTTCTGTGACCCTATATACATGATTTTCTTGCTATCTCATTAGCTATTCCCTCTCAGTTTCTTTTGCCAACTCTCTATTTGCTTTTTAAATATTAGCCTTCTTCAGAGCTCAGTCTGTGCTCTCTTCTATCTCTCTCTTTTCTAGAATTGGATCAGTTCCCAGGCTAAATACCACTTAAATGCTGATGACCCACCACATGTGTATTTCTAGCCCAGACGATCTCCTCTGAATTCCTTAATCACATGGCCAGTTATTTTTTAACATCTCCACTTTTTAAAAAAAACAGACATGTCAAATTTAGGATTGATCCTATTGATACCCTCATCATTCTCCCAGTTGCTCAATCAGGTTTGTGGAATAACCTTAATTCCTCAGTTTCTCCATTATTCACATCACAGACCTCAGCAAGTTGTATGTTTTACCCCTAAAATATACAGTTGGCCTTTCATATTCATAGGTTCTGTGTCTGTGGATTAACCAACTGTGAATTGAAAATATACAGGAAAAAAAATTTCACAAAGTTTCAAAAAGCAAAACTTGAATTTTCTGCAGTCTGAGGACTATGTTGGATCCACACAAATGAAGTAATATATAGTCATTTGTATTAGGTATTAAAAGTAATTTAGAGGTGATTTAAAGTATGTACGAGGATGTACTAAGTTTAATGGAAATACTGTGCTATTTTCGATCAGGAACCAGAGCATCCCTGGTTTTTGTTATCTGCGGGGTAGGGGTCAAAGGGCAGGGTCCGGAAACATAGCCCCACTAATGCCTAGAGATGACTCTGTATTTAATGGAAACATATCTTCTTCACTGCCTCTACCCCTGTCCAGGCTTTTGCCATCTCAACTGGAGTCTTGCAAAGTCTTCTAACTGGTCTGTCAGCTTCTGTTCCTAAAGAAAGAATGCTTTATCCGTACAACCACCATGATGACCTTCAATGTAAATTGGACTGTGCTCCACTGCTGAAAACTTTTCAATGGTTTCACAGTCCACTTTAATATTTAAAGTCCTTCCAGGCTGTGTGAAATCTGACTCTTGCTTGCTCTTCAACCTCATTGGTGGCTGTCTTCCTCAATCACCATTCTGTCCTGATTTATTTATTTTTTCCTCAGATGTGCTAAGGCTTTTTCTTTTCTGCTTTGGAGATTTTATGCATGAAGTTCCCACTGCCTAAACTGTTCTACCACCTACTCTTTGCTTTTCTGACTCCTTCTTCAGGTTTCAGTGCAAGTATCACTTTCTGAAGCTCCCTCTCCCCAGGTTCCCTATTCTAGGACCCTGTTGACCCTGTTACTTCTTTATAGCACTTTCCCACAAGTTGTCTTTTGTTTGCTTGTTTACCTGTCTTCATCACTGTACTGTTAGCTCCATGTTTTCAGACATCCATCTGTGTTTTACATCATGTGTACCCAGTAGGTGTCTAGGGTAGGTGCTCAAAATTTGTGAATGCATAGTTAATAGTCATGCATCTTGGAGCGATGTTTATATTATTTTGAGGAAAAGAAAGATTTATAATTCTATTGAGCATGATCATACTGTGTTAAAAATATTAATAGTCTTTAGTTAATCCAACTTTTTTTTCAATTAAAACTTAAAAACTCTTCTAACTTGCAGTTTTATACCTGAGCACAATGGGAGATCATTGAATGCAACTACTACTTCCCTAAGAGGGGAACATAGAAAATAATATGCTACTTTATATTTTTACAAAAAGTTTTAGAGCTTACAAAATACATTCATATTGTCTCATTTGAGCTTCACAATAGACTTCTGAGTAGTTGGGGTATTCAACTTTTTGTAAGCACTGGTCTTACTACAAGGCATGTGACTTTGGGAGGTAAGTCATTTGCAAAATGAGACTATGAGGGTGGTGTAGGTATCCATAGAATTAATATATACGACAATATTTTGTAAACTACACAAAACAAAACAGATGTTGGTAATAATGATATTACAACTAAGAAACTTAGCTTCCAGGACAGTTAAGTGGCATGTCTAGGATGTCACAGGTGTTAAGTGGTATGGTTGATAACCAAACCCAGGCTGTATAGTGAAATAAAAAAAATCAAAAGGCTGAGTGGTAACATACTAGAATGTCTTTATAAATCTATGTGTGAGGTGGGGGGAGTGGGAGCTTGGGTTTTGAAATTTTGTAATTAATTTAAAATAGTAATGTCATGCTTTATTAAATGGTCATATACGCACTGTATGCATTGAGTATACACTGAGCAAATAAGAATACTGTGACACCTTTTTATGCATTTGATACAAAATTAACTTGCTAGCTATACATTAAATATTTAACTAATTTTTTCCATCTTAAGAGTTGGAAGGAAAATGGAAGGTGATTTTTAATGGTCTAGAATAGATTGTAATGAAAGCTGCTTAAGCAGCTTCTTTTTGTTCATTTTTCCCTTTAGCAAACAGAGGCTTTGAGAATTTCCTCATATATACCTGATTTCTCTTGGAAGTGCTATAAAAGCTGTTTTAATTCATGTTTGTTAATCATTGTGGTTTTTACCCACTACAAAGAATTTATAAAATAGACTATTATAGTACGTGTAACCATTAAGTAGCAATAGACAATTCTTCTAAAATTTAAAAAATGTAGGAAATATTTAAAAGTAGCAAAAAGCCATCCATATTGTTACCTCCCAAAGATAGCCTTTGTAAATATTTTGGTTTCTGTCTTGACAATCTTGCAGTTAACTGTTAGAGGTAAGTCTTGAATCAACTTTTGCCTTCTCTTTTTCAGAATTCCTTTTTTTTTTTTTTTTTCCAGAACAGCAATTATCATAGCTGATTGCTTCCTTGAGGGCTATATTTGATCTGAACAGTGATGCTATTAAGACTACACCAGATGCTATACTTACAGTTATTAAATTAAGTCATACTTCATTGAACAGCAATGTAAACAGTTACTTGGATAACAATAACTACTGAATAAAAAGGAGCCTTAAAAATTCATAGAATTAACAGGAAAAACTGGATGTAGAATTGTAGTTGAAGTCAACAATTTGGTGGAGAGCAGAAAATAAAGGGATAAAAGGCAATGAGAATTGAAGTCTGAGGTACTTGAATCACAGAACTCAGGAGCAGTAAGGCAGCTGAACTGGCAGGCTAGATTCTTATGCAGCTCCCCAGTTTACGGACTAGGGAATTGAACCTTCAGCGGTGAAGTGACTTACCCAAGATTATATAGTCAGCTAGTGTAAAAAACCAAGACTAGGAGAGTCCAAGGTTCCTGACTTACAGTTTAACCTTTGTTTCCCATACAAGAAGTAGCAAGAACTGGGCTTGACATTATAGAAAATGAATTCTACAAATACTAACTTTGTATGAAGTTTGTGGCACCTAGGTTCTCTTTAACAGTAAATAGCTGGGTCTCTGTGGAAAAGGAAAGAAAATATGGTAAACTTTCAGATTCAAATGCCCAAATTCATATTCTGACCAATTCCTTTTTGGTATCATTACCCTTTCTTTGTGATTTCATCGTTCTGAAGTATACTACATACTAGAATAACTGATAATTATAATTGAAATGATAAAATATGGTATATATTAAATATTAGTTTAGAAATATAATGTCATGGTGGGAAAGAACAAGATAGAGGATATTATTATACAACTTAAAAATTGCACCATAGACATAAAAGCTGCTGAAGAAAGCATTACAGATCACAAAAGGCAATAAAGTGAATTATGAGTTTGCATGTGTATCGCTGGGTCAGAAGAGATGGCAGAGCCATGGCCAATATACCCCTTCAGGCAGTGAACACATGTGAAGCCAGTTTTGGAGTGAGAAAAACACTTTTTAATATTTCTGAAGTTAAGCCAAAGAACGCCTCAGTATTTATAATGAAGCAAAGATCTTGGTTCAATTTAAGAAGGTGTTAGACTGGGGTCAGTAAATATATGGCACCCTTGCACATCAGCACTGCATCCACCGTACTCCCTGCCCCCCAGCGCTACCCTTTACTTACGACAGACATGGATGATTAATAGCAACTCATTTTCCACTGAACCTAGAGGTGGTTTAAGATCCTTCTTAATGGAGCATATTTTCAGCAGCTCCTCTGAATTAATACTTGGCAAGAGTGATAAACTTTGTTTTCCAGGCCGGCATTAGATATTTTCTGGATATTTTTCTTGCTAAAGTAGACTAATGTAAAAGTTAGTAAATCAATCAGTAACCATGCAAGAAGAGCTAACTACTCACTTGCTGAGTAATAAAGGTTTTTTCTCTATAGCACAGTTGTATCTGATTGGATGCTAGTATGTAATTTTACTAACATAGAAATACAAGATACTACTTTGTGGGGTTTTTTGGTTTTGATTTTTTTGGTTTTGAGACAGTGTCTTGGTCTGTCGCCCAGGCTGGAGCGCGGTGGCACAATCTCGGCTCGCTGCAACCTCCACCTCCCGGGCTCAAGCTATTCTCCTGCCTCAGCCTCCCAAGTAGCTGGGACTACAGGCACACACCACTATGCCCAGCTAATTTTTTGTATTTTTATTAGAGACAGAGTTTTACTGTGTTGGCCATGCTGGTCTCAAACTCCTGACTTCAGGTGATCTGCCCGCCTTGGCCTCCAAAGTGCTGGGATTACAGGCGTGAGCCACCATGTCCAGCCACAAGGTACTGCTTTGGATGCATACCACTTTATTCTAGATTGGCATTTGTAATGCCATAGTTTTCTGGAAATCCTTAGTAGTTTTAGAAAATGGTAGAATTGTTAAGAATTTATTTTTAAATCTATGCTGTATATAATTTAATGTTGGATAATTGCGTGGAAATTGTATATAATGACTATGTGAAATCATGTTCTATCAACTTCTTGAATGTTGTGATGTTTAAACCATTCATTCAATAAAAAATATGGGAGGGCAAAAGTTAAAATTAAGCCAAACCAGTTGTACTAGGGAGTGATTCTCACCCCCCCAAGTTAAAGGAGACTATTTTTTATTAAAAAGATATATAGCATATACAGTCATGTTTCTCAAAGAGAGGGCAGTATTGGGGATGTAAGAGCCATTTTCTAAGTGGAGATGCCCATGCTTTCATCCCAGAGGGCAGACGTATCAGAGTCTTGGAAGGGCGGGCCCAGGCCAGGAAATACAATTTGAAAAAGCTCCCTAGATGATTTTGAATCTACCTTGCCCTCAAGGACTGCTGAAATCTGGGAACTTTAAGAATTTAGAATCTAAAATTGGGTTTGTTTTCCAGACAGAATTCCCAAGAGAGAATTACTGTGGAAAGCTGCTATAGAGCATTTATTGTGATCATCCATTGTGATAAAATGGCAGACATTCTTAGTTTGGTATAGGTGTATTATGTGTTTTACATAAATCTTAGTATTTCTGATATTTTAAATACCTTTTAATTATTGAGTAGTCTCTTTAGAGAGTTGTTGTTTATTTAAATCATTGGCTTAGCTTAATTAAATGGTCCCATATTTCTGAATCAGAGGGCTATTTTGACATTTAATAATCCTGGCTCTTTCAAGTTAGTACTGTTACCTGAGATACAGAATTATACATAACCAAGTTGTATATATATGTGCATGTGTGTATTTCAGGCCACATGCACATGTGTTGTGTATGTTCAGATCATTAGAAGGTAGGAATGATCAAATGCATTATAAGCTGTTTCTGTAATCTCTGTTGTTGATAGCTATAAATCATGTTCATTGTGGAAATTTGGAAAAATGTGAAAAGGATAAAGTAGAAATCTGAACTCACTCATTATGCTGTCCCCCAGAAGTAACATCTGTTGCATTATTCAGTTTCTTCCTGGTTCGATCTTTGGAGGTGCTGTTTCCAGGAGTTTATCCATTTCTTCTAGGTTTTTTTAGACTGTGTGTATGGAAGTATTCATAGTACTCTCCCAGGGTTTTTTGTATTACTGTGGGGTCGGTGGTGATGCTCCCTTTGTCATTTCTCATTGTGTTTATTTGGATCTTCTCCCGTTTTTCTAGCTAGTGGTCTATCTTATTTAATCTTCAAATAACCAACTCCTGGATTTGTTGATCTTTTGTATGGTTTTTCACATCCCATTGTCCTTCAGTTCAGCTCTAATTTTGGTTATTTCTTGTCTTCTGCTAGCTTTGCGGTTAATTTCCTCTTATTTCTCTAATTCTTCTAGGTGTAATGTTAGGTTGTTAATTTGAGATCTTTCAGACTTTTTGATATGGTTATTCAGTGGTACAAACTTCCCTCTTTATAAACTTCCGTCTTTAGCTGTGTCCCAGAGATTTTGGTATGTTGTATCTTTGTTGTCACTAGTTTCAAAGCATTTCTTGATGTCTGCCTTAATTTTATTGTTTACCCAAAGGTCATTCGAGAGTAGGTTGTTCAATTTACCAGTAATTGTATGGTGTGGAGTGATTTTCTTAGTGTTGAGTTCTATTTTTATTGAGCTATGGTCCAAGAGTATGGCAGCATAATTTCAGGTTTTTTGATTTAGTTGAGGATTGTTTTATGGCTGATTGTGTGTTCTGTTTTGAAGTATGTGCCATGTGCAGATGAGAAGAATGTATATTCTGTTGTTTTTTAGTGGAGAGTTCTGTAGATGTCTGTTAGGTCTTTTTGGTCAAGTATCAAGTTCAGGTCTCGAAAATCTTTGCTAATTTTCTACCTTGGTTATCCGCCTAATATTGTCAGTGGGATGTTAAAGCCTCACACTATTATTGTGTGGCAATCTAAGTCTCTTTATAGGTCTTTAAGAACTTGTTTTATCAGTCTGAGTGCTCCTGTGTTGGGTGCATGTGTGTTTAGGACAGTTAGATCTTGTTGAATTGATCCCTTTACTGTTATGTAATGTCCATCTTTGTCTTTTTTGATCTTTGTGATTTTACAGTCTGTTTTGTCTGAAATTAGGATTGAAACCCCTTCTCCCTTCATTTGCTTGGTAGATTTTTTCTCCATCCCTTACTTTGAGCCTCTGGGTGTCATTGCATGTGAGATGGATCTCTTAAAGACAACGTACCAATGGGTCTTGCTTCTTTTATCCAGCCTGCCACTCTATGCCTTTTAATTGGGATTAAATTTCAGCCTGGTTGGAGGACCCCTGCTGGGAACTAGCATGGTCAGTTGGAAGAAAGAAGACAGGCTGGCATTTTCGGTTGCCAGACTTCGTGCACTGGTTCTTTCTTATCTGTGTGGGCTGATGTTCTTTAACTGTTGTGTAATTCGAGTACAGTCAGTTAACTTCTTTTCTGGATGTTTTCAGAAGGCCAAGGCACAAGCCTTGGCCTTTTATTTGTGCAGGGTCTTTATTTGTCACTGAGTTCTCTCCTGGGTTTCACAGCAGGGTGTGTTAGCAAAGTATTTTTGGTGTTGAAGTTTAAGCTGTGATCCAGTAGATGGTGCTTAAGCGTAATGGCTAGTAGGTAGGCTCTTGCTCCACGGCATGGCCCCTCTGTATTTCGTCACCATTGCAGCTGTGCTTCCTCTCCGTGCTCTGAAAGTGTGGGCTCCTCTCCCACTTAAGTGCTGGCTGCAGATCTGGCCTTTGTACTCCCAGGCTGCACACTGCTGCCCTTGGATGAGCTCAGGCTTCATGTTCCCTTCCCAGCTTGGAGGCAGCAGGGGAAGGGACCTTGGCAATAGCTGTGGCAGAGGGCCTTTCACTTGCCTCTTGGGGCTCCACCCCAGAGAAATGCAGACCCTCTACTAATCAGTGTGATTGGCCTGGGGTGGGGTGGCTGCATAGTGGGCTCAAGCCAGGGAACCCTGCCTGGTGACGAGCAATGGGGAAAGAGGACTTTGAGGGGAGACAGTCTGGCCTGTTCTCCTTAGGGCGGCTATGACTTCCTAAAGGTATAGTTAAAGCATTCAGGGTCTTCACTCCTTCCCCAGTCCGAGGGCAACAAGGGCAGTACAACTGAAGTGGCAGAGGGGCTTTCAGTTGTCTCTGGGAGTGAAATCAGAGAAATGCAGAGCCATTGCTACTGTTCAGCCAAGGATTGGGAAGGCTGCACTGCTGGGCCAAGCTTGGGCCTCTGCTTACTGGAAAATGCGGGGATTGAGGGCTCATAGTGAGAAGAAGCTGAGCTCCTCTGTACAATGACTGCCGTGCTTTAAGTGTGAAGAAAGCTCTCAGGCTCTTTGTTTCTTCTCTAGTCCAAGAGCAGCCGGTGCAGAACCGCTGCTATTGGTTGCCTCTGGGAGCCCCTCCCCAGGGAAACAGAGTCACTAGCAGTGGGAATGCTCAGCTTGGGGTAGCTAAGCTGAGCTGAATGGCTATTCAGTGGTTCCGAGAGCAGGCCTACCTGGTGAAGAGTGGGGAGTGGGGTCTCACAGAGAAAAGAGACTGGGCTTCTCTCCATAGCGTGGCTGTGGTATGCCAGAGTTACCATCAGGCCCTCTGTTCCTTTCTCAGCTTGAGGGTAGCAAGGGCGGTACCACTGCATCTGCAGTGGTAGAGGGGCTGTGGGTTGTCTCTGGGATTTTCTCCTTAGAGAAATGCAGAGCTGCCACCCACTGAAGTGTTCGGGTAGGGGCAGGGCAGATGTGCTGGGGGTCCAGGTTGAGAGGCACCCTGCCCCTACCTGGAGGTGAAAACCCATCTGGCCCATTTTCCATAAGGCTGCTGCACTGTGCCGGGGTCCCTGTCAGTCCCCAGCCGCTAAGCTGCCTTCTAAGCCTCAAGGCAACAGAAAAGAGGTCTGGTGAGCAGCAAAAATGGCAGCCTGTTTGCTCCCTCTGGGAGATCCATCCTAGGGAGGTGCAGAGCTGCTACCAGCCTGAGCGTTTGTTCCTTAGGGCAATGTTGCTCCAACGATTTAACAGACTGGCAGGTAACTATCATGTCAAAAGGTTGGCTTGACTTATTCCATCCATATTTTATAAATTTTTATGGCTGCATAATATTCTTTCAAGTTAGTCTGCCATATTTTTTCTTTTATCTTCTGTTTTTTTAGTTGTATTAAAACATTCACACTTTATCATCATTAGGATTTTAGAAGACGTTTTCGTATGTCATAGCTTTTTGTCTTCTGCCTTTTTTGAATTATTTACATTGAATCAATTTCTAGGAATGGAATCTCAGTTAAAAAGAGGGAATATTTTTTACAGCTTTTGATATTAATTGCCAAATGACTTTTCAGACAGGCTTACACTGTTCAAGTGCTCCTCTGTCTCCTCAAATCTGCCTACTCACTGGCCGTCAGAACTTATTAACTCATTCAGTCAGGGGTTAGGAGGAGAAATAAGAGACTGAAATTTAAATCCATCAGTCTTGTTACTTTGTTGGTGTCTCTTGTCATATCTTCAGCAGAGCCAGTGTTGACACTAGCATTTCAAAAGATATTTTAAAAATTAAATGTGAAATTCAGTGATTTATTGATTTGAATTGACTGCAGGGTGTTTGTGGAAGTAAGACTTAAACAATCATGAATATAAGCTTGGAAAGGAATTACTGTTCAGCAGTTGGATTTTAAAATAAACGTTTGAAACCTTTGGATGTTAGTATAGTCATCCCCCTACTCCCTACCCTAGTCATCCTAGGAAATTTTGTTCTCAGTCCATTGGTTCTGCCATTGCATACAATACTTTGACTTTTTTGGCTTTTTTTTTTTTTTTTCAGTACCCACAATGTGACAAATTTTGTCCTTTGATATTTGGACTCATTTTGAAAATAGCAATAGTAATTCAAAACAAAGTCTAAAATAAAATGGTGATAAACTACATAATATTATCCTGGCTTAAAAGAAAAAGCCAAGTGTGATTTGTAAAATAATAAGGCAAGGTTTGTAAATAAATGCCATGTGGAAGTGAGGTGATGGAGAACAGCAGAGAGATATTCCTGAACTAGGTTTCAAAATACTTCCAAAATACAGGATTTGACTCTTCTTTTCCCTTCAGTGGCAGCAATTGTGCACATCCTATCCAAAGGGACCGCTTTGAAGAACCACTCATATGCACAGAAAAACTTCTATTTTTGTTACAGACTCTTAATTTTATAGTCTTAGTATACGGGAACAAAGAAAATAATATGTGATCATGTAATTTATTGCATTTAGGTACCTTTTAGACATTTTTGCTTAACCATATAACATCTTCAGTTAGTCTTATTTTCAAATGATTTTAAATATCCTATTTGCTGAGTAGTTTAAAATGTGTGAAATTATTGTATTGCTCTAGATTTCTCCAAGAATGTGCTCTTGATGGTTCATCATGGTAAAGGTATGAATTAAGTAATACTTTACTCAGCAATGATTCTCAACCGAGGCAATTTTGCCCCCTAGGAGACATTTGACAATGTCTGCCTACATTTTTTTATTGCCACAACTTTGCCGGGGGCCGGGGGAAAGGGGGGCAGCAAGGGTAGAATGCCACTGATATCCAGTGGATAGAAGCAAGGGATGATATTATACCTCCTACAGTGCACAAAGCCCCACCCCCACCACCCAAATGAAGAATTATCTGGTCTAAAATATCAGTTGTGCTGAGGTTAAGAAACCCTATCTTAGCCTAAGATCTCTGTTCAGAAACAGAGCTGTATTCAGTTTCCCACTTACCTTTGGCAAGAAAACCTCATTCACGCCTCCGTTCCCTTATCTGGAAAATAAAGAGAGTAATATTTACCTTATATAATTATAGTTAGCACAATTTCCAAGACGTGGTAAGCAGGCAGCACATACTGTTCTCATTGTTGTCACCACCAATAATACCAAGCATGTCAAAAATTACTAAAATTATAAAGTTTGATGAGTACTTAAATGCATCTATAGTTTTCGGATTTCTCTGTTAATTTTGCTCATTTAAGAATTCACATATCCTTTGTGAAATAGCTGTGCTGTTGCAAGTATGACTACTTAAAAGTGTTTGTTTTCCATGTGTTTTCTAATTACAGTTAATTCAGACTACTCTATTCATACTTGTATTATCAAAATAATAATGGCTTAAATGCTGTGAAAAATTTGTAGAATGATTGCACATATTTAGTGGACTCTGAGTCTTTAGAATAAGGACTCTTAGTAAGCTTATGGACCGTGGCCTCTTCTTTTTTAGGGCTACATCTGCAGTAGTAGCTGTGGCTTATTAGACATCTTGTCTGTAATCATGGTAATTATGGTATTTTTCTCTTTCTTTCTAATGGCCCCCTGATGATTTTATTGATGTACTTTTACTTTAGGGAGGACGATCAGCTGCTTTAGTAATTGTACCATGCCTTCATTAAAGATGTTTAGGGCCAGGCGCGGTGGCTCATGCCTGTAATCCCAACACTTTGGGAGGCTGAGGTGGTCGGATCACCTGAGGTCAGGAGTTTGAGACCAGCCTGACCAACATGGTGAAACCCCGTCTCTACTAAAAATATGAAAAATTAGCTGAGCACGGTGATGGGTGCCTGTAATCCCAGCTACTCCGGAGGCTGAGGCAGGAGAATTGCTTGAACTCAGGAGGCAGAGGTTGCAGCGAGCCAAGATCGTGTCACTGCACTCCAGCCTGGGCGCAACAGAGCGAGACTCAGTCTCAAAAAAAAAAAAAAAAACACACACACACACACGCACACAAAACTACATTGATCATATTTATTTTATTTGATCTTTGCAGTAGTCATAAAAGGTGAATGAACAGTTATGTAATGTGCCTCCCAAATGCATGTAGGTAATGTATGTAATGTCAGATTATAGATTTGAAGATGTATTCGTAAAAATGTAATGGTAAAAAAAAATGTATTGGGGAATGTCAGTGTAGAATTTGAAGGGTTCTTTCTCCAACACTATCTTGGCCAGTGTAAATAAATGTATTTCAAGACCTTAAAGAGGATTAGGGGGATTCACCAGGGAACCACATCTTGGTGAAAATATTCTATAGAGACATTAAATTCCTGTAATTTTAAGATTCTGTCTGTACCCTTCAAATCACATTTTACTCACTAACTAAGCCTGCTTCTTTGACCATGAGCATCATATCTCTTTCACAAGGAAGCAAAGTACCTAGCATGTCATTTTCTTTCTCTTTTTCCTTTTCTGACCTGAAGAAATGTACAGTTTCAATGGGGAGACAAAGACCAACCAGCCAACAGAAAACTGATACTAAAATATGAAGAATGAGAAAAATACATTAAGAATTTTTTTCTTTAGAGCCTGTTTGATGTTTTCAATAAATAATTTCTACTAATTAATTTATAAATAATTAATTTCTAAGTACATTAACTGCTTATTCCATGGCAGTATAATTGAAATGTCAGTGGTTCAAGAGACATTTAGACTGTTCTCTTTATATGACCCATGCTTCCTGCCCTTAAATTTTTTCCTAAAATCTTCCTGTTACTTTTCTAAATCTAGAATACAAAGCCCTTGAGGAATAGCAGCTGAGTTTAAACAGTATCTAGTGAAAGCCTGAAAGAATCCTCAAATCTTTTAGAAGAATGACTTTAACTGTTGTGATCAGAATTCAGACCAAGTCATGGGAGAGATCCAAGATGAAATCATTTTATCACCTAAAAGATTGTCAGCGTTTTTGATTACAGCCTTCTTAGTGGGTTGGAGATGGCGTTTCACTGTGGTTTTGATTTTGATTTTCCTGATGACTAAATGATGCTGAGCATCTTTTCAGGTGCTTACTGGGCAGTGTCACTTCCAATTTAAAACATGTACTTGAGTAGTGATTTTGCTTGTGATTTTTAGGAGAAAGGCTTAGAAGTTTATTTATAGGACCATAACATTTATGAGAATTTCAGGTTGACCATGTTTATAAGTTTAGTTTATTAGATTTATAAGAATTATAGGTAATTGGGAAGATTCATCAGCGGTTAGTGGAAATATCTAAAGAAGAAATTGAATCTGTTCAATTAATAATTGCAGTTTAAAATCTAAATAATTGAAAGCCAGTGGTAAGTGATACATTTTGACAGATTTGTAAGTTAAGTAAAACTTAAAGCTAACTTTAAAAGCTGGGACTAATTTTTTGAATTTGTTTGTAATTTTCATAAATCAAATATTAATTAAAAAATAAAATCAAACTTCTAGATTCTATTTTCTTTGCACAAAAACTACTCCTGGCACAAAAACCACTTCCAAGGGCTCCAAAAGCAGCTCACATCTTCAGCCTTTTAGCAAATGGCTTAATTTTAATCATCTAATTATTTATATTAGGCCAACTCTAACATGCATCCTCCTCTGCAGTAGATCTTTCAAGTTTTCTCTTCTGTTCTCTTTTCAGGCTTTCTAATTATAAGAACCGAACAATAGAACTAAGTATTTAAAAATATCATTAAAAAGAAAAACTTAAAATTCTTCTCCTTATTTAAAAAAAAAAAAAGGGAGAGCCAAGTTTTCCTCTGCTACCCAGGCTGTAGTGCAGTGACACAGTCATAGCTCATTGTAGCCTCAAACTTCTGGGCTGCAGTGATCCTCTTTCCTCAGCCTTCCGAGTAATTGGGACTGCAGGTGCATGCCACCACACGTGGCTCTCTCTCTTTTTTTTTTTTTTTTTTTTTGACATGGGGCCTTGCTATGTTGCCCAGGCTGGCCTTGAACTCCTGGCCTCAAGTGATCCTCCTGCCTCAGCCTCCCTAGTAGCTGGGATTACAGGCACAAGCTGCGTGTCTCCTTAAGGTTGCGGTGAGAATTAAATAAGTCAATATATAAACATCTAAAAGAGGATCTGGCAAGAGGTATATGGATTAGCAATTACTAATAGTGTTATTACTTATTAATAATGTTACTAACATTATTAATACTGACACAATGTTACTAATTGTTGCTAAATAATAATATAACTAATGTTAGTAACTGTTACTAATATATTAATAATGTTACTAGATCCTGACTACAGGATCTAGTAAGAGTTATATGTATTAGTAGTTATTAATGTTACTACTATGTACCGCATATGAAGTATATATTTTTTATATTATTAGATTATATTCTTAGGAGTTCGCTAGGATACTTGCTGCCATATATAACTCATTTTTTCCCCTTTGGAAAATGTAATCCAGGTTACAAACAATGGAGTTACAAGTTAAGCCCTTAGGACATAAAAGTTTATAAATCAGCATTGGTCAGGCTCCAGATTATTTAGTATTTGCTAGATTAAAGCCACTGGTAGTAGAGTTATTCCTTGAAGGCATTAGGTCTTACGCACATCAAAGTTTATGTATGAATATATATGATCAAAATCACTAACTCTGTTCATGAGTGAATAGCCTGAGTACTTGAATTTGAAATGAATGTTTGCTGTCTTATTTGAGAGTGTCAAGATAAGAATGTTTTGGCTACAATTCGTAATAATTGTCTCTTTGAGCAGAATTCTGCCTTTGTTATTTTGTAGTCTTGATGCATGCATTTAATTCTTCCCTGTACCTGCTGCAAGAAAAATGTAGTCAAATGCATAGCCAATTTCATGATCTCAGAAGCACATATTGAAGTGTACCTGCTAATTTCTGTTGCTTTTGCAGGTCTTGAATATTTAAGCATTGATATGATAAGTGCCTGATAAATACATTTTGCATGGACAAATTAATACACAGGATTAACTAGAGCAAGATATATTGGAGAAAGGGCACCTGGTGTCTGGGAAGACCCATTAGTAGATTACTTACCTAGTGATAAGAGTCTAAACTAGGATGCTGACCGGTGAATGGATAAAAAATAAAGGATAAACACTGCAGAAGAAAAATTAATAAAACCTGGTGACTGTATAGCTCTATAAAAATAGTTGTGATTAAAATACGATTTAAAATCATATCTGCTACCAACCATGTTCTTTATATCTTCTTCTAACTTCTAGGATCATTATTATTCTCTAAATTCAATTAACCTATACCTGGGTACTTAGTTTTCACCTAACAAACATAACTAAAGTAAATTAGAAAAGGTCAACCTGCACATAGATAGGGGTGTGTGTGTGTGTGTGTGTGTGTGTGTGTGTGTGTAGTGTTAGTAAGATTCTCTCTTATTAATGTTGAATTGCTATTGAAGAAAACTGAGAAAAAATAATTTCCTAAGAAAGCAGCTTTTATGGCATAGTCATACTTAAACTTTTAAGATAAAGTAAGATAATACCTTCAGTATTGGTAAGTGTTCAAACATTAACATCTTGACTATTATGAAAATAAGAGAATATCTAATAATAGGCCAGGTGCAGTGGCTCACACTTGTAGTCCCAGCACTTCAGGAGGGTGAGGCAGGTGGATCTCTTGAGGCCAGGAGTTTAAGACCAGCCTGGCCAACATGGCGAAACCTTATCTCTGTTAAAAACCTAAAAAATTAACTGGGCATGGTGTCACATACCTGTAATCCCAGCTACTTGGGAGGCTGAGGCAGGAAAATCTCTTGAACCTGGCGGGTGGAGGTTGCAGTGAGCCGAGGTTGTGCCACTGCACTCTAGCCTGGGCGACAAAGCAAGATTCTGTCTTTAAAAAAAAAAAAAAGGTGGTGGGGGGAATCTAATAGAAGAAATGAAAGTGGTAGTGACACTTAGTAACACATGTTAGTTCTTGTAATGAGAGGTCCAGAGACTAATTTAAATCTTTTCCAGACTTGTTAGTTACTCTGAGTTATCATTGATATATGGTAGCAACTTCTGGCATCCCTGAAATATTCTTGAGGATTGTAGATATAGATAATTGTAGATAATAGATGTGAGTATAGGCTATATCATTGATTAAAAATAGAACATTTGAGTAATTTATGAACAAAAGAGGAAGAAATTTAGAATATTAAAGTAATAAAAAAGAAGAAAACTAACATAAATAAATAGAACATTGCTAAGCAAATAGTTCATGTCAGAGGGTTGCCATACCTATACCAATTTATTTGGAATTCTGTCTTGTCTTTTATAACCTTAGATAATTCTCTACAAACTCTGAGCCTCTTTCTAAATTTGCAAAAAAATATGTGATATTTTCTAGCTCAGTGCCAAGGATCCATTAGTTCTTGAATTGTGTCTCTAACAATGAAGCATTCTGCTCTTTTCATGTCCATGGCTTTGGGTAATTGTCTAATCTGCGTATACCAATCTTTCCTATTCATGAATATTATTTCTGCTGTCTGTTAGTCATTGACTTTTCCCCAGGAGTTTATCTGTTCTTTTCCTTAGCTGTTTCTTTTTAAATTTTTTCCTTTCAATTTTAATTTGAACTTTACCGTTCTGTAGTTCTCTTCTTTATTTCCCGGGACTCTTTGAAGCCATCTGCTGCCATTTGTTTTGCTCTCTGTATTGTAATACGAAGTGTTTTGATGCTGCTAGATTTATATTCTCTAACAAAGAGCTTATGAGCATTCTGTTTTTTAAAAAAACGTAAATAGTGTGATGCCTTCACCTCTAATAAATAGCACTTAATAATTATGTTAATGAGCATTCTTAGTTTAGAAAGTATGCATAGATGCAGAATTTTGTGCTGTATTTTATATTATGTAGGGACAGGGATGCATTTGTCACCTTTGCTTGTCGTTTTCACTGCTTGTTATGCAAAGCTGTCCTGAATAATTTGTCATACCAATTCTAAGTAAATTGATAAATTATGTATTAGGATTTTAAAATTTAATTAATAACTATTAATAAAACACCATTGTATTCAAGTAAGAATTCATGAGTATTCCAGAGACATCTATTTATAAATGAGAACTTCAATATTAAGAGCACGTGAGATCATGGCTCTCTGGGGCACCACTAAGTGACAGTATCACTAGTCACAGGTTGATGCAAATTGTCTGTGCGAGCTGAATAGGACTGCAAAGCAGAGGCAGTGTGAAACAATCGTTTTCTTCATAGACAGACAGACTGTATTCTTTTTAAACAGGAGAGCTTGCTATCACTTTTGAATAATGAGTTAACTGACAACATATTGTAAAGAATAGGATGATTATTTATTTATTTTTATTTTTTCCCTCTTTAGAGCAATTGGCTTTTATTATCCCTGTGATGTGTTTCAGAGCTTGTATTCCAAAATGGTTGTGGGAAATAGTGTGTTATCACTTAACTGTGTATAACAGTAAAAAACATTGGATAACATTTTTTCTTGGTAATTATTGGTAGATCCCCTTGCTGATTATACATGAAGTGTCCAGTTGCATGTATATCTTTGAAATATTTTAGTAATGTTGGCTATAGTTTGGCATACATAATCTAGTACACTATTCATTCATCCTTTCAAAGTATTAAATACCTACTGTTGTCAAGCACTGTGACTGAGGTTAACTATATGAATTAACTTAAAATGAATTATTTTTCCTTTTTTGATTTAAAAGCAGGATTTAATTGAGAAACAAAACACAACCAGTGGAACCTCATCTCTACAATTGTTCTGTAGCCACATACACATAATAAATGTGCCTGGTGTAAGAGAAATAAGACCAGTTTAAGTTTTAAGATTGATTTTCTACCTTCAAGGACCATGATTTAATTGGGGGAGTTGGTAGGATATGGACATAAATGGTTTCTTGCTACAATAACAGATGTGATATATGTAGGATGACCTTATAAGTTATTGTCTAAATTGAGGTACTTTTGAGAATGAAAGGGGGCATAGTAATAGTGAGACATATAGTTAATAGTAATAGTGAGACAACGAACACGAATCAGAATTGTCCTAGGCAAGCATGGACCCTATAGTGACAGTGATTGGATGGAAACTCTGAGGAAGGAATGAGTAGCGTAGGTTTGAGTGGTCACTTAGGCTTCAAAGGTGACGTCAGAACCAAACAAGAACAGTCAGAAAGTCATTCTGGTGATTCTTGCCAGGATAGGATTTATAATAAATATATTGCTTTGGCTGAAATAGAAATTTGGGTAGGAAATTGGCAGTAGTTGGACTGAAGAGTTTGGATTATAAATATTTGTTCTTAAGAGTTACTTAACCTCAGTGTCCCAGTTTACCATCTGTAAAACAGAGATAACGGTACCTGTCTTACAGGGTCCTGTGATGTTTAACTGTGTACGTCATGGAAAGTACTGTGCAGCACTTGTAAGTGATCAGTAAATGTTAGCTGTCTAGAGCACCCTGACAGAATTTTAAACTTTTAAGAATGTGTTTGAGAGTACACGATGGATTGGGCTGAGAAACTGGCAGAGAGAATTTGAAAGAATTAGTAATTGGGTGAGGGCAAGTGAGAACAAAGGGCAGGAGTAAATGATGACTGAGCTTTCAAGCCTAAAGGACTGGGAGATGAGGAGAATTCAGCAGAAATAAATAAGGCAGGAAAGATATCTGTTGTTAAGAAATAAGTTCAGTTTTAAATATACCAATTTTGAGGAGGCAGTAAGCTATCTACCCAATCAGAAATGGGCAGCTAGCATTTGGATAAATGAAAATGGTGCTTCATGGATGATTAGTTTGGGAATATTCCAAATGAGTGGCAGTGGAAACCTTGGGAGTGAATGAGATCTCCCAAGGATGGAGCAGGGGCTGGGAGAGAAACTGATGAGGGAACCTTGGAAAACCCCATATTTGGATTATAAAAGGAAGAGAAACCAACTGAAAGAGAGAATCAGAAGATTAAATAAGCAGGAATAGTCTTCCCAAAGGATGTTTTACCAAACACTAGTTCTGTGAGGTGGTAACAGGTAGTATGGGAAAGAAAATTGGTTCTATAGTTAAATACTCATTCACTGCAAGAATTCCATGCCCTTTTACGGGAGGCTGAGGCAGGAGAATGGCATGAACCCGGGGGGCGGAGCTTGCAGTGAGCGGAGATTGTGCCACTGCACTCCAGCCTGGGTGACAGAGGGAGACTCCATCTCAAAAAGAAAAAAAGAATTCCATGCCCTTTTAATATGTTAACATACATGACACATCTCCAAGAAGGAAACATATAAAGTAGTGTTTTGTAGATGTATCTGACATCAGAACCCGTTTCTCCCCAAAATACCTCTTGGGGGTTGGTGTTCTAGAAAACATACTTTGGGAATTATAGGAACCTAATGAGGAAAGACGTTTAAGAAGTAAGGGGTTAAATTGTGTGGAACGTTACAGAGAGACTAAGGAAGATGAGAAATGAGAAGAAAGTTTTTGGTGTTTTCATTAGATGGTCATAAGCAACCTTTAAGAACCCAGTTCAGTAGCATGGCTTCAATAGACACAGGTTTAAAAGGAATGAAAGATAAAGAGTTAGTGATAAAGAAATTAGAGCATTGGATTTATGTAATTTTACTTCTATCCAAGTCTAAAGTGTGACTGATAGGAATGAATTGGTCATTATTGAATGTTTATGTGTCCTATGTATATTATTGTATTCCTAAATAACATTCTCTTTTTACTTAATAATTTTCATATATTAGTGAGGAACTTTAACAGTCATCTGGAACAATACCTCTGAGAACCATTAGTTTCCTTTTTATGGGATAAAGTCGTACATTAAAATTATCTTATTTTCTAGCCATGGCATCAAGCATTAAACCATTTCCCCATGTTTTCTTAAAAGTATGGGGAAAGATGCACCTTTTTAAATTCTGTGTTTTTACAGTGTCCATCTTATGTGAATTTTATTCTAATAAATAGTAAAGACCATCTCTGGGTATATTCTGGTCTTTCATGCCACAGTGATGTAAATATTTAATTCATAGTTATGCTATAAAAGGGGGAGTCATTTTTACATTCCCTAACAATAAGTAGATTATTTTAATTACAGTTATTTTAACATTTTTAAAGGTAGCAATGCTGTGTCAGAGGACTTCTCGCTGACTTTCCATTACAAGTAAAATTTTGTTTCTACATCAATACATTATGCCCAACAAATTTGAAAATCAGCAAATAAACTTGAATTTCAGTGACCTGTTTGTGTTAGCCCCGTTGCCTGCTGAGGTGGCTGAATGCCTTATAGCAACCCAAAGTACTGTGGAGCTAGCAACTGTGTTTGATCATCTCTGTATTTTCTAGTGCATCTAGCCTAGTGCCTTTTTAACACACATTTGTGTGTTCAGTCTTTTGAAGAATGAGCTAAAAGTAGAACAATCTTGAACACACTAATAATACAGGTATAGCTCTCCTCCCTCTTAGAGATTTTGACATACGAAAGATTCTGAATTTTGCAATGAAGAAACTTACTTGAATTGAAATTTCTTTTATGTTTTTAAATTGTGATAAAATACATATAACATAAAGTGTACCATCTTAACCATTTTAAAATGTGCAGTTCAGTGGTATTGCACATTTGTCATGTTTTGCTACCATCACCGCAGTCTGTCTCCAGAACTTTTTTCATCTTGCAAAACTGAAACTCTATGCCCATTAAACAATAATTCCCGCTGGGTGTGGCAGCTCACACCTGTAATCCCAGCACTTTGGGAGGCCGAGGCGGGTGGATCACCTGAGGTCAAAAGTTTGAAACTAGCCTGACTAACATGGTGAAATCCCATCTCTACTAAAAATACAAAATTAGCTGAGTGTGGTGGTGCATGCCTGTAATCCCAGCCACTTGAGAGGCTGAAGCAGGAAAATATCTTGAACCCGGGAGGTGGAGGTTGCAGTGAGCTGACATCGTGCCGTTACACTCCAGCCTGGGCAACAAGAGTAAAACTCTGTCTGAAACACACACACACACACACACACACACACACACACACTATTCCCCATTAAGCCCCACCTCCATTCCCTGGCAACTGCATTTTTTGAATTTTTAAACCCATTTCCAAACTTATTTCACAGTAATTAAGAATTCTTTTTATCTTAGCATCTATTTATATTCCATACAAGTTCCATGGGTCAGAGAAATGCAGGATTCGTTTTCAGTTAGTATATAGCAGATTAATTAAGGAATATTTTGTCTCAAAAGTTGTGTAAATCCTAAGAGAAAACAAGCTTTTCTGGAGAGGCTATTTGAATAAGATAGAAATAAAATATTTAAAAAGAAATAGGAGTCTTGAGCGGGTGTTTTTGGGGTGGCATCGAAGTGTGCTGGAACAAGCCCTGACCTAGGAGGGAGAAAACCCAGGTTCTAGCCAGCCTCTCAGGGCCTCCCTGTCCTGGTCTTTTCCTTATCTATGAACTGGATGAATTCTGAGACTCCTGGGTTTTTTTTTTGTTTGTTTTTTTTTTTTTTTTTTTTTTTTTTGAGACGGAGTCTCGCTCTGTCGCCCGGGCTGGAGTGCAGTGGCCGAATCTCGGCTCACTGCAAGCTCCACCTCCCGGGTTTATGCCATTCTCCTGCCTCAGCCTCCCGAGTAGCTGGGACTACAGGCGCCCGCCACCTCACCCGGCTAGTTTTTTGTATTTTTTAGTAGAGACGGGGTTTCATCGTGTTAGCCAGGATGGTCTCGATCTCCTGACCTCGTGATCCGCCCGTCTCGGCCTCCCAAAGTGCTAGGATTACAGGCTTGAGCCACCACGCCCGGCCTCCTGGTTTTAAAAATTGTTCTGTGTTGAATGATTGAGGAATATTGTGAAAGGCATAGAATTTAAAGTAGTACTGAGAATTTGATAATGGCATAGAATAAGTAGGAGAGAGGGAATCTGGGAATTGACACAACAAAGGAGCAGACAGCTCAAAGGGGATATTGTGAAAGGCTCAAATAATGGCAAAGCTAAGGCAAATAAGTGTAGACATAAAAGATTTATCCTGTGTCATACCTGGATTTACTGGAATATCTAGATGGTTAGAGAGAAGAGAAAGTACAATATAGTAGGTACTGGAAATGTGCCTTGTGCTAGAACTATTCAAAAGAAAACTGGTGTCTAGTTGATCTTCAAAAAATACTGGTTAATTTCAGGCTGTCTTATCCAAAAAACTTCCACCATCATGCCCCCACTAATGGGAGGTGGACAGGGGAAATAGAATTGTCATCTTCCTGAAATATATGAAACTGTATCATGAATATAACTACTCTTCCCCTCCCTGCTGTCCTCTCTAGTGCTTTGCCTTTACCATTTCCCTTTTTCCTTTCTTAGTTTAATATCTTCAGCGTTTGGGTGACAGAAACAATTGTACTGAACAGTTGTTCTTTATTTACTGAGCCATGTGACCTCAAGATACTCCCCAAAACAAAGATTTCTCTAGAAATCAATCCAGTGCCCTAGAGAAAGTACTTTTGAATTCATTCAAATTTGTTATTTAGTTTAATAGTATGTATAGAAAACTAGAGGGCTACCATTGCCCATTGAAATCAGGTTAAAGCTGTTACCTTGTATCCTAGATGCAAGGGATATCCTACAGTCAGGTTTTAAAGTGATACAGACCATAATTTAATTCAGAATCAATATGCTCTGTAAGCTTACAGGATTTTGAACTTGCAAAAAAAGTAATTTTAAGAATAAGTTGCAGGAATTCTCAGTAATACATACTGTCTTCTCATGGAATTTTAATTTTATCAAAGTTTCCCAAACTGAAACTAAATGTACATTTTAAAGTACTAAAGGAAGCAGCATTATATAGTTAGCATTACGTTATTTACTAAACTGATGATGGATATAATGGTGATGATAATTTGTGATAATATCTAACTATTAGGGACTTATGTGCTGGGCACTAAATGCTTTATGAATTGTGAGTTTTATACTTTGATTCTGAAATGTATTTATAAGAACCCAAAGTTTTCTTTGTTTCTTCACTGATGAAGGAAAAAAAAAAAAAAACAGTTTACATAGAAAGCAAGGAGGCTAATTAACTATTACTATTCATTCCTCTCCATAACCCAACAGCTTTTCGTTCATGTTCATGAGTCTGTTCCCGAAAATATTTTAGCTAATAAGTAGTTGAATGGTTTCTGTAATTCAAAAATTACTAAATGTTGCTTTGGAATGTAGTTTTCCACCTACATTTTTAAATGAGTTAAAATGTTCTGGAAGTTCACATTCCAAGTAAATGAGATGTCGTAAAAATTTTATTTGGGAACTTAAGCTAGAAGACTCTCTGACCTCTCTTATCTACCTCATAGGGTAGGTAAATGTTTCCACAAGTAAAAGCAATCTCACTGAGTGTTCTACCTATAAGGATTTAATATTAACATTTAATAAATGTTAGAATCTACTTCATACTAAATGGTAAACAGAATATAGAAAAAGACCCCATAGCTTCTTCCATCCATTTAGCAAATCTAAATGTACCCTAGTTTACAACTTCATGCCTTAGTCTACTGAATACAAGTAAATTCATAGCTAGGAATTCAGATGTATTATGGGTTAAAAATCTGTTTTCACAGATGGCTTAAATTATTTCTTCACAAATATGATTGCTGCCCCATTTCAGTGGGGGAGAGAATCCTTTCTTGACTTCTCCAGTTCTATTTTGACATTCTTTTTCTTTTCTTTTTTTTTTTATTATACTTTAAGTTCTAGGGTACATGTGTATAACATGCAGGTTTGTTACATATGTATTGACATTCTTTGTCTACTCTTTTTTCCAAAACATGGGTCATTATTTCATCCAAGATGATTAGATGCCACAGGATTTATTAATGCCATTCCCTCTCAAACATCTAGAAGCTAGAATGTGTGAATTGGGGTAGAGGGTGAGGAGTGCAAAGCATTCTAGGCAGAAGGAGAAACCTGTGTAAAGGCCTTGGGGCAAGTAAGAAATCAGCAGTTTTGACTGAAAGACCCCTGTGGTTGGAGCCTAGTGAGGGGAAGAGTGGTGGAGATGACGTTGGAGAATAAGCAGGCCCATATAGGGACCATGGTAAGGAGTTGCTGGTCTTTAGCAGAGTGATATGGCAGCTAAGTGCTGTGGGCTCAGATGCACCTGGGCTCAAATCTCAGCTTATCTGCTTACTAGTCTCTAAACTCTGTCCCATAACTCTAGAATGTGAGAGTAATACCTTTTTCAGAGATGGGCTAGGTAGAATAACCAAGTGCAGCACCTGAAATATACTGCACCACTCAGTAAATGGCAAGCTATTATTTTTACTTTTTATAACTCGCTGTTCCATACCCTACTCAGGAATCTCAGACCCACAGCTGCTTCCTTTTTATTATTTTTAAAATTCATCCAGCAAATATTTATCAAGCACTTACAATTAACATATCCTGACTACCCCTCCCTCCCATAGTTATCTGTTTGTATGTCTCTCATAGCTTCAAGGTTATGAGATCCTCAAGGAATTTCATATTAACCTTTTGCAATCCAGGTACCAAGCAGTGTCTGTTTTAGAAAATGTTTGAATAAGTGAATAAAAGAAAGTTTATGAAATATGTAATTACTGTATTTTAGCACTGCAATTGTTTGAATAATTTTTATTTTAAATCAGTCTTACATAGGAAAATGAATGTATCACTTCCTCATTCTTTGTTTCTTTTACAGTACAGTTAACAAAAATTCAAAATATGCCCTTTATAAATTCGTAACTCTAGAAAATGTTTATTTTAAAATTTATGTATTAAAATAAGTCACTGATAGGTTTATATTTTTTTGTAGATCAAGTAGCTGTTTTAATATGATATTATTTTTAAAAAACTATTCATTTTCAAATGCAAATAAGAAAAATAACGAGAGACTGGCATAAACAACAAATTATCAGAAAGTTGAGCACTTAAAAAAAAGTCTTTTTGTTTTGAGACAATTGCAGATTAACCATGCAGTTTTCAGAAATAATACAGAGAAATCCCAAACACTGTTCACCCAGTTTTTCCTAATGGTAACATCTTACATAATCACAGTGCATATCACAACAAGAAATTGATAATGATAGGCCGGGCATGGAGGCTCACACCTGTAATCCCAGCACTTTGGGAGGCTGAGGCAGGTGGATCACCTGAGGTCAGGAATTCGAGACCAGCCTGGTCAATATGGTGAAACCCTGTCTCTACTAAAAATACAAAAATTAGCCGGATGTGGTGGCGTGCACCTGTAGTCCCAGCTACTTGGGAGGCTGAGGCAGAAGAATTGCCTGAACCCGGGAGCCGGAGGTTGCGGTGAGCCGAGATCGCACCACTGCACTCCAGCCTGGGTGACAGAGTGAGACTCTGTCTCAAAAAGAAAAAAAAAGAAAGAAATTGGTAATGATTCACAGACTTTATATTTGTCCAGTTTTATGTGCATTTATGTGTGTGTGTTTGTGTGTATGTATTTAGTTCTATGCAGTTTTATCACAGATAGATTCCTGTACCAACTACCACAGCCAAGATACAGGATAGACAGTTCCATCACAAGAATTCTTTGTGCTACCCTTTTATAGGCAAAGTAACCCTTCCTGTCTCCTCCCTTCCAGCCTGGCCATTCTCCATCTCTAATTTTGTCATTTCAAGAATATTGTATAAGTGGAATCATATAGTATGTTACCTTTTGCAATTGGCTTTCTTCACTAAGCATAATTCCCTTGATATAAGTTGGGAGTTTTGTTTTTTTTTTTTTAAGATTTGCAAAAAGGATTGAATACCTTTCCCACTGGCTACCTGCTTGTTGTTGCCATTTAGCAGAGAAGGCAGGAATGAGCAGTAGAAAGGCAAAGGGTGATTCTGTTGATGGTTTTCTCTAAGGAAGACTGGCATGTGAAGTAGAGTATCCCAATACTCATTTTATTCTTAAGAGATTCTCAGAGGAGAAGTGGGAATTCCTTTTCGGATCAACGCATTTGTCCTTCAGCAGAAAACAGTCTTTTTAAAGGGCATGGTCCATCTCCATGATTATATTTTATACCCAAAGACCATTCTAGTCAGTTCCATCTTCCATCCTCCCTCTTTCTTTCCCCTCATTTTTTTTATCCTGACTGATTAAAAACATATTATTTTATAAACTAAGTTCTATATGAAATTTCCCCAAATTGATACTGTCTAACAAATAGAAATGGCAGTTTGACTAAAAATGGTTCTAACTTGAAATTACATGTGTTGAAGAGTTCTTGTTGTATCCATTGGCCTTACAGGAAATCATCATGGTAGTTCTGCCTCACTAATAGTCTTGTTTGATTTGTTTTGCCTCAAAAGTACATATAAAAAATATATAATTCATTTGAGTGATGTAAATGCCATCTCTTAGGAACTTTACTACATATTAGCTCTCATACCAAATCAGAGTCCTTATTACCAGTTTTCTTTTAGACAGGTGTGTACACAAAGTATCTTACATTTTAAGCTATAAATAACTCTTATTTTTAACCCATTGTTGGTGTGTCAAGGATCCTACAAGCAGAGGTTTTAAATGTATTTTATACTTAGGCTTAGCTTGGCTTCAAAGATGTAAAAAGGTCTTTCATTAATAAATATTTAAATAATAAGTACTTAATATTTTAAAGGAAACTAGCTCACATTTATAGAAATTGTCATACATTTACTGAGAGGAGCTACAATTAACATTATTTATCTGAATAAGCCCTGGAAGATTCTTACTATAGCATAGGAGCAATTAACTAATAACCAGCCCAGATATCCAGTTGTTTATCTGCATGATTGCTTTCAGGATTTCTTCTAAAGGAAATTATGGGAATCCAGTGTTTTTCTCCATCTTTCTTACAGTCCTAAGGTACACTTGACAAGCATACTGAGGCAGATTCATGGCTCTAGTCTACTAGCAAGCTTGTCTCATAGATATAAGCATAGGCCCAAGTTAAGACCAATCTGTTAATTGTCTATGTCTATTAACCTAGTCCATTTGAAAAGTAGGCCCAAACATATATGTTAATATGGTAACTTAGAATTAATTTTACTTTTCAAAATATCTTACTAAATGATAGCATTTATGTTAACTGGGGCATGTTGCTGACAGTAAAGATCCAGAGCCCAAATCAAAGATTGAGGTGTTTACGCATTTGAACTGTCTGCATGACCATAGCACTACCAAGAAACAATTATTATCCATTCCTGTTCTACCTACTATGCCACCCCTTCAATACAATGCCAGAATGCTGAAGCCCAGGTTTGAATCAGCTCTGACCTTTCTAGTCTGTACTTTCACTTGCATCTTGAAACTGAAAAAACTGAAAATTAGTCCACAGTTACTGACTACGTACTATGCGCCAAACACTGATATAGTAGGCACTGGATGTTTCAGGCAAGAGCTACTTTACTCAGCAGTGCAGTGTTGTGGGTTTGTTGCTGCTCTTTTCAATTTTGGACATAAGCTTCTTTCCTGAAGCAGTTTTACTATAAGACTTGATAAATTTTTAGACTTAAGTATTTACACAGTTACTGTTGGCAGTTGTCATTTTCTCCCCTTTCCCCACCCAAAAGGGTGATTACGTTTCCTCTGAGTAGAAGATTTTAAAATCTTACCCTGCTTTTTGTTCTCATTTTATACTTCCAAACCACTTTCAGACTCTACTGTGAGTTAACAAACTCAAACGTTTTCTGGAACTCGGCAGTTTCCTGAGTGTTTGAAGCAGGCCAGGGGGAGTTAGGAGGGTCTCTGTCAAACCGAAGATGCATAACCACCTATAAACATTGAAATGATATTTTTTAAACTTGGTTCAAACCTATTTAGAGGCTATGAGGTTCCAACGTTCTGAACATCTAGATAAATATGAGCTCTTTAGACCATTGATTTTTGAAATGTGAAAGTATAGTATCAGTTTATTGGCAACTGTGATGTGTGTTAGTTTTAAAATAGGAAATGCTGAAAATTTTGTGGCACGAGCCCAGACAGTTAAATTTATGGAGTGCGGTATGTGTGTCTTGTTTTGTCTTGCTTTGTTTTGGTTTGGTTTTCCTCTCACAGGCTTAAAAGCTTAAAAGCTTGTGAGAGGAAAAAAAGAAGAAAAAAAGAAATTGGGAATGTTCAAAGATAATTTCTTCAGCTGGACATCTAGAACAGAAGGTCTTAGGTTCAGTGAATCGCCTTCAAAGGATCCATGAATATCTTATAACTTCATTTTAAATGTTGTATTTCTATATTTCTGTGCTTAGTGTTTTTTTAATAAAAAGTAGACTTTGTTGATTTATTTTTATTTTATCTTTTTTTAGGGATGGGGTCTCATTCTGTCACCCAGGCTGGAGTGCAATGGCATGATCATTGCCCTGTATCCCCACAGCCTCAAACTCTGGGTGCAAGCAATCCTCCTGCCCCAGCCTCTAGAGTAGCTAGTACTATAGGCATATGGCGCCACACCTGGCATTTTTTTTTCTAAAATTTTTGTAGAGTCAGGGTCTCACTTTGTTGATCAGGCTGGTCTCGAACTCCTGGCCTCAAGCTATTCTCCTGCCTCAGTCTCCCAAAGTGCTGGGATTACAGCCATGAGCCACTGCACCTGGCCAACTTTATTTTTTAGAGCGGTTCTAGGTTCACAGCAAAATTGAGAAGGTGGCAGAGATTTCCCATTTACATTTTTCCCCCATGCACACATGGCCTTCCCTGTTATCAGCATTCCCCCACCAGAGCGGTATATTTATTACAATTGATATGCTTATTTGTCTACTTAAGAAAATCATTTATATTTCTTTGAAAGCCCATACTGATACAGTACTTGATGGCTTTAAATTTTTTTAATATTAATAGTTTATTAGGAATATCCTGAAATGATTGAGTACTCTTTGAATTAAATGTTACTCTATTTTAAAAGTAATACAGACTTAATGTAAAAATTAGAAAATGCAGGAATACACAAAGAAACTAAAGATGAAATAAGTACTGTTATATTTGGTACATACCTTTCAAGACTTTAGTTTGTACATATATATGTGTGAGATGTACACACCCATACTGTTGAAATATAAACAGAGTTCTGCTTTGTATTTTAGGTTTTTGAGCTGTCAGAAGCACTATTTATTTATTTATTTTGAGGTGGAGTTTTGCTCTTGTTGCCCAGGCTGGAGTGCAATGGTGCAATCTCGGCTCACTGCAACCTCCGCCTCTGGGGTTCAAGTAATTCTCCTGCCTCAGCCTCCCAGATAACTGGGATTACAAGCACGCACCACCATGCTCGGCTAATATTTTGTATTTTTATTAGAGACAGGGTTTCACTAGGTTGGCCAGTCTGATCTCAAACTCATGTCCTCAGGTGATCCACCTGCCTTGGCCTCGCGAAGTGCTGGGATTACAGGCGTGAGCCACATCGCGCCTGGCTAGCACTTTTATTCAATTCAAAGTTATAAACTTATACACTGCTGTACCAGAGAGACAAGAAACCAAGTTGCTGTAATAAAACATTTTGGCAACAAGAGTGTCCTGATCTCTTTATATGGAATGACAGGAAAACAAAGTAGAAAAATTTTGTCATTGAAGATAGAAAATATAGGATAGTTAAATGTAGTCTTAGTTACACCTTTTCTCAACCTGGTTAGTAAACAGGTTACTTGTTCAGCAATCCATGAATATTCTATATTTTATAGCCTCTTGGAGGACAGCAAAGGAATTTATAACACAAAAGTTGAATAAGCAAGATGTTTTTAGATCCAGGTAATTTAGTTTTTAGTTTTTGTTGATTTTTTTTTGTCAACCTTCTCACCAATCATAGTTTCTATGAAAAGCTGCTTCCCTTTTTAAAGGGAGCCTCACATTTCTTATTTTATATTTTTCTTTGTGTGTATTATTCAACTTAGACTGCCACAGCAAAATACAGCAGACAGGCAAAATACCATTGCCTTCTTGTTGTCCTCACCTGGAGGGCAGGAAGAGAGAGGGAGAGAGCACAGGAGCCGAGCTCTTTCTCTTCGTATAAGGCTGCTGTTGGACAGACGAGGTCCTCAGCCTTATGATCTCCCTTTAACCTTCATTACCCTGTCCTCCAGACACAGTCACTTTGGGAGTTCAGGCTTCAATACAGAGATTTTGGGGAGACGTGAGTCAGTACATAGCAAATAGGCATGTGTTCTTTTGTTCCCACAATACTGTTTTATACCTGGCTGCTTTCTCTCACTTAATATGTTGTGGCTGTCTTTTCATGTCAGATCATACAGGTCTTTATCTCATGTCGTTTAACGCTGCGTGGAGCTCCATTGTAAGGATATACTCTCATTTGTTTTCCCATTTCCATATTGATAGACATCAGGGAAAATCAAAAGTAGGCTTTGGTATCACCTTTACAGATCCTAAAGACTAAATCTATTTCCTTTCATGATTTTTAAATATAATTTGAGTAAAAACCCAATGGAAATTAATTTTAAGCTTAAAAAATTTTAAGAAGTAGTAAGTTCACATAATTTGCATTACTCTTAATTAGGAAGCTTGAATTTAATTATATTTTTTCTAGTTAAATACAAGTGGCTGAACTATTAGGGGCAGAATTTCTTGGACATTAATGACTGAAGAACCTTAAATATTCCATATAAGTTCATAAGGTAATATGTATTTGTTATTCATACATTAAGAGAAAGCCATGAGTAGTAATGTATCTGTGATGACTAAAATTCACATTGTGTTGCATAGATGTTAGGTTCCTTGCTTGAAGAACTGCTCATTACCGATTTGCTATAGGAAATAAATAAGGTGTTACTTTCGTAGAGCGTAATCATTCTTGCGGACTACTACTTGAACTCGTTCAAGTGGAACTCAAAAGTTTTTGGATCACTTCTTTACAGCAACGTGTTTTTATCAGATCTCTTCCTGTATTCAGCTATTTGGTATAACTTCATTCTAATTAGAAAAAGCAGCAAGAAATTTTTATTGGGCATATTGAAAGGGCTTTTCACCTGCAACATAGATTATTTTCTTTTATCTTTTAAAAAACTTTTAATTGAAATATGTAGATAGAATATGAAATCTACTTCCACTCCATCTAATATGAAATTCATTTGCATTACACTGAATCTAGAATTGTGTATATGCATTTTTATAGGGGAGATATTTTATAACTTTCAACAAAATTTTCAAATAATTTTCAAATTGGTGAGGTGCTGGAAGTGACACTGGCCATGGTGGTAAGTGAATATAGTAAATCAGTGACTGCTGTAATAGGCACCAATTTATTTATTATTGTAGTCTCTGACATCTTAAAGATTTTCTGGCATTTTTAGTAAGAAAAAAATTAGTAACTAAAAAGGAGAGCTTGGGTAACCTGGGATCTGGCACAGTTCAGACTGGTACAATGAGATTCTCTGTTCTTTACATATAAAGAGACTAGGCTAGATTGCCTTATCCCAGGGCACAGCTCTGGACTGGACCCAACTTTTAGTAAGATCTTACTTACTCTTTTAACAAAGGCCAGGAGTAATAGAAACAACACTTGTATTTCTGTGACTTACAGGGGAATACATAGATACGGTGTTTTTTTTAAAAATAACATTAAATTAATTACAACAGATAAAAATTAAACATTTGTGAAATATATTAACAATGGTATAAGCAAATATATATTGACTTGGAAATGTGAAGCCAGTAGATCTCAAACACTTTAATTCTCTTATCCCCCTTAGGGTTATCACTGAAGGTGAATTTATATCCTTTGTCCCATGTGTCCTAACTTACTCCGCCTAAAAAATATATGGTCATGCAGTTGGGACTAAAAGAGCTACTATTATTGATTCCTTCTTTAACCATGATAAAGTTCTTTAAAATTAAAGTTTCTTGGCCAGGCACGATGACTCACACCTGTAATCCCAGCACTTTGAGAGGCTAAAGTGGGCAAATCACTTGAGGTCAGGAGTTCAAGACCAGCCTGGCCAACATGGTGAAACTTCATCTCTACTAACACAAAAATTAGCCAGGCATGGTGGTGGGCATCTGTAATCCCAGCTATTTGGGAGGCTGAGGCAGGAGAATTGATTGAGCTCGGGAGGCAGAGGTTTCAGTGAGCCAAGATTGTGCCACTACACTCTAGCCTGGGTGACAGAGCAGAGACTGTCTCAAAAAATATATATATAGTTTCTTGTTAATTTGTCTAGGTTTTAATAATTGTCATAGGATAAAAACTTGTCTATAGTTTTTCTTTTAATTATATTTTTTAAGAAGTAAAGTATCAACTAACTTTTTTTTCTGTTTAGTGATGAGATCTTCAGTGCCAACATTTTTATTAATTTTTGGGTAAAAATGTATATAATAATAGTGATAACTTGCAAAAGTTCAATTCTGAACATTGTTGGAGTAATTAAATTTAAAAGCATAATGAATTGTTTTTCCTGCATTCATTTATTATGGCAAATATGTCTGACACACACACACACACACCTTAAATAATAGGCAATAAAATCAAATATCAAATTCCCGTTCTTTTTAAAAAAGTTTTATAGAATTTAAATAAAAACCACAATATGGCATTGGTAATAATTTAGGATGTGATTGAAATGAAAAGCCTTTGAGTCTTCTTTTTTACTTAAAAGATTTTTAGATTTATGTTAAAAGAATCATTGTCTTCTTACAGATAAATTTACGCCTCATTTTGGTAAGCGGAAAAACAAAAGAGTTCCTGTTTTCTCCTAATGATTCTGCTTCTGACATTGCAAAGCATGTATATGACAATTGGCCAATGGGTAAGTGATATTTTTTCCTTGAGTATGAATAATGTTGATTCTTTATTGCCGTACCTTGTCTCACAAACATTTTGAAACTATTATAAACATATAACATTTAAAAGAACAACCAAAAATTGGGAGTGTAAGTCTCAGATGTAGAAGATCATTGTATCCTTCCTTATCTTGCTCTTCAGCAGTCTCATTCCCAGATGGTAAAGGAGCCCAGGATGCAATGGCTCCTTTTGCCTTAGAACTGTTTTAATGTAAGTGAAAAAAAAAATTTTTTTTTTTTTGAGATGGAGTCTCGCTCTGTCGCCAGGCTGGAGTGCAGTGGTGCGATCTCAGCTCACTGCAACCTCTGCCTCCCGGACTCAAGTGATTCCCCTACCTCAGCCTCCTGAGTAGCGGGGACTACAGGTGCGTGCCACCACACCCATCTAATTTTTGTATTTTTCGTAGAAACGAGGTTTCACCGTGTTGGTCAGGATGGTCTCGATATCTTGACCTTGTGGTCTGCCCACCTTGGCCTCCCAACGTGCTGGGATTACAGACGGGAGCCACTGTGCCTGGCCAAAAAATATTTTTAATAAAGAAAAATGCATCCAGGAATGGTGGTTTTTACCTGTAATCCCAGCACTTTTGGAGGCCAAGGCAGGAGGATTGCTTGAAGCTAGGAGTTTGAGACTGACCAGCCTGTGTAACATAGCAAGATGTCATCCCTACTAAAAATTTAAAAATTAGCCAGGCATGGTGTAGTCCCAGCTACTTGGGAGGCTGAGGCAGGAGGATCACCTGTGGCCAGGAGTTTGAGGATGCCATGAGCAGTTATCACACCACTACATTCCTGCCTGAGCGACAGAGCAAGACCTTGTCTCAAAAAAAAAAAAAAAAAAAAACCACACACAAAATACTGAATATACACACACCTTCATATCAGTAAACCTATTTTTACCAAAACACAAAGTAAGAGGAAAGAGCAACATTTTTAACAGATAATATATTCTCTATGGTCTTCTCTAGATAGCCTATTTAAAATTAAGTTTGAAACAAAATTAACTTCTAATTCATGTCAGTTCTTGTGTTCTCTGAACTACTATAAGGTCAAGATGATTAATATCTGTCTGTGCTTTCCATTTTCAAGCCAGTAACCATAACAATCTTGGAAAATGTTCTTCCTTTCTCTGATTTTTTTTTTTTTTTTTAATATAATAAGACTGTGGGCTGGGTGTAGTGGCTCAGGTCTGTAATCCCAGCACTTTGGGAGGCTGAGGCAGGCAGATCACTTGAGATCAGGGAGTTCAAGACCAGCCTGGCCAACATGGTGAAACCCAGTCTCTACTAAAATTACAAAATTTAGCTGGGCGTGGTGGTGCACCCCTGTAATCCAAGCTACTCGGGAGGCTGAGGCAGAAGAATCTCTTGAACCTGAGAGAGAGAGCTTGCAGTGAGCTGAGATTATGCATCTGCACTCCCGCCTGGGTGACAGAGCGAGACTCCGTCTCAAAAAAAAAAAGAAAAAAATTACCTCCCTCAAGGGAATTGTTGGTTTGTTTTCTTCCTTTGAACTTCCCCAGTGTCATCTTGATCCTTATGTCATGTAGCATAGTGATACTAATTGTTTTCAGCTGATTTCACTTAATTTTTTTAGCAGAAGCAATTTGAACTTTTAAAGGACAAGACTTGTTTTGACAAAGAACATAGTATATGTACAAAATGAGTCAATTAGATCAGTGTTTCTCAGCCTTAAATAATATATGGAACTTTTCTAGAGGAAGATAATTCTTGTAGATCTCTAATTGCTGACGTAAATTATTTTTATTATAATGAGTATTTTAAAATATAGAAACATAAACCCAGTTAAAACTCTTTATTCTTGTTAACTCGTATGTATAATCATAAAACTAAAAAAGATTGATTCAGAAAATGCAAATATAACTCTCAAACCAATAACATTCAAATTAACAACATTAATGTGCTAGATGATGTATTTTTGCCAGAGCCAACTCACTGCTTACCCCATGAATAGTGTTGAATTTGCCATGCCTGTGTTCCTACATAGTGTTTGATGATCAAGTTATCTGTAGAGTCACCGTAAAACCTTGACTTATACAGTATAACAAATTGTTACTCAGTTTTCTCTTAGGTAGAATGCATCATTTACCTGTTAAGTGAACCTCTGTTCTTATCTCATTAGCCTCTTTGGTGCCAGTACAATCATAAATGTAATGCACACGTGAGTACTGAAAACCCCAGGCTGCGCTTGGTTATAAAATGACTATTTAAATCATCTGGACAGTCTCCTCCAGATTTCATTAAAATGAAAATACAGATTTTCCAGATTTTCATTAAAATGAAAATACAATTTAAAACTTCCTGAAGAGGACTTTTAGACCCTAAGGACATGTCTTTGTGGATTCATAGGCCTACATTTAAGAAATACTGATTTAGACAAATACTTTCAACTACTGGATCTTTCTTCGCATTAGTAACCAAGCGGCTGATTCCTAAATCAGAGAGATACTGAAGCTATAAAGGTCTTAGCTAAGAAGGCATTTCGGAAAAGCTAAAGAAGACTAAATTTGGGCTCTAAGAATATTGGCTATTCTTTATAGCCAGGCGGAAATAGATGACTATCAGAATGAAAAGCATTTTTAAATACCCAACAGTGATGTTATTCTAAGTGTGATACAAAAAGATTACCCTTACGAGATTTTTTTTGGGGGGGTGGTCATAGTAATAACTCTTGATATATGGATATTATAGATGAGATAACACAAAGCAGAAGAAGGGTAATCACTCTGAAATTTATTTGGGCAGTATCATCACTTAAGGTAAAACAAACACTTTTACTTTCATAATTACTTACTTAGATATTAAAATTAGTTTAAATTCAAGTATAGGTCTTTGCCATAAATAGTATCCCAAATGAACAAACCATCTACCAATACTGAAAATTGATTGTATCAGTGGATGTTCCTTTATTTTCAAAAAAAAGATTTTGATTCCCAGTATTTCCTCAAGTTGCCAAATCTACTCAGCGGTTTTAGACACTGCAAAGAATAGAGAAGTACTTTAATTTTTATTTTACATAAAATATTTAAATTAAAATTGTAAGTCTGTATTGTATCATATAATGTACTAAAAATCAGCAAATTACTTATTGATGCTAATAATAGATGTGTGGCAAATATTAAATCAATAGAAGAAAATACTTAATGCACTGTACTTGTTGAAGGAATTAGTTTTCCTTAGCATACCCTTATGCTGTTTAGTGGAAATATTACTAACAGGTGGAATAGTCAGACACATAGCTGTTATTGGGTCAAAGGTTCAAAAAAATCTGTTAAACTTAGGATATGTTAATAACACCTGAAATTCTTCATTTAAGCTATATTCTAAGGTTTCTCTAAATTTTAGATCCTTGGAGAGGGGAAGGGAGATAGCATATTACACCGGTGAAGTACGTGGAAATCGTGACACTCTGTATAAGATAATGAAACATGGGACTTCAGGTTTCTGCACCTCAAAAAAAAAAAAAATTCAAGTATTTTTAGAACATTAGTCTTTGTTTCCTGTGAATTAAACAATTACTGTAATTTACCTTTGTGTCTATGGAGCACTTCCATCTTGACCAGTAGTATTCTATTAAACAATAATTTTGGAAGTGATGAATTCAAAACAATTTGTACTATAGTGTTAGAGACTTATTTGATCTTTCTTCTGAAATAGGAGGGACCTGGGAGTAATGGGATCAGAAGGCAACAAAACCTTGCAGGAGGGAGAAGAGGGAAGAGACTAAAGGCATGGGTTGGGGGCAGGAAATGACTGGGATTTATTTCTCCTCTGCTCATTTCAGCTGTGCCTAAGTCACTTATAGGCAGTGGTTTTATCAAATTCATATTCATCATTTTGAATAGTCAAAAAAAAGGGCAAAAGAAAAATCTGTAATTACTTCCTTTCTCTTCTGTCACTCTTTCAGAATACTTTAAACTATTTTTTTTGTGTTGCCCATTATCTCTTTCTATAGGAAACAAAGACGTGAGAATTCTTGACAAAAAAGACAAAGAAATTCTCAGATCATTAATAAACTCAAGGCTTAAATTGTTACATCTACAAGCTCATGAAAATTACTAACCCTTTACCCTATCTTAACACTCGTGTCCTTAAACCTTTATTGTAATGGAGTAGCTTCCATCTTTTACTATTATATAAATTATAGGCTAAAGTTAAATAATCTTTTACCCATTCTACCTACCAGTTTGTCTTTTGATTTTCTTTCTGCGTACACTTTTCTAAGCTTTCATGTTTGTACAGTACCTCCTAATATATATTAGTTTTTCAGTTTCTTCCAAGTCTTCATTTTGGGTGAGGTGAACTAAAGTTGTATCTTCTCTAATGTTTACTAACTGACTTCAGATAGAAAATAAGATAATAAATCAACATTATCCAAAAGTAAACACAGTTTTTTTTGTTATTCTTAATATCAATATATTAACTGTTTTTTAGATATTTGTTAAACCTGCTGTTTTCTAGCCTTAAATGTACATTGTAACAGGTACAAATATTGGAACATTATAATACTATCTATTAATTACTGGTAGTTGAAATTAATTTTAAAATGGTATTTGTTTTTACTCGGTAGGTCTTTCCCAACTCATTTTTATTAATTTTAAACTTGGGGACTACGATTTGGTACATTTTAGTATTCTTTAAGAAGCAAAATGAGTCTTTTTGCAGCTCTTGCTACTTAAGAAGAATAAGCAAGAACCAGGGTTGCAGTGAATATATGAATAGTGCCTGTTTCTAATAGTAGGAAGCTCCAAGGGCATTCTTTGTACTCTAACTGATTTGAATCTGAATTTTTAAAACAATATAGTAGTACGTTAATTACGTGTTAGAATATACCTAACCAGTTCACTGGATTCTTTTCAGACTGGGAAGAAGAGCAGGTCAGCAGTCCAAATATTCTACGACTTATTTATCAAGGACGATTTCTACATGGAAATGTCACATTAGGAGGTAACAGCCACCTTTGTAATGGGATTTCATGTCTGTCTCATGGTAGCAGGATTCCTTTGTTTTAAATGCTAATGTCTTTGAATTTACTAAAAAAAAAAGACAAATTCAAACTATGAATTCTGCCTACTTCTGGTATGCCTACTCCTTCACATTGTGTATTCTGTTAAATTTAATTTTAGGACTGTAATAAGTGTCTACTACCTTGTGAAATAAACTCTATCCCAGTATAGATAGAATTCTATACCTACTATTTTTTAAATGTAATGTTATTATATTTCCAAATAATGTAATTCAAATATAGTATTTTAAACTTAAGACTGGACACACAAACTAGGAAAAATTTATGGTAGTTTTTAAATATATGAAGGGATGTTTTCGGGTGTTCCTACCTGATATAGTTGCTAATCATGTGAGAATAAAGTAAGTGACTGACATTAGAGCAGCATTTTAGCGTAATAGTTGAAAGAAAAGATTTTGGAACTAGACTAAGTTGTATTAGCTGCACTTCTTACTGGCTGTGTAAACCTTGGGCAAGTGACTTAACCAACCTGTGTTCCAGTTTCCTCATCAGTAAAATGGAATTACAATAGTGCCTACCTCAGAGGTTAAAAAGGGTAAATTACTTTATATATTGAAAGTGCTTACATGCATGGCACATAGTAAACACCCTAATTGTTAGCTATTATTATTCTTTATATATGATTGGCGAAATGTAGCTCAATAGTGCCCCCTTATGGGATACATTTTCTACCATCAACAGGATTTGTTCAGTTTTGAAAATAGATATTTCAAATATATTCAGATAATTGGAAATGTATAGGCAAATTAAAAGATCTATCTAAATATATATTTCATTAAATATAGTCTGACTTTTTCCTCTAAACCTAATATTTAATCTGCTTTTCCTTAAAGGTAGAATGTTTGCATTCACTCATTTAGCATGTATTTATTAAATTCTTATGTGCCAGCACTGTGCTGAGCACTTGGGAATACAGGATTGAATAAGACAGAAGCTCTCCCTTCAGGTTGCTCTAGTATTACATAGGACAAACAGATAAAATGCACTGGTAAAAATCCTGGGCAAGAAGGGCTAAAGTAGATGAATGCAAATGATTTTATGACAATGTCAAGTGAGTAAAACATTTCAGGCTATAATCTCACGCTGAGTTTCACTAGTAGTTTTATAACTGGTCTAAAAAATGCTTCTATCTACTAAGCTATCTGGCCTTTAAAATAGAGCTTTTTTGATTTGTAGCTTTTTTTATAGCTTTTGTATAAATAGGTGGACCAACTCTTAATGCTCTTTCTGTAAGAATTGACTATTAGTTCCCGGGCTATATTGTACATTCATTAAGCATGGGACCATGTTCTGGTCTTTTTAAAATTATGGCTCATACAAGATCTTACATGAATTAAAAATTGGTCAATGATGGTTGAATTTAATCTATTGATTATATGAGTGAACCTTGAAATACTCCATTTCCCTTTTGAGCATTGATCTATGTGAGCAATTTCCCACCAACTCCATTCCTTAATTATCTTTTCTGTTGTGACCTCAGAGTTTGAACTTCATATTAAAGCTCATAGAACTTGTGTTAAAAATCAAAATTATTGATTCATTCCCACTAAAGTATAATTTTTTACCAGTATTTTTTTGAAATTGTTTTAGAATAATTAACAGATTGACTTATATAATTATCATTGTCATTCTGTATTGCTGTCCTTCTTTTCAAAAACAATAAACTATCTCCAGCGTAGAAGCATGGCCTGGACCTCCGCATTAATAATGATAACTGGATGTTTGAGCAAGTTTGGATAACGATAATCAACTATTTGTCTTTTGGGTCTCAGTTTTTCTTTTTAGCATCCCTGTGTTCTTCAATGTGAATAATAAAGAAGATAGTGCACAGGGGAATGCAACCATCTTTAAATATTTGAGTGGCCTGTGTGGTAGAAGGCTTTGTGTGGCCCTAGAACTTGCTCTGTGTAGCCCTGTGAATTAGACTTAGGATCAATAACTGGAAATCAAAAACAGTTTTCTATTCAATATAGGAAAGAATATGTGAATACATTGAACTACCTAAAGAAAGACTAGACTGCCAGGGAAAGTTAGTGAGATCTTTGTTATAGGTGGCGGTCAAGCAGTGGATGACCACGAAGTAGTGGGTATACAGCCATGAGTGGAATTCAGCCATTATGTGGACAGTGAAAGTAGGAAGCCAGGGCATGCTCTGCCATTCTTGAAATTTTCTGGTTCAGTTAAGTTTCAGGTTGAAATGTTCAGTTATCAAATGTCCTAAAACATAGCCCTGAATCCCCCTTTATGAACTAGAACCTTTATATAGTCATACAGAGTTTAATTTCATTAAAGGAAAAGTGTGACAGCAGCCTTGTTAATCAGAGGGTGAAGAAGATAATCAGCTAAAGCTTTGGCATTCATTATGGCCCAGATTTGCATTTCCCAAAATGTGGTTCTGAAATAATGAGCATGAGGCTCATCTAGGATACTTATTTTAAAATACAGATTTCTGCATGCCCTCTCTCCCCAACCCGTATCTCCTGATTTTACTAAAGAATTGAATTCCTGGGTGATTTTTATGTACCCTAAAGGTTGAAAACCTCTACTCTGGATATTGTACTATGTCATAGGAGAAAGCAGAAGCGTCCACAGTGAAAGGAAGAGAACGCATTTTAGATTCTGGCATTCCTCTTCTTTCACATTTTTAAATGTTACTAACATCAATACCTACTATTTCTAGTTAAAATTCAGATGAAGAAGAAAAAATAATAGCTCCCACACATTACATTTGTAACTTCAAATGGTGAGCCTCTCGGGAACTTTCCAGGCCTGTCTGGCATTTTTTCACATTTATATCTCAGTTCACCTACCTTTTTTCTCAGATTCATTTTCCTTGCTATCTCAAAACGATGATGGTAGTATATACTGAATGCTTTCTTTGTGCCAAGCTCTGGGCAAAGCACTTTGCTTGGATTGTTTGATTTAATGGACACAGCTACAAAGGGCATGTAATGGAATTAGTACCTCCGGTTTAGTTGAGGAAACAGAAGCTTAGAGGGTAAGTAACTTGCTGAGAGTTACACAGTTGGAAGCAGCAGAGATGAAAATTTTTAATCCAGGTCTGTCTTACTAGAGCCCGGAAGACGGGTATGAGAGTGATACACAGCCTGGTATGTGCGCATTTTAAGTTCAGTTCAAGGTTTGAAGGTATGAGAATGATATACAGCCTCGTATGTGTGCATTTTAAGTTCAGTTCAAGGTTTGAAATGTTGATCAGGCTTTCCCAAAGATTTAGTGAAATTTTTCATAACATAAAGTCGTATTTACATTTTAATTTAAGTCAGGCCTAGGAAGTTATTCTAAAAGCCTCCTTTTTTTCGTCATGTATTTATGGGCCATCGTGCTTCATTTGAACATCAGAGGTTAAGTAGACCAAATAATGGCTGGCCAACTTTAAATAAGATGGGAACTCACCTTTAACATATGAAATAGTACCAGTGTTGAAGATAATTAGGATTCTTTTTAAAATCTGCATGGTAACCATCATCCTATAGAGCAAGTTTTAAAACAGGGAGCTGGAGGGTCATTATTGCTAAGTAATGATCTTTGGCCTTACTTCAGTTTGTAGTTTTTGAAGACAGGGTAATTTGAGGTGTCAGAACTAAAACATGACAACTATAGAAACAGTTCTAGAAGCTAAATATACCAGCTGCTTCTAATTTTATACCCAGAGTAACAAAGGGATTTACCATGAAACTCAGTGTTTGTATTTGCCTTAGTGGACATGGGTGTGTATTCTATGCCTGAGATATTTCATGATAAAATTTATTAAATTTATGAGTGAAAACATGTTATAAAGACTTGATTAGGAAACAGTGATTATTGATAACGCCAAGACAGTGATTATTTTAACCTAATCTTTTTAAGAAAATTCTTTTGTAATGGACGAATACAGGGATGAGAATAAATGTTTAAAATCAAGTTTGTTTCTTGCATTTCTACATCATAGTAGCCTGTTCAGTGCAGTAATTTTATTAGACAATTGACAGGTAATTAGATTTAGAAATGAATATCTCTTAATCTAAACTTTTACCTAATATAGAAAGTATTTTTTTTTTTTAATTTAATCCTTGTCCTCTAAAGGTAGCCTCTGATATTAACCAATTACATATTTTTTCTTTTATCATTTCTTAAATAATATGGATAAATGTGTCAAGCAAATGGCTATATAACTGCAAAAAATTTTTAAATTTTAAATGTTATTTCTGATAATATTAATCTAATTTTGTGAAGGTACTCTGAGTTAAGAGTTCAATCTGTTAAAGAAGTCAAAAAAAGTAATCAATTTTTAAAATGGTTTTAAATCTGGATAGTGAGTTTAATAGGTCGATATATGTGTAACTAATCGTCTTTTGCTTTTCACGTAGCATTAAAACTTCCTTTTGGCAAAACAACAGTGATGCATTTGGTGGCCAGAGAGACATTGCCAGAGCCAAACTCTCAAGGTAAGCCATGAGCTGGAAAAGTGTCTCAGTTGAGGCACGAAGACAGGCATTCAGAAATGCTGGGTTTTTCTTGGAAATTCTGAGGGAAAGGAAGTTTGCATAGTTTATGAATACAGATTGTCAAACAAATAACCAGACATTTTTGAAACATGCTAAAATTAAAAGAACATTTATTACAGCTTCTTAATTTTGAAAAATGCAAACATTTTTAAAAACCCAAAACTACTTCTTCCTATACTTGATTGCCTAGCCCCTTTTCCCCTCCAGTTCTAGAGTTTTTATCAACGAGGCCCTTCTTCTTCTTCCCTAGGTCAGAGGAATCGTGAGAAGACTGGAGAGAGTAATTGTTGTGTAATCCTGTAAATGCTGTCTGCCTAGTGTGATGTGATATAGTCTTTGTCTTTCATGCTGCTGGGACAGAAAAGACCCGACATTGCTTCAGAAACCGTTCAGAACAGTCTGCCTGTAAACCCATGGAACTGAATTACCACATGAACACTGTCATCTTTTCTCATGAAAGTAAAAAGAACCAAGAACATTTTTCACTCTGATTTTTTATTTCTCATATTTTTATGTTGAGCCGTTTTAAAACATAATGGTTTTTGAATGTCAGTCTCCAGGGGAAAAGTTAACAAGTTATCTTTCGTAGCAGAAACCATTTTGCTGCCACAAAATTTTCATCATCAGAACTAATAAATCAAGTGTTCCAAATACAATTTGCACTAAAAAGATTGGCATTATTTTCCTCATCAGCAGAATTTATAACAGTTTATGGTACCTAGAAATACTTATATATACAATTCCACACTGGAAGACACTCAGCAATTAATGAAGTTAATTACTGGGCCAACTTGAGAGGAAAAAATGGAAAAGAAACAAAAATGTTGGGTGAATTCTACCAAAGTCAGCCGTGGTGGCTGCACTGGCACAGAATACTAAACTGAGTGTGACTATTTTCACTGCAACAAATGAAAAAACAAAATGTGCCTGTTTAAAGCACTCAGTAGAGGGCTGATGAAACTGATTTTTTTTCCTTTAAGACATGCACTCTTGAGTCCTACAGTAACTGAGTGCTTGTTTAGACAGCACAAGAAGGGGTGAGAGTGCGTCTCCTAGCCTTAATGTGGGAGGGTAATTCCAGTCACTCATCGGCTTTCATTATTGTGCAGAAATATTAGAAAACCTCATTGATCAATTTTATGTATTTGAGTATCAGTGAATTGAAATTTTCCATAATTATCATTAATTTGTACCACATCCAGTGTCATTCTCACTCCTTAGAGAGTTCAGATGAATTCTTAAAATTAAAAAAAAAAAACTCCGTAGTACTAATTTTGTTTCTTTATATAGTTTGCATTTGATATTAGTGCTTGCAATTGTATTAAAGTCAAAAGCTGATTTTTATGGCATACACAATTAAGAATGCCACTTTTTCTTTTATTTCATACCAATAATTTAAAGATTGATATGCTAAAAACAATTTGCACAGCACTAAAGCATGAGCTAGTTTCATCTAAACCTGTAAAAATATGAAAGATTTTATATTTTTTCACTTGGAAGAAATTCTTCCTGGGTGAAATTACAAATATGTGTAGAATATATTTAATAAAAGACTTATAAAATACCTAACTATAGGACTTAAAATATAGATTGGCTTGTAGTATATAGAACAATATTCCATATGAATAAGTTTAGCCTTTATAAAAATGAAGTTGCAGGCTGACATTACATTCTGTACTTACTAAGTGTCAACAGCCCTTAAAAACATTAAATGTAAATGGTTTCAAATGGTCAGCGTTGTTTAAATGTAATCAGGTTATTTTATTCATTGTTAATGCTTTGATGAAAAGGCTTTATATGCAGTAGATTTACGAAAATACTGTTCATACTGATCAGAATTAAATTTGTATAGAGCAGAGTTTTAAAACGAATGTAAATAGCACTAAACATTTTCTTTCTACAACCTGTACTTATAGATTCTTCCTGTAAACTAAATAAAAAAAAAATCATAGTGCATTTTGGTGGTAATTTTAAAGGTCTTGATAAGGTCAATAATTGTTTAAGCACTGTCTCATTCATGTTTTCTACTTTTATTTCTTAAGCTTTTAAAATTCATTTAATTAATATTCTGTTGTTGGTTTGGGGAGTATTCCCAATGTATCTTTGATATTTAACCTGGTTAATTTGTATACAGTCACAACAACGGATAGAATTATGTAGTCTCTGTTATCACTAAAATGTTATATTCAAGAGATGTTAAATATATGCTTTGTTGACTAGCTGAAATGTGAATTCTGTTAGTGTTGACTAAAGAATCTGGTAGTTGCTTAATTGGGCAATTAAAACAATTTATGGCTCTATTCTTTTGTAAAACAAACTACTGGTAATTATTTTTAATACCTATTTTCATTCTAATTACTCTTTTTTTAAGTTAAAGACTATCAGTTAATTAAGATTGAGTTTTTATGATGGTTAAAAATCTCTATTGGTTTTTCAGTATATTTTTCTGTGTGTTCTCAGATTATATATTTCAACCAATTTAGAGTTTGCTAAGTGAGATAAACTGGTTCACTAGTAGAGAAAGAATTATGTCGCTTAATACCTAATATCATAGTTGTACAACATGAAAAAAAAATAAAAAGTAGCAGTAAAAGTATATACTGAAAACACCAAAAATTTAGATGCCTTAATAGTATATACGTGAAAATACTCAGCTGCCCCTTTAAAAATAATTCCTTGGACTGCCTGGTGGTTAAAATACGATTCCTCATATCCAAGCCTGCTTTTGAAGATCCCTCTGCCAAAAATACAGCTTGCTTATCTAAAGGTGAGAGCCTCATAGATCCAGTAATGTACATAAAGCCTGAATGATGAGCCTATCGCTGGTGTCTCACTCATCTCTTTTATCTAAATTGTCCTGAACTTTGTTAAGTGTTCGGACGAGGCCAAGCTTTTCTTTATTAAAACCTTAGCATGTCTCCCTGATCTGAACTATTTGCTTTCTCTTCAAGATAAGTTGTGTTTTGCCATGAAAAAATACAGTATCTAACATTACCATTCACATTAAATGAAGTTTCCTCATAACATCTATCTTTAGTTTATGAAGTCATCGTGACCAATGTTACAGTAATTTCTGTTAGCTGATTGTGGTAAACAATGTTTAATGTGAAAAGAAATTAAAACTTCATCTATTGTAGAATAAGTCTCTAAAATGACTTCCATTCATAATTCTGGTATATTTGCCTATTCTTTATTTCACTACTGTTTTTGTCTTCTTTTCTTTCTTCAGTTTATGATACTCTTCAGTAAAATTCAACATTGGGCCAGCCTTTACTCTGCTGTGGTTTAGCAAAATCAAAGAGAAGTATCAGCCAAAATTTAATATGCCTTCATATCGTTTTTATTGGTAACTTTTGCGAGCATTCCACTTTTTTTTCCATTTGTGTGTTGTAATATGGTCACTTGTTAGCCAAATGGAGTGATTGGGGTGGGGCACATGACCCGTAATTACAAACACAGCTATAATTGAAACACAGCTGCAGGCTGTGCTGGAGTCTAGGCACAGTTTTTGTGGCCAGGGTAGGGTGGGGTTCTTGGGCGTGAGCAGTTGGTGGTTGGGTGTGACTCCTGGTTTACCCTGACCCCCGCCAGGTGGTGTGCTTTCTTCAGAAGGCAGCGGCTTCTATGAGCCTTTTTACACAGGAGACGGTTGACTTCTGAAAGAGATCATGGGTAAAACTAAGTGAGAAACACCTAATTCTTAAATATCAAGAGTTTAAGCCAGTACTAAAATGTGAAAACCAATTTCACTTACTACATTATTTGTAGTTTTCGACAGTGATGTCAGATGTTTGTCTTTTAATATTTTTCATATTCCTCTTTTTCAAAATGACAGCTTTCAAGAAATAGGGAGTAGGCATAGTAAATCCCATTTGGGGAAAGGAAGTACCCATCTCTTTCATGTGAGCCAACCAATAAAAACGGAGTTGGGTGAACACATTTTCTAACTTGGCTCTGGAAGTGGTTTGTTGTTAGAAGTCTTAGGCCAAGAGTCTGGCTGGTTTTAGAATGTGGTAAGTATACATTCAAACATTATTTGATATCTTTTATTTTCTACACATGTTCTTGAAGCTTATTGGATGTAAGGGAAGTCTTACAATGAAGTGGGAGAAACTTGGCTGTAGTTAAATAATAAAAGGAGGCGGCAGAACCTAGAGGGGAACAGGGACAAGCCGTAGCAGAGCGAGACCCTCAAAATTCTTGTTGGAACATACAAGAAGTTGGCCAATGCTCAGTTGTCTGTCAGATAAGATAGTTTTTCTTTTTCCCTGCATGCTGGAGCATGGCTCCCCTAATGTCCTTCTTCCTTATCACATGATTTTCTCTGGCCATCACTCACCTGGGTTCCATTAGTTAGGGTGCCACTCTCCCCCAGTGTTGCTCAGTAACTTTTTTTTTAAGTCTGATAATTTTAACACATCTACATTTTGATTGATACTGTTCTTCAGTCCTCAGAGTTCAGAAAACCACAAGAATAGCTGGACTTTGGAGTCAAGCCTGGCTTTGTTCGGGGTGACTTTGAACAAGTTACTTAATATCTGAGCTTCAGTTTTTTCATATATAAAAATTAACACGTAGTTTAGAGGGTTGTTGTAAGGATTATTTTAAAATAAATATTTAGAGCACTGCTTTGAGAACTCCTGCAAGCTAGCAAACCTGTCAGAAGGCCTTATGTTGGAAATAAAGTGCTGGGCATCAACATATACTCTAAACTTTATGAAAGTAGCTTATGAAGAGGCCGGAGAAAATGTGGATGATGCTGTGTTCGTTTAAAAGGAAGATGAGTGGGGAGATCTGAAAAATAAGCTCTGGAGTAGAAGGAAAGTAGGGGACCCAGTAATGATACAGCTTCAGATGTGTATATGCGAGGTACCAGGTCATACATAGAGCTTAGACATGTTAACATAAGGCCATAAACATGAGTGTCAGAATCTGAGGTGCTACTTGTTGCTAGGGTACAAAAATTACACTGTTCAAAAGAAACGGGTCTAATAAAGGTGGGAAACTACTATACATCAAGAATACACAAAAGGAACTTAGACCTGAGAGGGAAAGTAAATGAGGAGTATGTGAATACTGATGAAAAAAGACAAAAATATGATGGTTGGGTTATGTTGTACTTTTCTTCATCAGATTAAGACTATGGATTTCTGTTCTGAATCTGCAACAGGAAAACGGAGACAAGACACGGTAGGGATGCAGTAGTTGGGCTATAAAAGACCTTCCTGGGTATCTTATTTGCTAAGAGTCCGATTAACTCTTGACTTGCTGCTAATGCCATCCCATTAGGTTACCAGACGTAACAAAACTGCTGCTCTGGGATTCCTTTTGACCCAGTGGGAAAGAATCATTCCAGGGGAAATGTTAGGAGCCTGTAGTGAACACAGGTGTGTACTCAAATGCTAGTAATGATGAAACTAAGACAGACACTGGTGATTGCTTCTCCAGCATCCCTCCTCCTTCCTGGCTGGAATATTGAGGAGTAACTTTGCTTTCCCCCTCCTCGTGGCTTAGGGAAGTAGGACGTTATCCCAGCTCTGTTACCTCGGGTATAATTGCTTTAGAAGTGGCCATGGGACTCCATCCTGGCAAAGGAGGCGTGAGGGAACTCTGCTGAGGGTGTTTCTGGGAAAAGTTCCTTCACTCCCAAGGAGAACTTGCCAGAGACTTTTTGCCTGCGGACATTACTTTGCCTGAATGTGACGATTGAAACTGCTATAGCCACATTGGGACCCAGAAGGGAGCTAGCCTGAGGGCAAAGCCAGCACGTTGAAGCTGTAGAGGAGAAAGGAAAACACTTGCTCTTGCAGAACTGCTGATTCTTTTTTAGCTTTTAAGTTCAGGCGTACATGTGCAGGTTTGTTATATAGGTAAACTCGTGTCACAGGGGTTTGTTATACAGATAATTTCGTCACCCAGGTATTCAGTCTAGTACCCATTAGTTATTTTTCCTGATCCTCTCCCTCCCACCTTCTACCCTCTGGTAGGCCCCAGTGTCTGTGGTTCCCCTCAATGTGTCCATGTGTTCTTGTCTTTTAGCTCCTGCTTATAGGTACGAACATGCAGTATTTATTTTTCTGTTCCTGCATTGGGTTCCTAAGGATAATTACCTCCAGCTTCGTTCCTGTCCCTGCAAAAGACATGATCTCATTCTTTCTTCATGGCTGCATAGTATCCCATGGTGCCTATGTACATTTTCTTTATCCAGTCTACCACTGATGGGCATTTAGGCTGATTCCATGTCTTTTCTGTTGGGAAGAGCGCTGCAGTGAACACATGCATGCATGTATCTTTAGGATAGAACGATTTATATTCCTTTGGGTACATACCCAGTAATGGGATTGCTAGGTCGAATAGTATTTCTGTTTTTAGGTGTTTGAGGAAACACCACACTGTTTTCCACAATGGTTCAACTAATTTACACTCCCACCAACAGTGTATAAGTGTCCCCTTCTACACATCCTCTCCAGAATGTGTTATTTTTTGACTTTTATTTAGTTACCTTTTATTGTTTTTGAGACAGGGTCTCACTCTGGCCCAGGCTGGAGTACAGTGGTGTGAGCTCGGCTCACTGCAACCTCTGCCTCCTGGGCTCAAGCGATCCTCCCACCTTAGCCTCGTGAGTAGCTGGGGCTACAGGCTTGTGCCTGGCTGATTTTTTATATTTGTAGGGATGAGGTTTCTCCATGTTGCCCAGGCTGGTATCAAACTCTCATGCTCAAGCAATCCACCAGCCTCAGCCCTCCAAAGTGCTGGGATTACAGGCAAGAGCCACCGCACCCAGCCAATTTTTGACTTTTAATAATAGCCATTCTGACTGTTGTTAAATGGTATCTCATTGTGGTTTTGATTTGCATTTCTCTAATGATCAGTGATGAGCTTTTTTTATATGCTTCTTGGCCACGTGTACTCTTGTGAAAAGTGTTCATGTTTTTTGCCCATTTTTTAATGGGGTTGTTTATTTTATGCTTGTAAATTTGTTTAAGTTCCTGATAGATACTAGATATGAGATCTCTGTCAGATGCATAGTTTACAAAATTTTTCTCCCATTCTGTAGGTCGTCTGTCACTCTGTTGATAGTTTCTTTTGCCTGCAGAGGCTCTTAAGTTTGATTAAATCCCATTTGTCAATTTTTGCTTTTGTTGTGATTGATTTTGGTGTCTTCCTTATGAAATCTTTGCCTATTCCTATGTCCAGGATGGCATTGCCAAGGTTGTCTTCCAGGATTTTTATAGTTTGGGGTTTTATATTTAAGTCTTTATTCCATCTTGAGTTGATTTTTTGTGGTGTAAGGAAGGGGTCCAGCTTCAGTTTTCTGCATATGGCTAGCCAGTTATCCCAGCACCATTTATTGAATAGGGAGTCCTTTCCCCATGCTTGTTTTTGCCAGGTTTGTTGGAGATCAGATGGCCATAGAGTGCAGCTTCATTTCTGGGCTCTCTATTCTGTTCCATCAGTCTGTGTGCCTGTTTTTGTGCCAGTACCATGCTGTTTGGGTTACTGTTGCCTTGTGGTATAGTTCAAAGTCAGGTGGCGTGAGGCCTCTGATATCTCCAGCATTGTTCTTTTTGCTTAGGATTGCCTTGGCTATTGGGGCTCTTTTTTTGGTTCCATATGGGTTTTAAAATAGTTTTTTTTCTGGTTCTGTGAAGAATGTCATTGGTAGTTTGATAGGAATACCATTGAATCTATACATTAGAAGAGCTGCTGACTTTGCTTGGTGTGGAGCCCGATGCTCTGGGCTTCTTGAGAAGTACTCTGTTGGAGTTTTTTCCTTCTTCCAGTTCAAAGCATCATATACATAGAAGAGAGTGTTAGGCATCAACATCTACTCCAAACCTTATGAAATTAGCTTACAAAAAGATGAGAGAAAATACGAAGATGCTTCTGTGTATGCAGATCTCTGAAAAATAAGTATATGCTGTGTAGTCACAGATTATTTTGATGAAGGGAAAAGAGGCATCTAAAGAGACCATTGTGGCTACAAGTCAGCTTTCCAATCTCATAATTTTAAAAAACATGAACAAAAAGTGGGAGTTTGGATATATAAATCAAGGATGAATATAATAAGTACCAAACACTTCTGTGAATAATGTTGGAAAGGCCTGGGATGAGCTAGAGGTGACAGAAAAATAATAAAAGCTACATGTTTGTTATGGTCACACAAAAACCAGCAGGGATACACCCCATGGTTCTCAAGTGTGGCTGCACATTAGAATCACTCAGGGAGTTATCATTTTTTACTTTTTAATATCGATGCCTGGGCCTCATACCAACCACGTTAAATCTGAACACCTATGGCTTGGAGAAGATCCCTAGAAGGGAGCACACGCTAAAGCTGGGAATGAGGACAGTTAATGTGGCACTGGAAACCAGCCGAGGTGACAAAGACAGGAAGCAGGTGCCCCGCTACCTTGGTTCAAGTCACCAGACCCAGGTAAAGTTATATTTCAGTTATATTTCCGAGTTCTGAAAGAACTTGTGCACTCTGAGTAACTTGTTCCTCTCTCAGTTTCATTGTCAGAAGTGGAAGGCAAGCCCTAGGCGCTCTCACAACCTCGCCATCACCATCTGCTCTGAGACCAGAAGGAACCGCAGACAGCCACGTCCCCTCTCAGTGTCCTCACTGGAGTCTCTATGGACCCAGGACATCCCCTTTTCTATTCCCACTTTCTGTCACACACCCTCCCCCATTCCAGAAACCCTTTACTGGCCTCTGGAGGTCAGGCTCCACTGGAAACTTGCCATATGCCTTCGACCTCTCTGAAAGTTCCCTTCACTTTCTTGCTCTGACCCCTGACTCGCCTGAGGGCACCGCCTCGTTTGCAGTCCTGGGAGTGTTCTGTATTTTAAGGCTGTCATTTATTGACTGTTTACTTAGTGACAAGCACTGTTCTGTGGTCATAGCATAGGCCCATTTTACAGATGATAAAACAGGCCCAGAGAAGTCCCATTTATTCTTTGAACATTGAAGGTTCATTTTCTCAGGCAAAAACTATTCTTAAAAATACGCCTTATAATTTTTTTCTGTTTTTAAAATTGATATTTTTCCACTTTAGGACTGTAATCACATGATTACAGAAAAGTATGAGGGGAAAAAAATGAATCCCACTATCCAAAACCAGCTCTTAATATCTTGGCAAATTTCCACTAGTCCTCTTTATGAATATGTATACATTAAAATAAAAGAGTACTGTATACAGAGTTTGTATGTGATTTTCATCTTTACGTATCACAAGCATATTCCCAGAATATTAAATCTTTGAAAACGCATTTGCTTATAGCTCTATAATACTCCATTTTATAGGCATGCCATTTTCATCCAAGTGTCAAACGGATTGACATACAATTGTTAATAATCTTTACTTTTTATACTTTAAACGCCATAGCATCTGTAACAATATCATCTTTTTTCATTCCCGATACAGGTAATTTTTGTCTTTTCTTTCTTTTTATTTCAGTGTAGCTAGTGGCTTATATATTTTATTGCTCTCAAAGAAACAGCATTTTATTTTCACTGTTTTTTGTTTTGGATTACTTACCCATTTTCTAGTTCATTGATCTCCACTGTTATTTTATTTTCTGTTTCTATTGTTAATGTGCTCTCACTTTTCCTAGCTTCTTGAGGTAGAAAGCTTAGATTAATTTTTTTCCTTCTGAGTGCTGCTTAGGCTGCGTCCCACAAACTTTGCTATATTGTGTTCTCATTTTCAATCAGTTAAAAAAAATTCTAATTTCCCTTGTGATTTCTATTCATGGCTTATTTATCAATATGTGTTTTCTTTCCAAGTAGGAATTTTGTTTTGTTTTTCTTTTTTTTTTTTTTTTTAGACGGAGTCTCACTCTGTTGCCCAGGCTGGAGGGCAGTTGCACGATCTCGGCTCACTGCAAGCTCCGCCTCCCAGGTTCGTGCCATTCTCTTGCCTCAGCATCCCAAGTAGCTGGGACTACAGGTGCCCGCACCATGCCAGGCTAATTTATTTATTTATTTATTTTTTGTATTTTTAGTACAGATGGAGTTTTACTACATTAGCCAGGATGGTCTCGATTTCCTGACCTCATGATCCACCCGCCTCAGGCTCCCAAAGTGCTGGGATTACAAGCGTGAGCCACCGTGCCTGGCCCCAAGTAGGAATTTTAAAGATATCTTTTAATTATCAATTTTCAAATTAATTCCACTACAGACTGAAAACATTCTCTGTATAATTTTAATTAAGTGTATTGAAATTTGCTTCATGGCCCAGCACAGGGTCTATTCCAGTAAAAATTCTGTGTGCCCTATAATAGGATATATATTCGGGATAAAAGTGAATTCTGCTATTATTGAATGTTGTTTTCTATATATCTCAATTAGGTCAAACTTGTTGATAGTGTTGTTCAGGTCTTACTGATTTTCTGTCTGCTTTTTCTATCACTGAGAGAACTGTTGAAATTTCCAACTCTAAATCTGGATTTGTCTAACTCTCTATTTTGTCAGCTTTTGCTTCATGCATTTGAAGCTGTGTAATTAGGCGCATACCCAATTAGGATTGCAGTATCTCTTTGTTCCCCCCCTTTTTTTTTTTTTTTTTGAGACGGAGTTTCACTCTTGTTGCCCAAGCTGGAATGCAGTGGCGCGATCTCGGCTCACTGAAACCTCCACCTCCCGGGTTCAGGCGATTCTTCTGTCTCAGCCTCCCAAGTAGCTGGGGTTACAGGCATGCGCCACCACACCTGGCTAATTTTGTATTTTTAGAAGAGACGGGTTTCTCCACGTTTGTCAGGCTGGTCTCGAACTCCCGACCTCAGGTGACCCACCTGCCTCAGCCTCCCAAAGTGCTGGGATTACAGGCATGAGCCACTACGCCCAGCCTCTTTGTTCCTTTTATCATTACATTTATCTTCATTTCTGATGATGATGCAGGGCAGGCGAGCCCCAAAACTGAGGCTTAGTCAGGGAGGGTTTTTGGCTTTGTCCAGGAAAAAACTGAATGGTGAGCTGGTGGTATCAGACAGCAACTTTCATTGAAGCGGCGGTGCATGGTAGCAGCAAAGGGGCTGCTCCTTGCAGAGCAGGGCAGGGAGGCAGCGAGGGGTACCCCATAGTCATTGTGTCCAGGGTAGCAGTTTAGAGGCAGTTTTGTAGTCATGTTTATATTTATTTTTAATTATATGCAGATGATGGGGCGGATTATGCAGACATGTTTAATAAAAGGGCTGTAACTTTCTGCTCGCTGAGTCATTGTCACGGAAAGGGGTGGTAAGTTCAGGGTGTTGCCATGGCAATGGTAAACTGACAGGCACACTGGTAGGCATGATGGAGAGGTGCTTCTGCCCTGTCCCTGTTTTAGCTAGTCCTCAGTTTGGTCCAGTGTCTGAGCCCCGTCTCTTATTTCAATATTACTTTTCCTAAATTCTATTTTTTTTTTTCTGATACTAACATTGAAACTGCCTTTGCAAAATTATAACTAAGGAAATTATGACAGTGAAAGATATCAGACCTAACCAACTCCATCTTGCTTCTAACCTCTAAACTGTCCTTGCCCATTCCTGGGTATAGGCCGAACGAGCCTTGGGAAGGAACTTAGTTTAGGGTTTAGATAATAGCTTTTACCAAAAGTGAAACTGTTCCTGCAAAATAAATAAAAGGTCACCAGCCACGAAGTTAAGGATGAGAGGCGCTGGAATTCTCAATATTGCCAGCCATTATTCCAGAGGTCATAAGATTGCAACTTCCCCGGTTACTCTTGAAGGTAACATCACCATTGTGAACCTACGATTGGTCTGTTGAGATGTCTTTTCAGATTTTTGCATTTCTAACAACTGAGTGTCCCCAGCCTGGAGGTGCCAACCAGTCCTGTGGCCCCCATCCAGGAACTGACTCAGTGCAAGAGGACAGCTTGGACTCCCTATGATTTCATCCCCAAACCAACTAATCCGCACTCCCGACCCACTAGCCCTACACACCAAATTATCCTTAAAAACTCTGATCCCTGAGTTTTCAGGGAGACTGATTTGAATAATATAAAACCCCAGTCTCCCCTACAGCCTACTCTGCATAAATTACGCTTTCTCTACTGCAATTCCTTGTCTTGATAAATCGGCTGTCCAGGCAGCGGGCAACGTGAGCCCACTGGGCGGTTACAACATCCCCACTTCAGTTTCCTCATGACTAGAGCTTACATAGTGTATCCTTTTTCGTTCTTTATTTTTAACCCATTTATGTGTTTAAAGTGTATTTCTTATATACTGTATATAGTAGATTATTACTTTTTTTTACAAAAACTATTCAATCTCTACCCTTTAATTGGAGTGCTTTTACCATTTCTTTCTTCCTTTTTTTTTTTTTTTTTTTTTTTTTTTGAGAGAGTCTTGCTCTGTCAAGCTGGAGCACAGGGGTGCAATCTCGACTCGCTGCAACCTCCGCCTCCCAGGTTGAAGCAGTTCTCCTGCCTCAGCCTCCCGAGTAGCTGAGACTACAGACATGCACCACCACACCCAGCTAATTTTTGTATTTTTAGTAGAGATGGGTTTCACCAGGTTGTCCAGGCTGGTCTCGAACTACTGGCCTCAAGCAATCCACCTGCCTCAGCCTCCCAAAGTTCTGGGAATCCAGGCGTGAGCCACCGCACCAGCCTTTTTACTATTTACATTTAATGTAATTATGGACATATCAGTTTACTGTCCTGGCATTGTGAAAACCAGTTATGCCACACTAAAGATTGTCTCATCTGTTCTTTTTCTAGATCAAGTATTTTTCTTTTTTAAATTTATAAATGGGAAGCTTATATCAAGGTATTTTTAATTCTAACTCTACGATTGGCTTAATAGCTATACCATTTCCTTTCTTTTAGTGGCCGTTCTAGGGCTTACAATATATATTTGAAGTTTTCGCAGTCTACCTTCAATAACATTACACTACTTCACATGTAATTCAAGACCTGAAAGAAGATTACTTCCACTTCTCCACCTCTGTCTTTTGTGCTCTCATGCTGTACATTTTGCCTTTATATGTTACAAATCTCGGAACATATAATCATTGTTTTAAACAGCCAGTTATCTTTTAAAGAAATAAAAAGATGACTTTTGAAAATGCTTTTATATTTGCCCACATATTTACCAGTTCCTAAACTCTGCATTAGATATGACTTTCCATTGGATATCATTTTCTTTCAATCTTTTGCCTTTTAAAAATATCCTTCCTTAGAACCTTTTTTAAAAAAATATAATGCTATGTTGTTCTCAACGTTTTTTAGTGTTGAAATAAAATCCAAAGAATCAGAGAGCTCCTGGAATCTATGATGTGATCAGAAGATGGAGCAGTAATTTAAAACTGATTTTAGCCTCCGTGTGACCCAACATTGTTGAAGGGCTGCCAAAAAGCATGTTCTATCTCAGACTTTATTAACAGGACAGTAAGTCTCAGGATATAAACAATAATGTTGTGCTCCAATCTCATCGATGACGTGGAATGTTGTGTTCAGTTCTAGGTTCCACATTTCAAAGTCATTGACACATCTGAAGTGTGTTCACAGATGACCACGCAGGATCATGTAGGATCTAGAAATGGTGTCAGGGTAGGGCTGTCAGAAGAAGTGGAGATGTTTAACCCCCAGCCAGGGAGAAGAAACTTAAGTTACTTGAAGGGCCGCTGTGTCAAAAGGCATCATACCTATTGAGAGTCGCTGCAGTGGTCAGAACAGAGCTAATGGGCAGAATTTGCAAGTAGACAAAATTTGATTCAGTTTGGCTCAGCACTGTGCAAAAAGGAAAGGAGTTATTTTTGATAGTGAGCTTCCATCGCAGGAGGTGTTCAAGCAGACGCTGTCAGAAAGCAAAAATGCCCTGCCTAGTAGGTAGGAGGGAGAAGAGTCATGTATTGGACGTAAGGATGAATTAGTTTACATCCAAGCACATTTCCAAATCTGATTCCTTCCCTCCTTAATTTCTCTGCTGGTTCCTGCCTTTCTTCCCTTTGTCAGTGTTATTTTCCTGCCTATACACATTCCTATTTTCATCTCTAGGCAGCCCATCCCTTCCCTGCCATCTCCTTTCTAGTATGTTTTTCCTTGACAAGTCAGGATGGTCTTGGGACTTGTACTTAAATTATAAAGACCTCCTTACATCATCAGTTTCTCCAAAGAACCACTTTCCTGTTGTAACTAAAATGTGACCATCCCTAAGTATGTTGTCTAAGCCAAGATTCCCTGCCGGATAGAGGCTTGGACAAAGCTTACATGCCAAGACTAGGGAAATATTGTGGAAAGAAAATGTGTATAAACCAGGCTTCATACAGTAGGCTGGGTCTCTTGTATTCCATGGCCTTACTTTATTCTCGTTTTTCTCCAGTTTTGCTTACTCAACTTTAGAATATAGTTTTCTCAAAGTAAGATTTCAAGGCAGTAATCATGGCTTGGGGCACTTTGTTTCCTATTTTTATTTATTTTCTTTTTTTTTTTTTTTTTTTTTTTGAGATGAAGTCTTGCTCTGTCACCCAGGCTGGAGTGCAGTGGTGCGATCTCAGCTCACTGCAACCTCCACCTCCCGGGCTCAAGCAATTCTCCTGCCTCAGTCTCCCGAGTAGCTGGGACTACAGGCACCCACCACCACACCTGGCTAATTTTTGTATTTTTAGTAGAGACGGGGTTTCACCATGTTGTCCGGGCTAGTCTCAAACTCCTGACCTCAGGTGATCGGCCCACCTCGGCCTCCCAAAGTGTTGGGATTACAGGTGTGAGCCACCGCACCTGGCCAGTTTCCTACTTTACATGTGTTTCCTAGTCAGCTGTGCTCATTCATCCTCAGACCCTCAGTCGACTGGTGGCCTGTGCCCACAGCAATGAGTGTAGACTCACTGGACCCATGCTTTCAAAGGCAGCTCCCTCCACCTCCTGGGACAGGCTAGTTTCCCTTGTGAAAGGAAAATATCTTGGGGTCCCTAAACCACTGAGCTAAAGGGAAGAGTCAAGCTGGAAACTGCTTAGGGCAAATTTGTTTCCCATTCTATTCAAAGTCACCCTCTGCTCACTGAGATAAACACATATCTAACTGCCTTTTTTGGCGTGGCTAATCAGAAACTCAAAAGAATGCATCCATTTGTCTCTTATCTGCCTATGACCTGGCAGATAAGAGACAAATAGGCAGATAAGAGACAAATGGATGCCCTTTTCCTACTCGAGTTGTCCCACCCTTCCAGACAGAACCAGTGTTCATCTTACATATGCGAATTGATGTCTCATGTCTCCCTAAAATGTAGAAAACCAAACTGAGCTCTGACCACCTTGGGCACACATCATCAGGGCCTCCTGAGACTGTGTCACGGGCGCGCGGCCTCAACCTCGGCAAAATAAACTTTCTACATTGACTGAGACCTGTCTCGGCTTTTCGGGGTTCACACCCTCTTAATGTGACTTTCTGCTTTATCCTCATGTTGGATCAGAAAAAGGCATGTGCGTGACTTGAGAAGCTATATGTGATGGTCAATTTTATGTTTGACTTGACTAGGCCACAGGGTGCCCAGAGGTTTGGCCAAACCTGTGGGTGTTTCTGGGTGTCGTGGATGCAGTTAGTGTTGAAATCAGCAGACTGAGTAGAACTGATGGTCCCTTCCATGCGGGTGGGCCTCGTCCCATCAGTGGAAGGCTAGACTAGACCAAAAGGACTGATTCTCCACAGTTTCAGAGAGGATTCTTCCTGCCTGACATTGGCTTTTTCCTGCCTTTGGACTTGAACTGAAATGCTAGTCTGGGTCTCAAGCCTGCCAGCATTTGGAACTGCACTGCTGGCTCTCCCAGGGCTCCAGCTGGCCAATTCCCCCTGCAGAGCTTGGTGCTTGCCAGCCTCCGTAATTGTGGGAGCCAATGCTTTGTAATAAATCCCTGTTTCTCTATGTATACATCCTGTTGGTTTTACTTCTCCGGAGAACCTGACTAACACACTGTGCAACTGAAAACTCTCATGAAAGGTAAAACATTCAGCAACGTGGGTGGGGGCTCCTGCCATAATAGCTCCCAAGAATAGGACATCTTTGGAGCCCTTGCCTCGCTCTTCCTGTTTATTTGGTTTTCTGGCTTTGTCTGAGGTATTCTTATTTTTCTTTTGAGACAGGATCTTGCTCTGTCACCCAGGCTGCAGTGCAGTGATGCAATCCTGGCTCGCTGCAGTGCAGTGATGCAATCCTGGCTCACTGCAGTCTCAATCTCCCAGGCTCCAACAATCCTCCCACCTCAGCCTCCCAAGTAGCTGAGATCACAGGCACGCTCCACCACATCTGGCTAATTTCTTAAAAAATTTTTTGTACAGACAGAGTGTCTATGTTTCCCAGGCTGGTCTTGAACTCTGCCTTAACCTCCCAAAGTGCTGGGATTACAGGTGTGAGCCACCATACCTGTCCTGTGGGATTCTTATCCTCTAACATCAGAGGTCCGGCTGTATTACTAGAATGTGTTGCAAACCTGGACAGTGAAACCCTTTCTGCTATAGTATTGACTGTCGCCTGTGTTCTAAGCATTAGGTGAGCTAGTAAGGATTCCGAGTCAAATGAAGTGATCTCTACTCTCAAGAAGCCCATAGTCTAGTGGGGAAGTTGGCAAGCAGAACTTACAAACCAGCAATTGCAGGATAACCTAACAAATAAGATGGTGTATGCACAAGACATCACAAGAACACAATGGGTAGGTACCCAACCCCAAATAAGGAAACCAGGAATGGCTTTCAGAAGATGATATTCAACCTGGAATCCTTACAAATGAGTAGGACTTGTGTGTTAGTGATTATAGCAGCATTGCTCACAATAGCCAAAGGGTGGAAATGACCCAGATGTTCATCAAAGGACATACAAAATGCAGCATACACAAGATGCAGATGGATATACAAAATGTAGCAGTATATACAAAATGCAAATGGATATTTAAAACGTAGCATGTACAATGGAATATTAGTCAGCCTTAACAAGGAAGGACATTCTGACATGTGCTATAAAATGTGTGAACATAGAAAACACTACACTAAATAAAATAAGCCAGTCATAGACGGAAAATACTGCATGATCCCGCTCATGTGCAGTCCCAAGAACAGGTACATTCATAGAGACAGGAAGTAGAATGGTAGTTGCCTGGGGCTAAGAATGGGGTGTTGTTGTTTGTTGAGTATAGAGTTTCAGTTTGGAATGGTGAGAAGGTTCTGGGAATTGAAAGTGGTGATGGATGCATAACATTGTGAATGTGCTTAACACTTTTGAATTACACAATTAAAACTGGTTAAAATGGGGCTGGGTGAGGTGGCTCGTGCCTATAATTCCAGCACTTTGGGAGGCCAAGGCAGGAGGATTGTTTGAGCCCAGCAGTTTGGGACCAGCCTGGGCAACATAGAGAGACCCTATCTCTGCAAAGGAATTGAGAAAGGGGAGGCTGGAAAAGTAAGCAAAGAATGTGACTGAGGAACCATGGAAGCCCTGCCAATGACTTCGAGGTTTGGGCTTTTTTCAAAGACAGTTGCACAGGTATCATCCACATTCACATCACATGGAATGAACTCTGGTTGTCACCTTGGCATATTTCCCTTCTGTCTTTATATTGCAGGAAATTATAAATTTTTGTTTAAAAAATGCTTACTATAAGGAATTTAAACAGTCCTAAACATGAAGAGATGAAAATGTTTCACATTACCCCAAGCCCATCACTCTTTTTTTTTTTTTTTAGAAGACAGGGTCTCCCTATGTTGCCCAGGTTGGTCTCCAACTTCTGGCCTCAAGTAAGCCTCCCACCTCGGCCTCCCATAGTGCTGGGATTACAGGCGTGAGCCACTGCACTCGGCCCATCACTCTTAAGTAAGAATATTAACTGAGTATTTTTCTTACAGATAGTTGAAATGGTTAGTAAACAAAATCACATTTAAAAACTCGGGATCATGTAATTGCAGCCATGTAGAATTTTTAGGTATTTAATTTTAGTTAAATTTAACATAAGAAACTGAAGTGAAACCAAAGGACTCACTGACACATAAAAATATCTTCACCACTAGAGGATGATTTCTTAAAGATCTGTCTAGGATTAAGAAAAGAGTAATTATGAGGAACACAGAAGAGAAGACACTGGCATTATTGTTTGTATTACACATTACATATCAATTTCAGAAAATACTGATTCCCTGCTATGAAAGACAAAAATGTTAATACTTCTTCCACCTAACCCCCTCCGTATTTTGTAGGTTACATGATTATCTCAAAACGTTCCATGCCGGGTGCAGTGGCTCACATCTGTAATCTCAGCACTTTGGGAGGCCGAGGCAGGTGAATCACCTGAGGTCAGGAGTTTGAGACCAGCCTGGCCAACATGGTGAAACCTCACCTCTACTAAAAATACAAAAACTAGCCAGGTGTGGTGGTGGACACCTGTAATCCCAGCTACTCGGGAGCCTGAGGCAGGAGACTCTCTTGAGCCCGGGAGGTGAAGGTTGCAGTGAGCCGAGATCGTGCTACAGTACTCCAGCCTGGGTGACAAGAGTGAAACTCCATCTCAAAAAAAAAAAAAAAAACTTCCAGGTTTCCAGCACTTGCACTGTGCCCTTTAATTAATGTTCTCCTAATTGTTCAATTTTAATTCAATATTTAAACGAGTTCCACTTACTTGTCTGTCTTTTATCAGGGCTTCCCTACTCCTTGTCATTTTTGTTTTTAAATCATGATTCACCTAAAGTTGGTAACTTTTTTTTGCTTGTTTTTTTGTTTGTTTGTTTGTTTGTTTTGTTTTTGAGACAGAGTCTCGCTCTGTCACCCAGGCTGGAGGACAGTGGCACGATCTTGGCTCCTGCAACCTCCACCTTCTGGGTTCAAACAATTCTCATGTCTCAGCCTCCCAAGTAGCCGGAATTACAGGTCCGTGCCACCACACCCAGCTAATTTTTGTATTTTTAGTAGAGACAGAGTTCTGCCATGTTGGCCAGGCTGGTCTCGAACTCCCAACGTTTTATGGTAAATGTTTTTTCAAGAAGATTCGTGACATTGTGTGGAGATGTCTGCCTGTTCCCTTTCCATTTGAAGGGCACCTTGACAGGTTAGATAGTCTCAGGTCACACTTCCTTTGGAACTTTGTTGACGTTACTCCATTGTCTTATGGCATTGATTGCTGTGAAGAATTCTCAGGCTGGTCTAATTCGTTTCTGTTGTAGTTGATTTCTGTTGCAGTTGACTTGTGTTTTTCTGGATGCCTGGAGATTTTTTGGCACAGAACCTCCTGCAGTATCAAAATCTCCAAGAACATGGAGTGTGCTTTTAATCTGCAGAGTCAGTCCTGCCTGGGAGAGCCCATGTAGATATCTTTGAGTAAACCTTCTCCACCCCTTTTCAATCCTCTGCTTCAGGAACACACGATTGTTCTTATGTTGGTTTCTCTTCTTTTCTGTACCATATGCATTCTCCTGTCTGTTTTAACATCTCTGTTGTCTTCATTTGCATGCACTGAGATTACTGGAAACCTTTCTTCTGTGCCAGTGTGCTTGAATTTTCAGCTATGTCTAGTCCTTTGCTTTTTAAAAATCTACACGTTAGTTGTCTAATTACCATGTTCTGGAGTTTGAGGAAATGGAGTGGGGGAATAGAAGGAAAAGGCAGAAAGCTTGACTGTGGCCATGTGCAGCCTGTTGGAGAAGCTGCACCCCGCTCTCTGCTGCTGTGTTGCTGTGTGGAACCTCGGATCACTCTGCCTGGCTGCAGGGGTGGTGTGGGAATGGCAGGTGTCAACATTCCCGCATGGGGCTTCAGATGGTTCTTCTGATTTGGGCGCAGTCCTGGAACCCTCCTTTCTGCGGGGGAGTCAGCTCTATGCTTCACTTTTCCCATTTCTCCCATTCCTCTGCCCCTCAATATCCCCAGTCTCCCCCTTGACTCTTTGATTCTTTGTAAAGTGCTCTATTTACTTCTCAGGCTGGTGGTCACAAATAGGGGAAAATAGCAAAGTCTATTGACCCTCCGTGTTTTAAATAGTTATTTTAAAACGTTCCTTTCGGCGATCACTCGCCATCTTTGACTTTTCCCTTTCATTCATTTGCTAGTCATTCACTGGGCACGTATCACATGCCATGCACTGGGAGAGATACTCTCAGTTCAAGGACAAGTGGCATAGTCTCTGCTCATGGAGTTTATGGTTCATTTTATTTCTCATTTCATTAATCACCAAATCTTCCCAATTTGCTATTAGTTATTATCCTCTTCCTCTCTACTCTTGTCAGCCTGTTCCAAGCCTTCATTATCTCTTACGCATGTGATGCAATCACCTCCTGTACATTCCTCCTTATCCGAGAATTCCCGTTGACAAGTCAAGCCTGCATAATATTTTTAGAGAAATCACTTCAAAATCACTTTCTTCATGACTCTCTTCTGACCAAGAAATTATCAGCAACTCCTTACTTGTGACGACGCAAGCCCAGGCTCCCGATCACAGGTCCCTGTCCTGTGGCTCCAAGCTCTCCACGTGCAGTGAATACTGTGGAGTGGCTCGTTCAGCATCCATCCCAAACCCTTCCAGCATTCCTTTCATAAGCCGCCCAAATTGAGAGCTAAAAATTACATTTTTCTGACTCTGCCGCAGTTAGAATCCCAGCTGTGAGGAGATTCCGATTGTCAGATGCACTTGGTGAGCTCTGATTCAAAGCTGAGGTATGTGGAAGAGAACTGGGGGTGAAGCATCCATTTTGCCAGCGTGGGTTGCGACCAGGGCAGGGGAGTCTGGTTTGGAGGCAGTGGCTTCCTGGTCTGGAGGCAGCTTCTTAATGTGGCAGCTGCCAGGTCATGGCAGAACCCTCCGCTATCTTGGTGACCATGTCTCCAGTGTGGTTAAGAGTCATTCTTGGCTGGCCAGGTGCAGTGGCTCACACCTGTAATCCCAACACTTAGGGAGACCAAGGCTGGCAGATCGCCTGAGGTCAAGAATTGGAGACCAGACTGGCCAACATAGTGAAACCCTGTCTCTACTAAAAATGCAAAAAGTTAGCTGGACTGGTGGCACATGCCTGTAATCCTAGCTCCTTGGGAGACTGAGACAAGAGAATCACTTGAACCCGGGAGTCAGAAGTTGCAGTGAGCTGAGACCGCCCCATTGCACTCCAGCCTGGACAACAAGAGCGAAACTCCATCAAGAAAGAGAGAAAGAGAGAGAGAGAGAGAGGGAGGGGGGGAGGGAGGGAAAGAAAGAAAGGAAAAAACAGTCATTCTTGGAAGCTTAACCTAGAGACTAGAGACTTTGTTTCTTCTTTGCGTTGTCCAAGTAGCATATACTGCTAAGTCCTTTCCGCTTTAACTGTCTAGCCTGCACCTGGTTCCTGCGATTATTGCCTCTGACTAATCAATGTATTCTGCTATCCAACTTTAATCCTCACTTTCCCCCAAAACTCACCAGGCTCGTCTCCTCTCTGGTTCCAGGAATATATCCTGTTCACTCCTGCCCCTCGGCCTTCGTTCTCATTCTCATTTGTCCCCTGCCCTGTAGTGATCTCCACTGGGCCCTCTAATTCCAGATCTACAGCCAGATCGGTCTCCTGGAGCCTTCTTTGACGGCTGTTGTCCCTACTGATCATCTCCAAAAGACAGGAGGGCACAGCCCTGAGAGTCGGGCGCAGGTTTATAGTCTCGGCTCTTCCACAGCCCAATTGCAGTCCTGGAAAAACCAGCCCTCAGTTTCCTTCGTCGTCAAACGTGGAGGCTGGACCACGTAGACACTCCATTCCCTTCCAGTTCTAAAGTCGTTAAGACTCTTACAGCTCCAAGAAAAGCCACTTTCCAATTCAAGAGAGCCAGGCTGCTCTTAAACACATTTTATTTCAAATTCTGTGACATCTTTATTTCCTGACACCTTTTTTCTGCAAGGTTGACTGTGCACATGTGGAATTGTTTATTTTAATTGCTGGAAAGTCCCTGCAGCTGGCAGAGCCAGGCATCGAGTGATGAGGAACAGAATTTTTTTTTTAACAGGGCAATTTCTCCTCCGAGTGTGGTCACTGCTTTATGGACAAAATAAACAACTTGCATATGTTCAATTACCCGGCTTGTCTACTGAGACCTCCTGGCCATAGCGAAGGCCTGATTGGTGAGGATCCAAAACAAGCTCTCAGTCCACGTTCCAAGAAAGGCAGACGAAGAGGCCCAGAGGACACAACGCTGGGCCATGCTGGGCCTCATTAGAGGCTCCACGAAAGTCAGCACCGAGGAGCAAACGCTTTGGAGCCTCGGGGGTGATTGACTTGGCAGAACAATGAGATCTTGGGGTGAGACCATTCCCAGCCTTTTCCTTCAGAGTGAGAAAGAGAATGTGCTGATTTCCACACCACTGCAGAGGCTGTCACGGTCATCTGGTGGACGGAGCGGGAGGAAGGAGCACACCAGAAGCCTCTCGAGGCAGGTCTGCCGCTTCCCAGGCGCGGGAGACGCTCATCTAGTGTGTATGCCCATTTGTCCCAACGATTCTTAGTCTACTGTTTATCCAAGAGCTACATCCCTACATCACATTACTTCAATCATACCATGGCAGGCCTTCATAGAACTTGATGGCAGTGTTGTCTTTATTTGTTTGTTTATTTTTTGGAGACAGAGTTTCGCTCTCATTGCCCAGGCTGGAGTGCAGGGGCACGATCTCGGCTCACTGCGAACTCCGCCTCCTGGGCTCAAGTGATTCTCCTGCCTCAGACTCCCAAGTAGTTGGGATTACAGGCACCTGCCACCATGCCCAGCTAATTTTTTTGTATTTTTAGTAGAGACGGGGTTTCACCATGTTGGCCAGGCTGGTCTCGAACTCCTGACCTCAGGTGATCCGCCAGCCTCAGCCTCCCAAAGTGCTGGGATTACAGACGTGAGGCACTGCATCTGGCCAATGTTATCCTTATTTTTAAAATTTTTATTATTATTATTTTTAAGACGGAATCTCCCTTGGTCGCCCAAGCTGGAGTGCAGTGGCATGATCTCGGCTCACTGCAAGCTCCGTCTCCTGGGTTCACACCATTCTCCTGCCTCAGCCTCCCGAGTAGCTGGGACCACAGGCACCTACCACCACGCCTGGCTAATTTTTTTGTATTTTTAGTAGAGACGGGGTTTCACCGTGTTAGCCAGGATGGTCTCGATCTCCTGACCTCGTGATCCTCCCACCTCGGCCTCCCAAAGTGCTGGGATTACAGTCGTGAGCCATCATGCCCAGCCTATCCTTATTCCTAAAGTATTATTTTTGTTTTTCAGAAATGGGGTCTCTGTTACCCAGGCTGGAGTAGAGTGGTCCAATCGTGGCTCACTGCAGCCTCGAACTCCTGAGGTCAAGCGATTCTCCCACCTCAGCTTCCTGAGTAGCTGGGACTAAAGGTGTGTGCCACCACGCCCAGCTAATTTTTTTATTTTCAGTAGAGATGGAGTCTCACTATGTAGCCCAGGCTGGTCTCAAACTCCTAGACTCAAGTGATCCTCCCGTCTCTGCCTCCCAAAGTGCTAGAATTGCCTTTGATCAAGCAATGATGTAAAAAATAACCAGTTGGAAAATGCCTCTTGTTTCTTCATGCATCTTGCATGTGCATCTCGGAAGCCATGGATGCTACTTTAACAAACACACACAGCACTTAAGTGGCCTAATTTGGGGACAGGAATAACTCCAGACTTTTATCCTATTTCTATCAGTGTTCTCTTCAGTGCATTGGTGCCTTCTCTTACACACACACACACACACACACAACCTTGGCCCAGATTCACGTGTCTGGGAGGCCTGGCCCTGCTGCTTGAGTCTGACCCTGGCCTGGGACAGCCTTGGTTTTTTTTTTTTTTTTTTTTTTTTTTTTTTTTCTCCTAGTAATTGCCACTCACTCCACATATTGCCCCTACTCCTGGACACCTACCTCCTACAACCTGAACCCATATCATCTTGACCCCACTTCCCAAGGGATGGCGATAAAACAGTTCCTGAGTGGTAGAAAACATCAGACATAATTATACTGATCCCATAATTGCAAAAGATTTTCAGAGCAAATTTCTCAGAAAGTTTATCTTCATGAATTGCTTTGACCTATGACCCACCGTAGCTATTTTTGGCTTATGTGTTCATGAGTGCATTGCAGAGACAGATAGGGTATCCACACCAAACAGGAAAATAAACATTAAAATTGGGGCTTTGTGTTGTCTGACCCACAGCTGCAAGAATGCCCGGATTTTAAGCAACGGAACGGGTAGAATTTAGCCTTGCCAGATGGGGTAGGTGCATGAGCCACAAATGCAAATTTGGTCCCTGGTCTCAGTTCCCCAGAACTGCTATGGGGATCCCCAAGACGAGCCCCCAAGTAAAAAGTAAGAACTGTAGCTGTAAATATTTGAGAATTGTCTCCAAGATCATAGACAAGAGTGAAAGCCAGAAACGAACGTTATTGCACAGCTTGTGCTTGACTCAGGAACAAATGCTGAGCTAGTTCGAACTATGCACCCCCCTACAGATAGGCTCGTGCTGGTAAGCTTGAGTGCGTCAATGCAAAGCTCGCTGCTTCTGGTCTGAACTCTTCTCACTGTTCCTCATTACTTTAAGCAAATGACGATGTGAGCAGCACTCAAGAAAACATTTGATTCATTGGAGGTAGAATGCGACATTCTGCAGTGCAAGAAATAGACCTTATTCCTGTCACCCAAGGTCCTACACATTCTTATCAGGAGGAGAGACAGCAAAAAAGGACCAGAAACTAAAGAGAATCAAATTCAGCAATGATTTATAGGAAGGGGAGCCGTATGTCCCAGTGATGCCTATGGCCTGAGTGTAGCTGTTAACAGTGCCTCTTTTCACTCTTTGATTGACTGATTGATTGATTAAGGCAGAGTCTTGCTCTTTTGCCCAGGTTGGAGTGCAGTGGTGTGATCTCAGCTCACTGCAACCTCTGCTTTCTGGGTTCAAGGAGTTCTTCTGTCCCAGCCTCCTCACCAGCTGGGATCACAGGCGCCGGCCACCACACCTGGCTAACCTCTGTATTTTTAGTAGAGATGGGGTTTTACCATGTTGGCCAGGCTGGTCTCAAACCCTTGGCCTTAAATGATCCACCCGCCTTGGCCTCCCAGAGTGCTGGGATTACAGGCTTGAGCCACCGCACCCGTCCTCACTCTTTATTGATACTTACTGTATTTGTTTTCTAGGACTGTCGTAACAAAGTACCTCCAACTGGGTGGCTGAAACACAGACATTTACTGTCTCCCAGTACTGGAGGCGGGCAGACTGAGCCTCAGGTGTCTGTAGGACTGGTTTCTCTGAGGGCCGAGAGGGACTCCAGGCCTCTCTCCAGTGCCTGGTGGCTGGCTGGCCATCTTGGCTTTCCTCGGCCTGCAGACACATCACCCCAGTCTCCGATTTCGTGTTCATATGGCATTCTCCCTGTGTGTGTCTGAGTTCAGATCTCCTCTTTTTTATAAGGACATCAGTCATCTTGGATTAGGGCCCATCCTATTCCAGCATCACCTCGTTTTAACCAACTACATCAGCAACGACCCTATTTCCAAATAAGGTCACATTTTGAGGTCCTTCATAGGAGTTCTTCAATGTATGAATTTTGATAGGACATAATTCAACCCATAATAACTACTATGTGGCAAACCCATGTGGATGTTGAGAGACAGAGGAGACACCCAGGACACGGCTGAGGCAGGGCAATGGAACTATGAATGTAGCTCCATGCGAGCGTGAAGGCGAGGCTTAGAAAAGCCGCGTTTAAGTACTAGCTTGAGAGGCACCACCTTCACGTTGTATCCTAGTGATGCTGAGGGGGATTTTTGTATCTAAGACTTAGTTTCTGAGAATACATTTTCAAAGTCACGTGCCCACCTAGAGCGCAAAACTGCGCAGTTGTTAAAACCAATACACTGCGGAGCACAAACAGGTTAGAGCTGGAAACGGAAACACTGTGTTAGGGGCCGAATTGTGCTCCTGAGATTACTATGCTGAAGTCCATCCTCTAGTCCCTCAAAATGTAACCATTTTTGGAGACAGGGTCTTTTAAGTTAAAATATAGGGTGGGTCCTAATGGAATATGATGGTGTCTTTTTCTTTTTTTTTTTTTTGAGGTGAAGTCTCACTCTGTCGCCAGGCTGGAGTGCAGTGGCGCAATCTTGGCTCGCTGCAACCTCCACCTCCCGGGTTCAAGTGATCCTCCTGCCTCAGCTTCCCAAGTAGATGGGATTACAGGGTTGTGCCACCATGCCCAGTTAATTTTTGTATTTTTAGTAGAGAAGGGATTTCACCATGTTGGCCAGGATGGTCTTGATCTCTTGACCTCGTGATCCACCCGCCTCAGACTCCCAAAGTGCTGGGATTACAGGCGTGAGCCATCGTGCCCTGCCAATTGTGTCTTTATAAGAAAAGGGGATGAGGACACACAGGGAAAAAAGAGAAGCCAGGGCTGTACATGCACAGAGGAAAGGCCGTGTGAGGGAGGGGGAAGACGGCCTTCCGCACGCCAAGGAGAGAGGCGGCAGAAGATGCCACACCTGCCAACACCTTTGTGCTGGGCTTTCAGCCTCCAGAACTGTGAGAAAATAAAACGCTGCTGTTTAGGCCACCCAGGCGGTGGTACTTTGCTGTGGTAGCCGAATACATGCTGTGATTAGTTCAGAATCCTTATGCACTTTTTGTTTGTTTCTTGTTTGTTGTTAGTCTTGTTTTGCTTGTTAATGTTTAACTTCAAAATCGTACATGAGTACATCCGCTTTCTGCCCAAACCTCCTCTTCTCTCCCATGTTGCCACTGTTTCAGTTTGGAGTGTGCAAGCATATGCATATGTAGGATTCTTTTTAAAATTAATGTGATGGTACTGGGCATAGTATTCTACAACTTTTCTTTTTTTCTGAGTAATGTACCTCTGAGGTCTTTCTATGTTTTAACATTTTCTTTATTGATGTATTTTTAAATTGTTTCCAGTGTTTGCTGTTAAAGTCTATTTTTAAAAAATAGCTCCTTAGGAATGGTTGACGGTTTAAATAGTCCAGTTTCTTTAAACTTGCATGGGGAATAGAATGGTTATTTTGAATAAACTGCATGCCTCAGAAAATTGAAAAAATAAAGTCCTCAGTTTCTTAAGAATTCAGCAAAGCCATATTCCTTAATTTTATGGTTTCAGTTTTTAAAAACTTCAATAAAACAGTGTAACATTTTCCAATACGTAGAACTTACACCCAAACCTAAATGTGTTTCTGACTTTTTAGTGCTTAGTTCCCTGAAATGTGGATTGAATGTGGCCTGCAAGGCTTGGTGGAACTCTGCGTTTATTTATTTATTTATCTATTTATTTTATTTATTTATTTATTTATTTTTGAGACAGAGTCTCGCTCTGTCGCCCAGGCTGGAGTGCAGTGGCCAGATCTCAGCTCACTGCAAGCTCCGCCTCCCGGGTTCACGCCATTCTCCTGCCTCAGCCTCCTGAGTAGCTGGGACTACAGGCGCCTGCCACCATGCCCGGCTAATTTTTTGTATTTTTAGTAGAGACGGGGTTTCACTGTGGTCTCGATCTCCTGACCTTGTGATCCGCCCGCCTCAGCCTCCCAAAGTGCTGGGATTACAGGCATGAGCCACCGTGCCCGGCCTATTTATTTTATTTTTAAGACAGAGTCTCACTCTGTGGCCCAGGCTGGAGTGCAGTGGTGCAATCTCGGCTCGCTGCAACCTCTGTCTCCCGGGTTCAAGAGATTCTCCTGCCTCAGCCTCCCAACTAGCTCGGATTACAGGCGCCTGCCACCATGCCTGGCTAATTTTTTTGCTGCCTTTTTTTTTTTTTTTTTTTTTTTTTAGTAGAGACGGGGTTTTGCTATTTTGGCCAGGCTGGTCTCTCTAACTCCTGACCTCAGGTCATCCACCCACCTCAGCCTCCCAAAGTGCCGGGATTACAGGCATGAGCCACCGTGCCCAGCCAACTCTGCATTTTTAGTCTTTAGCTAGAATATTTAGAATGTACAAGGCCTGGTGGCTATTTGCATTTTATTGTAACCTGAGTCTGAATTGTTTTGAATTAAAATCAACCCTTGGGCTAAGAAAGGCTGATATAATTTATTTCAGGCTTTCAGTGACATACCAGATGTGACAGCCCCTTGGATTTGCCTTTACCTTTGAGAGATTGGACTCTAAGTGTTTTACAATCTACTCCCAAAGGATTTTTACTTCATCTTTAAAATCTTGGTCTCTTTATCTTGTTCTCCCAAGATTATAGACAAGAGTGAAAGCCAGGAATAAATGTCACTGCACAACTTGTTCGTGACTCAGGAACAAATGCTGGGCCAGTTCAAAATACTCACCTATAGATACACTTGTGCTGGTAAGCTCGAGTGCGTCATTGCAGAGCTCGCTGCTGTTGTCACGATTGCTTAGTCAGTTATTACTCAGACGTTTTACGCATCCAATTTAGCAGGGAGTAACTTTTGTTTGAAGTCGAAAGCAAAGGCAAACAGAATAATCTTATAGGATGTGTGCTGAATTTGAAAATCTGGGAATTTTATTTAAAAATCAATTTGAGACAAACAGCATACAAAATGTCCTGATGCAAGTTGATATTATTAATAAGTACCTAGTGGACTGTAGTTAGAATATACAACCTTAACTAAAAATAGTAATAATTTGGCCGGGCGCGGTGGCTCACGCCTGTAATCCCAGCACTTTGGGAGGCCAAGGAGGGTGGATCATGAGATCAGGAGATTGAGACCATCCTCGCTAACACAGTGAGACATGGTCTCTATTAAAAATACAAAAAAAAATTAGCCAGACGTGGTGGCGGGCGCCCGTAGTCCCAGCTACTCGGGAGGCTGAGGTAGGAGAATGGTGTGAATCCGGGAGGCGGAGCTTGCAGTGAGCCGAGATCGTGCCACTGCACTCCAGCCTGGGCGACAGAGTAAGACTCCGTCTCAAAAAAATAAAATAAAATAAAAGGAAAGAAAAGAAAAGAAAATTAATGCAGCATGGAATTCTCTGAGTTCATCTTAAGACATAACATGATCTCAATTCCAGGTCATTTAAATATTTCAAAAAAAGTTTCACCCACAGAACATTTACAGTTCAGCACTCAAAATTCGAGCTCTGCCTGACATAATGGTAGTTATCTTGATGCTATTTGTACTCATCATTCCAAAGCCATTCCTTGAGTATACATCATCTGCCAGGTCTTGGGCTAGTCATTAATGAGAACTAGAGAACATGACTGATGTTTTTATTCCTGTCCTTGGAATCTTTCTAATGTGAGACACAGTAAACAATTAAACGAATAAATGATTGCAAATGATCATTTGTACTCGGAGAGAAATAGCTGAGTGCTAAAAAGCAAATGTCTTTCTGAGGAGGTGATACTTAGGCTGAGTCATAAGTGATTAGAAAAAAGATAACGACAACGAAGCAATTAGAGAAAAACGTTTCCAAGTCTGGGAAAGAGTGAGTGCAAAGGCCCCAGGGCAGGGAAGAGCTGTGTGTAGTCCAGGAACACGGGGGCCCTGTGACTGGTGCAGAGCAAAAGAGCAGGAGACAGTCATGGGATGAGGCTGTGAGGTTAAGAGGAGCCAGAATAGACAGAACCTTGTTGGCCTTTATCCTCAGGGCAATGGAACATCAGCAAAAGGATTTCAGTAGGGAGGTGACATAATCTGCCTTTCAAAGAACACTTTGTGGAAAATGGCAAAAGTGGAAACAGGGAGACCCGTAAGGGGGCTGCTGCCGTTGGCCACATGAGATAGGGCTGTGGCTTTGACCCAGATGGTTGTGGTGGAGATAAAGAGAGATGGGTTTGTACCAGGTATAGTTTGAAATATAGCCAACAGAACTTGCCACTGGGTTAGACAGAGGTTAGATAGAGGAGAAGAGACATGTGAGTCCGGGATGGGATGCAGTAATTAGGGGCGCTAGTACCCAAGTGAATGGCAGTGCCTCTTGCAGAGACGAGAAGGTATGGGGAGGATCAGACTTGGACTGAGTGAAGGGCTTCAAAGGTCCTGTTTTCATGTCTGAATTGGAGATGTCTATGGGACATCTAGGTGGAAGTGCTGATCACTGAAACTACTTAAAGGGAGTGCATAGACAGACACCAGAAGAGAACCCAGGACCAAACCTTGATGATGCCCACCAGCTAGGGAGCAAGGGGAGGAGAAGCCTGCAGAGGAGAATGAGAGAGGTCAGATAGTAGGTGCAAAACCGAGAGAGTGCAGGACCTTAGAGGCCAAGAGCGATGCCCAGACTCTCAAGAAAGGATAAGGTTTCAAGAGGAGTGGACGAGTATGTCCAACAGAGCAACTTAAAGACCAAAACACCCCTTGAAGTTGGCGATATGGAGGTTCTTGGTGATCTAGTCCCTCACAGCTTCGGTGGGGAGGGAGGTGTACAGGGTGGGTGGATGCCACACAGGAGCATGCTGGGGAGAGGGCACACTACTTTTGCAGACAGCTCTTTGGAGAGGTTTTCCTTTTTGCCAAGCAAAGGGGTGCAGAACAGAGTCCCACACTGCTCTGGACAATCACTTTTCCCAATTAACCACTGTCAACCCCTCAGCCTAGACACCTTTCCCAAATGGCACAAGCCTCTCCCTGTGCCTCCACCCCTGACCTTTCTCCTAATGGTCTGGTTGGGAAGGAGAAGGAACCACTTGCTTTCGGCCTCCATGTGGACACCTGTTCATCCCACTGCCCAGGATTCATCTCCTCTCCTTCTGCTAATAAGCCCCAAGCTCTGCCCTACTTGATTTTTGACTTTGGCTAGCTCAAATTAAGTTTCTATCACTTTCATGCAAAAGGCTTAAGGCCAGCTTTTCTTGGCTTTCTCACTTAGCCAACAATGAGGTAGGACATGAAAAATGCTAAGAAATGCCAAAGAGTAGAAAATGAAGGAGAACTTGTAGGAACACAATCATTCTCACAAGGTTTTGTTTTCTCAAATGTTGTTTTGTTAAACTAACCGCATTATGGGAAATTGCCAGGGGGGAATATTGACTTTTCAAAGCAGAGTAGTGCTTTAGAAAGACATTATGTGGCTTTGACTGAAATCGCAGGACAGCTTTATTTTGTACATGCCCACTATCATGGCCTGGGGAGGGAGGAAGATATGTAACAAATGTGAGGAAAGGAATAAAGGCAATTTTATTAAGGGTGGGATGCTAGGACATGAAGATTCTAGCCCTTACATAACTGCAGAAGTGTAGAAATTGGGTATCAGGAACAAAAAGAAATAAATAACATAAGAGGCAGCAAATTTAATGGATTTGAATATCACCAGCCAGTTAGACTCTCCTTTGCAGACCAACATATTTTCCCTATTTGCAGCAAAGCTTCAAAGCCTCAGGCTGGCCTCAGGCCATCGGAATATTCAAACAGGACATTTCCTGGAATCCAGCACCTAACTCGCATCCCTCTTTCCCCTTATCTTCCCTACCCTGTTCCAAAACCCAAACTTGATGGGAAAGAAGAAGAGTGTTTCCTTTTCGCTCACATGCTTGCTATGCCTCCCAGCAATACAATATATTCCTCAACTTGCCCCATGTCCCACGTCCCATCACATCCGGGCAGTTCCAAGCCATGCGAGTCTGGGCAGACACAGGAGAATGCATGTTCTTTTCTCTCAAAGTCTTCATGGGAAATTCCCAGAATTCTACAGCAGAAAACTGTCTATTTTGTTCCCTCTCTATTTCCGGTGGCTGCACAGTGCCTGGTGCATGGTAGACCTCAGTAGCATTTCTTGAAGGAATAAATGGAGGACTAAGCTAAGCTTTTCTAGAGGAGATGTTCACATGCCAAACATCCCATCTCCATGTCCGCATGCTTCCATTTACCTCTAAATAAATTCATCCTGTTTGTTTTTGTATCTTTCTTCCTTGAAGTGGAAAAAAAGTCAAAATGCTGAAATGACATTTTTGTCGAATCATGAGGCATGAAGGTAAAAGGACCAGAGTGTGGCAAATCTGTGAAGGTGATGACCTTCGATGCCCGACTCCCCTGCCAGGGTCTCATCCGCAGTGCCTGCCTCCAGATCACCTCTCCATTTCTCTTTCCTCCCGCCTGCCTCTTGCTTCCTCATCCCACTCCCCTGATCTCCAGGGCTCAGCTGTCCATTTAACTGCCCAAAGTGTAGCTCATGAGGACTGAGCCTTCCTAGAATTATCTGGATTTAGTGGAAGATTCTTGAAGAGTAGCCCACACGAGGGGTAACATTTCCAGAGGGGAGGAGCAGGTAACTTAGGCAGATTTGATTCTCCCACCTCAAATTATCCCAGAGGCAGCAATATATTCCAGCCATTCAGAAGGCTCTATCTGGCCACTGATCACATTGATGAATAAACTTTGGGTTAGGACCCAATGGATTCTCATATCGCCAGCCAGTTAAACTCTCCTTTGCAGATCAATATCTTTTCCCTATTTGTGGCAAAGCCTCAAAGACTTAGCCTGGCATCAAACCACCAGAATATTGCCAACTTCAATACTGCGAGATTGTCTTCAGTGAGGAACTACTATCCATTCACCCATCTATTCCTTTCATTCATTTGCTAAAGACCAGTGGTGAAAAAGAACTACACGTCAGTTCTCCAGCAGCTTACACAATCACGGAGACAGAGAGATAGTAACCAACTAACCCAAGAAGTAAAAGAAACACCTGAGATAAAGGGAGGCAAGATATGGGGGTTCATTCCACAGGAACCACAGAAGCTGGGTGGGTTGAGAGGTGTCTTCCAGAGGAAGGAGGAGCAGGAGTTAAGGGTGGAGAAAGGGGAGAGGAGATTCCATGGGGAGAGGGCATGGCTTATTTGAGGTACAGAAAGCAGGCTGCAGTGGCTGCAGTGCAAATATCCAGGTGGACAGAAAGGCAAAAACCAGACCATATGGGCTCTTTGGGGCCATATTGAATATTTTTGTCTTAAGCGTAATAGAAAGCCACGGGCCGTTTCAAGTGGGAGCAGTGCAGTGATGCTGGCGCACACCGAGATGTTTTAAAGCTATTCACGTATGATTGGGCTTTTCTTCTTTTGCACTCATAAGTCAGAGCATCTCTTGCTGAGGTGAATTAAAACGGTGCTTTCTTGGAAAGCAAAGGCAGAGCCAGGGTCAAGGTTCCACCATCGACATCCACTTCAGAGATCATAGAAATAACCAAAGCTCTGATTGTTAAGAGCAGAGCTTTTAGTGACTCAAAAAGCAGAGTCCTGAAAAGAGCAGGGCAACAAAGTTCAGTCAAACGTGAGCAGACAGTGGTCAGCTGGAGTAAACGCAGGGGGAGGGGAGTGGACGAAGAGGAGAAGAGCAGAGGCCAGAGGGCCTTCTTGACCTTTGGGAAGCACATCGAGAGCAGAGAAGAGCCTGCGTGGAGAGACTGCTCACCCTCTGCCCCCTAAAACAGGGTGCCTGTGGGGACCCCGCCAGGCTTCCCCAACCCAGCCACAGACTGCCCCTATCTGGGAGAAAGCGTGCGGCCTGTCAGTGGCCTGGGCTGAGGGGCCATCTTACCAGCTGCCTGCACTTTGCCCATCACTAACCCAGCAAAGGCAACACCCCTTTTTGTTCAGTCCATCCAAACTATCTCCTCAATTAAATGGCTGATGACCTATGTACGTTCCCTTTCCAGAGGGAAAATAGTAATGAGTACATACCCAAATGGGCTGGTGATGCTTCAGATGGAAGAGATCCTTCATTTCTATATGTGGATGAGAATAACAGAAACCCCTGGGCCAAGATAGTGTTCAGACCCATTCCTGTTATTAATGTAATTCCTTTCCAAGGTCTTTGCTGCTGGGTGGAGAGCTAAGTGCCACGCGGCCAGAGCAAAGGCTGTGAGAACAGGCAGGAGGTCATTGCAGTGGCCCAGACAAAAAGTGGCAGTAGCTTGGCTCAGATGGTGGTGGCACTGGAGATGAAGTGAAGAACAGGATTTTAAGATGTTATTGAGATCCACAGATAGGGTTTAATGAAGGAACAGAGGTGGAGAGTTAGATAATTGTATTACTTAGGTCTCCCCTATAATGCTGAATAACAACTCCAGATTCTCAGTGGCTTACAATAATCATTTATTTCTCTTGTTAATAGTTCTGCAGGTTGACTGGGGCATTTCTGCTTCAGGTCGCAGGTGAGGTTCAGGGCATCCCTTTGTGTCTCTTGTTCTAGGACCTGCAGCAACACAGGGCAAGCTCTCCATGGTTGATAGAAGAAGGGCAAGAGGCCACACCCACGCACACAGCCCATTCCAAGTCACCGGCAAGACAAAGCCTAAAAAGTGTCTTTGTGTATACATCAGCCACAGGACACCAAATGGCAAAGCCCAAAGACAGTGACAGAGGGAATTAAACTCCACCCCAGGGAAGCCATGCAGGGATGAATTGTGAGCAAATAATGCTTTCTGTCTTAAGAATCAAGGGTGGCTCCTGAGTTTCTGGCTTGCACAGCTAGACAGTGCTGTCCTTTGCTGAGAAAGGGAACCTTAGAAAAGGAGCTGGTTTTGGAGAGATAATGAGCTCAGCCTTAGACATTTGGGTTTAAAATGCCTTTTAATACCAAAGTGGCGGAAGCTGTAGAGGAGTCTGGCCTGGAGGTATAGATTTGGGAGTTGTGGCGAAGGCTACCAGTTGTCCCCTACCATTCATTCACTTATCCTTCTTCTTTAGTATTAGAACATGGGATTTTTAACTGGCCACCGTATCTCCCTTGAGCTCAGGTGGTCATCTGACTAAATTTTAACCAATGAAATATAAGGAGTGTCATACATGACTTCCAGAAAGGCATCCTTAAAGGAACAGTGTGCTCGTTCTCCTGCCTTATTCCTTCCTGCTGGCAGAAATGGGATTTTGATGACTGGAGCCCAAGAAGACGTCTTGGACCATGAAGTAAAAGTCTTATGTTAACAACAGAAGAGCAACAAGACAGAAGACCAGTTCCCTGATCATCATATTGCTGCCATGCTAGCTCTGGCCTGCCTTTGCCTGTATGTGTGAGAAATACACTTTTAGAGTATTTATATTACTGATATTTAGGGTTTTCTGTTACGTTCAGTCAAATTCTGTCCTAACTATAACAGCAGTCACAGAAACAGAGAGGTCCTGGAAGCCATGGAATTTGAAATCAGATTTCCAATGAGACAGGTTTCCAATGAGTGAGAAGTGAAACATGAAGGGGGCCTAGGACTGAGCTTTGAGGACCACAGCGTGTAATGGCCAAGCGGAGGAGATACCTCTCGGGGCACAGGAACAGAAAACAAGTAGCCCAAGAGGAAGAAGGCAAACTAGAATGGGCTGTCATGGACACGAAAGGAAGAGAGTGTCTCAAGGAGAAGAGAATGGCTAAAAAGTGGGAATCGTGCTGACAAGCTGCTAGGTGACTACAGCAGACAAGAGTTAAGCTCAGTGTACGCCATGGCTGTAAGAAAACTCTGTTATAGCCATGAAAACATACTTTTTAACAATTTTCCAAATATTCTTAAACTGTTGACTACTCTGATCCCTGTTGAAGATGCTTTAGGAAGAGCTATCTAGTTCTATCCTGACAGTAGAAGATAGCCAAAACTGATGAAGGAAGCAGATAAGCATCAACATCACTTTTTCCCTTAAACTTAGTTCACCTCTCCGCCCTCACTGCCTTTGCCTTCCTCCAGACCTTCTAACAAGTCTCCGCCCCTCTGACCTCTCTTGTCCCTTCCCCACACTGCATCTCATCATTTTCCTGATAAGAGATCTGATAACTCTTGCTCAAAACTTACTTGCTCAGAATTCTTCCAGAAGTCTCTCTTGACTATGTTATACATTTCAGATTCCTTAATCAGGTATACTAATCTTTCAAGACACAACCCCAAGCTTTATCTCCAGGCTTATATTTCTACATTATATCTCAGCAACATTAACTTACAAGCCCAAGTCAACATCTAACTGCAATCAAATAAGATCTCAGTGGGTACCACTCAGTTGTGACTAGTCAACCTACAGACCAATGGGAGATAATAAAATGTTGTCTTAAGATACTAGTAAAACTTAAGGCACTAAGTTTTGAGACAGTATGTTTTGTTTGTCTGTTTTTTGAAACAGAATCTCACTTTGTTGCCCAGGCTGGAGTGCAGTGGTGCAATCTCAGCTCACTGCAACCTCCAATCCCCAGGTTCAAGCAATTCTTGTGTCTCAGCCTCCCGAATAGCTGGGATTACAGGTGCATGCCATCACGCCTGGCTAATTTTTGTATTTTTTAGTAGAGACGGGTTTTACCATGTTGGCCAGGTTGGTTTCGAACTTCTGACCTCACGCAATCCACCCACCTCGGCCTCCCAAAGTGCTGGGATTACAGGTGTTGAGCCAGCACGCCTGGCCCGGATGGTATGTTAAGCAGCAATAGACAGCAGATCATTTATAACTAGGAGATAGGCTGGGAGGAATTAATCTCTACGAGGAAAGTAGAGCTCAGCGTGTGAAACCTGCCATCTCCAACACACTGAATTCACAATTTTCCTTCTCTCCTTCAAAGGGAGAAGCCTGGTTCAGTGAGAGAACATGACTCAGAGAAGCATTATGAGAAAAACACTTTCCCCTAGGGACATGTATTGCCTGTTTGCCCCTGTTTATCCTGGTTATTGTCCTGAGAGGAGTCTTGGAATGCAGAAAAGATGGCTTTGGTGTTAAAAATTATTATTCACTTTTTTAAAGGAAAATATTCTAAACCCCAGATTTTCTCAAGTTTTTAAGTCAAATTTAACAAATCTTATTATTTTACTTATAAGTCTATTATTTTTTTTTGAGACAGAGTTTCGCTCTTGTTGTCCAGGTGGGAGTGCAGTGTCACGATCTTGACTCACTGCAACCTCCACCTCCCAAATCCAAGCGATTCTCCTGCGTCAGCCTCCCGAGTAGCTGGGATTACAGGTGTGTGCCACCATGCCCAGCTAATTTTTTTTTGTATTTTTAGTAGAAACGGGGTTTCTCCATGTTGGCCAGGCTGGTCTTGAACTCCTGACCTCAGGTGATTTGCCCACCTTGGCCTTCCAAGGTGCTGGGGATTACAGGCGTGAGCCACCACACCTGGCCTAAATCTAGTAATATTATATTAATAGTTTACCAGAAGACTTTAGAACTTAATTAAATTCCTTTGAACATTTTATAGTAATTTTATAATTAAAATGTACTTAATTTTCCTTTTAGGCACTTTGGTTGTGTAATAAACAACAACACTTTTCTAAATAAATAATGCTTGCAAAATGAACATCAATCCTTATAAATATATCATGGGAATGAAATTATCTATCTTAAATGGTCACCACTAGCTGCATCTAGTAACCCCACAGAGCCAAGCAGCCTTGGGAGTGGCCGGCCCTCTGGTGATTTGGGAAAGGGTGGGCATGGGAAGACAACTATTTCCTGTGAAAGCAGAAGAACCAAGGATGCAGTACAAACCTGACCATGAGAAAATTCCAAGTTGTCCGTAGAGCTGGTTCTTCCTTAGGCCATACCTTCCAACAGGAAGACTAGCAGGGTGGCCTCCTATGTCTATCCATACATCAAACTTGGGGCATCTTCCTGTTGGCCTCATCTCCCTGACCAGAGGTTGTCCACCACCCAAGATGAATTCAAGACCTCTGCCCTTGTTTGCCCAGGTCTTCAGTAATGGCCCCATCTCTGAAGTTTGCTTTGTACACTCTCTCTTTCACTCTTCTGTTTCAGATGTATATAGCTTTTCAACGAATTCATACTTGACTTAAAGGCAAGTGATTCCTACTTTCCTTTTAAGTTCCACCATGCTTGTCATGGAGCTAGCCACACAGTACGAACAGTACTCAGTATTTCTATAGAATACATCATTCATGATGGGATCCATCCTTTTGTTTTGGTATCTGTAATTAACAAGAAAACACTCCAGCAGAAATTCATGCAGTTGCTGGTTAGTGAAAGGTTCAACTCTAGAGAAGTCAGTTGATAGTTTTGAGAGTCCACACTCCAGAAATGACACTCTCCAGAAGCAGGTGCAGCAAATGATTCTGATACCCAATTCTTGAGCCATTCTTGAGGCTTTACTAATAAATACGGCAAATGTCTGAAAGAGTATTGATGAGTAAAATTAGTTGCTAACTCATTAATGTTATAAATATTAGAAATGGGCCTCATTGGTGAAAATAAAGGTATTCAGGAAGTGTGAGCTGGTGAAAATACTTTAAAGACACACCCCACCCTGCACAGAGAATAGCAATCTGTAGCCTGTACTCACACAGACGACACTCAGGCTCAATCCGTAAAGAGCCCTGTGTCTAGCCGTGGCTTTGGGAGCACCCCTCCCAAAAGTGTCTGATACGATGAAAGTCAGAGCCTGTATCAGGGTGGTGGTGTGTGTGCTTTGGGGTTCTTTTACACAAGGTGGGTCCACCTGAACTACAGGGAGCTGAGACATCAGCAAACTTACAAAACAGATTGTATGAAATCTTTTATGCCTCCTTTTCGTAAATGTTTGGCTGTCAGAAAACAAACACATGGCAGAATTTGATCTGAGATTTGCTTTAACTAAAACCCGATAGCAAGGCTGTGGGGAGATCTAATCTGCTCTCAACACCACCCACCAAAGGGACCCTTAGAGCTGGGCATGACCAACAGTTTGCCTTTTATCGGTTTACATGAGATTCAGACCAGTTAAGGGGGTTCTGTGTTTAGAAAAAGCTTGGCAACAAGGAATTTGTATGGTTCCTTTTGAGTTTCCATGAGTCCCGCTGAATCTCTCTGAGGGAGTTCATGTTCTGCCTTGCACAAGGATCTCCCGTAAAGACATCAGAACACAATCTCCTGTAAAGACATAAACACAATCTCCCTTTGGGTCAAATGGCCTTCAAATGATATCCACACGGAGCTCCAGGAAATCAGCCCTTGGGGACTGACTTCAAGATGGATCCTTCCTGATCCATGTTCTACACAGTGATAAACAGCCAGGTTCCAGATCCTGCGAACATTTGCCTAATGTGCAGGAGACAATGTCATTTACGTTTTCTCGTTTATTCTTCAAAGAAGCCCCGTGAGATAGTTATTATTGCCTTCATTTTGCAGATGAGGAAACCAAAGGCTGAGTAAAAGATTTGTCCAGGGACTCACACTAGAAAAAGACAGAGTTAGGACTCAAGACAGGTCTTCCAGGTTCACTTTCCGCAGCAGCAGTTTCTACACCTGACACTGATGGTTTTGTTGATAAGCCTCTTTCTTCCCTGTTGCTTCCTGACAATGACTTACACTATTCCAAGAGTGCTTCCAGTCAAAAGAAACCCAGACTAAGCAAGATTATATTCAGACTGAAGGACATTCCTTAAAGCCACAGGGAGGTGTTTAAAATCCAGAGCCCAGAATAGGGAAGTCCACAGGGTTCCTCACTCTTTGATAGGACAGCTGGGAAGGCCAGGAGAACAGCATTCGTGCGGACGGATGGTTCAGGCCCAATAGCTCCAGCTCCGAAGCTGATGTGAGTCCTGCCCCATGCCAGCTTATAGCTCACACTTCATCCAATCAATCACACTTAATGTGATTATTCTTCAGGGAGACAGTAAAATCTCAGATATGCTTTATTCTGGATGAGATGTTGGGCCACAAGTCTGGAAGACTGTCATCTTGTCACATTTCAGCTGGTGGCTCCATCCTGGGCACTCACCCCCTATCAGCCTTAAGCACTTTGGCAGGAGATCCACAGCTATTTAGAGCAATGTACAGGACTGGCTGTCCCCACAGAGGAGGCCCCCATCCATGGTGTCAGCGAATGCAGGCCTTACAGTTCTATGGCTGGGCATGCTGGTGGCTGCAGTTTAATAAGGGGATAGACTTGGCCATTTATAAAATCTGTCTCTAGGATTATGTACATCATTGACTCCTGTCCCGAGTGACCAAAGATGATTCCTGCTCCCCATGGGCTTACTGCCCAGCAGAGGACAGCAGGCAGGAACGGTTACTGCCTTCTCGCATTACTCCTGGTAAATCTGGTAACTCTGGGTGCAAGGAGCTGAGGACAAAGAGCTTCAAGCACTCAGGAATGAGAGAGGTTGCTTCTGGCTGGGCAGGTCGGGGAGGTAGCCAGGGGGCCCCGGGATGGGTGTTGAAAATTATCCTGGGAAAGAGTCCCAGAGGATTCCCCTTGAGATGCCTGAGCAGTCATCTTCACTTCAGCCAAGCCCAGGCAGTGGGGAAGAACCATTTTTCTTCTTTTGCATCCTCCCATAGTCAAAGCCTAAAAATGCAGGCATCATTCTCAAGTGGCTCTTGCTATGGAGCTGAGGACCCTCAGTAGCAGAAGCTAATGTACCAGAGACATGTGTACCCTCACAGGTGGCAGGGACCAGAGAGAGCCAAACGCTTGTGCCCAAAGACTGCAGTAAGAAACATTGACTGTGACTGTTTCTTCAGTCCAAAGTTAACACTGATCGGTCAGGTACCTGAGGTCTTAAATCCATTTCATTAACCCAGACACAGGTTAGATATGAGACATGTGAGGTGTAAAAAGTGTGCTTACTATTTTTAAAGATTCCCTTGAGGAGTCAAGGAACCTTGGCTAACAGGAATTCCTTCTGAATTGTATGGGAGTCAGCATTTACCTGCAATTCCAGGTCTTCCCCACCAGAGTGCAGCAGTGCACAGTCAGCTCTGGCTTCAGAAATCACTTCAATTTGGAATTCATTTATTAATAGAAATCTGTACACTTGTCTTTTTTTTTTTTTTTTTTTGAGACGGAATCTTGCTCTGTCACCCAGGCTGGGGTGCAGTGGCCAGATCTCAGCTCACTGCAAGCTCCGCCTCCCGGGTTCACGCCATTCTCCTGCCTCAGCCTCCCGAGTAGCTGGGACTACAGGCGCCTGCCATCTCGCCCGGCTAGTTTTTTTGTATTTTTTAGTAGAGACGGGGTTTCACCGTGTTAGCCAACATAGTCTCGATCTGCTGACCTCGTGATCCGCCCGTCTCGGCCTCCCAAAGTGCTGGGATTACAGGCTTGAGCCACCGCGCCCGGCCGTCTTTACAAGAAAAAGAAAAGGCATGGGCTGAGGTACATCTACCCTAGAGACAAAATCCAGAAGTATACTACTTTAAGAACCAAAGTCATGTAACCCTTTTGCGCCTCCATGAATCCGAGCTTGCAGCCGTTTGTGAGAAACAAAGCAGAGCCTCTCGATTTTTCATGCGCATACAAGTCACCTGGACATCTTGTTAAATGCATATTCTGATTTGGGAGGTGAGGGCTGAGAATCTGTGCTTCTAACATGCTCCAGGTGATGCTGCTAGTCTGTGAGCCCTACAGACTTTCAGGAGCGAGTGATCAGAGCACTGTCTTATCCAGGGTCTTCATACATGCTGTTGCCTCCCACAAGGAGGGTCCCCACCTTGTGGCACAGAGTAAAAGTTTATTAAGCAATATCAAATGTATATTATGTCCCTTGAGGTGCAGACATGCACTGTCAAAGGAAAGCCCAAGCAGAAGGCAAATCCAGGATTGGCAGAGTCAGGCCGAAACCTATGTTCCCCTTGGGGAAAAAGAGGAGGAAATTGCACTTTTTATGAAGGAGTTTAGCCTGGCTTCCTTTTGACTCCACACTCATCATGTACTGCATGTAGTATTTAACATAGTTAATGTAATGTTGATCATCAGTAAAGCAGAGGGAGTTTTGGAAGGCTTGACCTTCAGGGTTAACCTGTAGTGGTAGGACAATTGTTGGTGACATTGGATCCTTCTCTTCCTCAGACCTTCAAACCTATGGCTCCTCTGGGGTGACTTCGGTCAAGGTGAGACTGGTTTTCGTCCTCTCTGTCTTCAGGTTTGACCAGGGGCTCTGCACGTTGCCCACAGGCTGTATACAGAGTGCTCCATCTGGCCTCCAGGTTCTATGGCTCCTCCCTCTGCTGTATCCCCTGGACTTTTGTTGGCCTCTTCATACCTGGGAACCAGGTGGAGCAGTCTGCATGCAACCTATGGGGTAGCATCAAGAGCATTTGTCTTTGGAGCCAAGAAACCTGGAGATAAAGGGCAGCCATGCCACTAGGTGGCTAGTATTTTGCAGTTGGTGATACCCTGTATCAACATCACCTAGGTGCTGGTTTAAAATGTGGCTTTGGCCGGGCGCGGTGGCTCAAGCCTGTAATCCCAGCACTTTGGGAGGCCGAGACGGGCGGATCACGAGGTCAGGTGATCGAGACCATCCTGGCTAACACGGTGAAACCCCGTCTCTACTAAAAATACAAAAAAAAACTAGCCGGGCGAGGTGGCGGGCGCCTGTAGTCCCAGCTACTCAGGAGGCTGAGGCAGGAGAATGGCGTAAACCCGGGAGGCGGAGCTTGCAGTGAGCTGAGATCCGGCCACTGCACTCCAGCCCGGGCAACAGAGCAAGACTCCGTCTCAAAATAAAATAAAATAAAATAAAATAAAATAAAATAAAATGTGGCTTTATGGGGCCCATTGAATTAAGACCCCTGGAAGTGGATTAGCGAGCCCCCCACCCCACCCATTTTTTTTTTTTGAGACAGAGTCTCGCTCTGTTGCCCAGGCTGGAGTACAACAGCGCAATCTCAGCTCACTGCAACTTCCCCCTCCCAGGTTCAAGCAATTCTCCTGCCTCAGCCTCCCAAGCAGCTGGGATTAAAGGCACCCACCACAATGCCTGGCTAACTTTTTGTATTTTTAGTAGAGACAGGGTTTTGCCATGTTGGCCAGGCTGACCTCGAACTCCTGCCCTCAGGTGATCCACCCGCCTTGGCCTCCCAAAGTGCTGGGATTACAGACATGAGCCACTGCACCCAGCCTAGAGAGCCCTTTTGCACACTGAGTTTTGAGACTTGCTTCTCAGCGGGAAGCCAGGGATGCCTTTGGGAGAGCGTGAATGGTAAAGAGGTATCTGCCTGGGGCTCTGGAAGTGACGGGCAACTTTCCCACGAGCCAGGAACCCCGGAGCACTTGGGTTTTTGCCCCGGTGGCAAGAACACCTGCTCTGTAAGGATCCACTGAGTCCCAGCTAACGGGCTAGTTTCTTTCCCTGGTGGGGTGAAGGGAGCAGCTTTTCCTTCTTAAAATGCCTTACCTGTTTCATTGGCGCTGCTGCCTTTCCTGGACCTTTAAGGTGAGGCAAGAGATAATGGTCTTAAACATGCTACATACCTTGAAAATATGGAGGACTCTGCACAAATAGCACCCAGTAAACCAAAAATAAAATTTAACGCTTCCGCCCACCCCCTACCCCCACCTCCCCCCCGCCCCCCACCCCGCCGCCCGGCAACTGACTCAATGGACCTCACCTCAGCCAAGAGAATTCCAAAGTAAACCTGAAAAACTAGTTTGGGGCCATGATGGGAAGGGGGGCAGTGGTTAGATACACTTCATTATACTCTCCTGCCTTTGGAATTCAGGAACAACTGACCAGCATTAAATTAAAACAGAGATCTTAAGATTAGCAAAACAGACTCTTGGTAGCAATAAGATACCAAATTCCAACTTGACTCTAGCATAACTTCACATGACAGATAGCAGGCCCTGAAAGAAATCAAATTATTTTCACTCTCAATATATTTCTTTGACATATTTTGAAATGGCAGTGCAAAGCTGTCTCTTGGGGAAATTTACATTCTTACCTTTCCAGGTCTTTTTCTGATCCTGGAGAGATTAGCTGAGAGTCTAGCACCTTTGAAAAGTCTGAGTAGGAAACATTTGCCATCTATTGCCTCTAAGGGCACCTACCTATAGGACTTTACAGAATAAGAACTTTGGTCTCCACAACCCTTTATCTTAACCCAGACACTCCTTTCTATTGATTCCAGGTCTTTAGATAATAACTTAATTCTCTCGACCAATTGCCAATCAGGAAATCTTTGAATCTACCTGTGACTGATAAGCCCATGGTCCAAGTTGTCCTGTCTTTCCAGACCGAACCAATGTATACCTTACATGTATTGATTGATGTCTGCCTGTAACTTCTCTTTCCCTAAAATATAGGAAATCAAGCTGGAACCCAACCACCCTGGGCGCATGTTCTCAGGACCTCCTGGGGCTGTGTCATGGGTCATGGTCCTCACATTTGGCTCAGAATAATTCTCTTCAAATTATTTTACAGAGTTTGGCTTTTTCATCAACAACTTGAACCAGCAAGAAAGTGTGGAAAATAGTGCTGATGAGAAAAACCCAGTTTTCTAGGCTAGAGGCGTGGGTCTGCGCACCTGCTGAGAGGCTTCTCCAACATGGCTCACCATTCCTGGAAGTGGTGTGTGGCTGAGCTTGTGCAGAATATCATATCAGGACACACCTGCACCAGTTAGTCTGGGCCAGATCTCTTGACTCTGGGAGAGACTGGGTCCGCTGACCCGCGAGTAAGATGTTTTCCACGCTGTTAGTAAATCAATGGCCTTTTCCCCCCCGAGTGAATGAATTTGGGAATAGTACCTGAATCAGAAAAGTTTCTGAGGATTTCTCTTGGAATTCCAAGGGTCTGTAAACCCTGTGGCTGGCTGGGAGCCTACTTTGATGATCTTTAAGGCGGAAGAGGATGTATTTGAACATCTGGCCTGGAAATTGACTAAATCTATCTATAGCATAATTGGTTCAGAAAGAGCTGGAAGACAAATCGAGAATGGTGGGCGTAAACAGAAGAAAAGGTGGCAGAAGGGGAGCCAGATGGATGAGCTGAGACACAAAACACACACAAACAAAGGCTGCTTGGGATGCCAGCAGAGCACATTTGCATCTGGGGTCTAGAACAGGATGGTCACAAGGGAGCCTCCTTGGCTTGGGGATGTCTAGACCCAACATCCAGCTCCCAGGACAGAGCCTGTCCCTAAACAGCAAGAATCCAACCACCTTCCACATGGGGCAATCTCTGACCACACTGGGATAGGTGGTCCAAATTGGCTTTCTTAGTGAATTCAGAACACAAAAAATTCATTGAAAAATCAGTGGATTTCTTAGAGAATTTAGGCTCAAGTATGCTGCAGAGGTCTGATCAGAGACAGATTAGGGAAAGATGATTTCTTCATTACTATATATAATTTTTCCTTTTGCACGGTGCCATTCCAAGGCAGCTGAAATATATTCTGTTTGCAGTTCTGACAGGGTGTTGTAGAGTAGTAGCTTGCATGTGGTGGGCCCTCAATACTATGTTTGGTGATAGAGAGATTTCCTTATTTGATCAAGCCTTGCTGCAGCCAGGAGGGAATCAATAGTTAAAAATGTCTGCTGCTGAATTGCTTCTCGTGCTCATTTGCCAGTGGTGAGTGAGAGAGGGTGTTGTCAAGCAGGCTTAACTTCTATCTGCACCCAACAGATACCTATAATTAAAAAATAATAAATTTTGCATTTACTTACAAACACTGAAGCAATTTTCAGAGTATCAAAAAGAGCATGGGAGAGACCATCGCAGTAAGAGGTGACATTGAGCCAGGTGCATTGAACAGCACAACAATAAATAATTACATTGCCCTTTTCAGAACCGCGACGCGTGACCTACCCAATTAAGCCTCCCCGAGTCTCATTCTGATGGCCCATAGTTCACGACATCCTTCCCACATTTGTCATAACAGCTTTGTTTTCTGCAGATGCTTTCTTTCACAGTTTGCACCCCGTGCAGTCAAATTTCATGCTTCCACAATGAAAAATAAAACTGCCAGTTCTCGTCTCTTTGGGGGAAATTAGTCTTCTTTCTCCCATAAATCATAAGCATGCTTCAGCTGTAAACAGAGCATTAGCAGCTCTGGAAGTACATTAACTTCCGTTATTGGCAAGACCTGAGGTTACTGAGAGTGGTTTATTTGCTGGTTTTGACTTAGGGAGGGGAAGGCAGGTAGCTGCAGAGCGGGTGGGAGGTGTGGATTATTCACCATTTCAGTAGAAGGAAGGATGTTCTCATCCGTGCAACCCCAGTTTATGCTGCTTGTCACAGCACTAGTATGAAGAGCATCCCTTTCCCTCTAAAAGCGTCCCAGCTTGGATGACAAATTATATGGTCACTCTGATTAAAATGCAAATAAAGTATGGAGCAAAAGCTTGTTTTGTGAGTGAAGCCAGACACAAAAGGCCACATGTTGTGTGATCTCATTTATTTGAAATGTCCAGAATAAGCAAATCCATAGAGGGAGAAAGTGGATTAGTGGTTGCCAGGGGCTGGGGTTCCTGGGGGAAATGGGAAAGGATTTCTAATGGGTATGAGATTTCTTTATGGGGTGAGAAAAATGTTCTAAAATTGATTGTGGTGATGATTGCACGACTCTGTGAATATGCTAAAAACCATTGAATTGTACCTGTTAAATGGGTAAATTGGATGGCACATAGATTATAAGTCAATAAAGTTGTTCTATTAAAACAAAAGTTAAAAAAAAAAAAGTTAAACTACGTAAATCCCAGAAAGGGAAAACAAACAAATGAAAAGCTTGCATTCTGTCTTTCTGCTCATGAGCATTCTGCCCTCTCAGGGCTGGTCCCTCTGAAAGAGCTGATTCATTTGAAGGATGTGGTGGCACATGCGGGGATCTGGAGGGCCAGCCTCTTGCACACAACTGTATTTTTATGATCTTGTTGGAGCAAGAAAGGGAGCATGAGTTTCCCACAGTCATTGCTGAACATCAAGGTGTGTGCGTTGGCCTTTAAATGGCAGGGGAGCTGGTCGGGGGACCAGCAAGAGCATCAGGTATATAAAGGGCCCAGCAATGACAGCTTGGCTGGAAGGAAGATGACAGAGGATTCTGATAGGGACTCACCCTTGCCCAGTCATGCCCAATGCCAGTGAGTTCCCATTTAGGAAGAAGAAGGGAGGAGTTATAGGATGAGGGTGAAGGTAGGCATGGGGGCAACAGGAGTTTCAGTCTCCCAAGAGGAATGGAGCCCATGATTCTGCAGGTAGCACAGGAGTGGGGCCAGATCTGTCCTCTGAGGTCAGGAACTCTAGAAAACAGAGGACAGCCATGGAGGGGCCTCTTGACACTTAGACCTCTCAGCCTAGTGCTTTGAAAGGGATTATTCAAAGCCTAGTGTTTTGAAAGCTTAGTACTAGAATGAGCCCTGTTCCTGGTCCATCTTCCAGCATTGGGATCCTCCTTCAAAAGACGGGAGTTGAAACGTGAGGAGACTAAACATTTACCCTGCACATTTTTATATCTTCACCCCCTAGAACAGTCTGCCATGCAGGAGTATGTGGTTGGACAGACGCACAACACACAGGGTTCCGTTGAGCTGATAAGGTTCTCTGGGGCAGCCCGTGTCCCAAGCCAAGGGCCAGGGTATTTGGTCTGGGTTACCAACAGAGGGTGCTAGACACCTTCAGAACAAGGCTGGGTCTGGGGCCAGGGCCTGTCTGGAGGTGATGGAGTTCTCTGCTCATTGCAGACAGAGGTGGAGCCGGGGCAGGACTTGAGCCCCAGTATCCACACATTTAGTGAAGGGAGAAGATAAACCTGTTCCCTGCTTGGGCATTTCCCCAGCATTACAAAAGGAAGACCAACCCCTGAGTGGATAGAGGACAGGATCCGTGTTGGGTTTGCTCACCAGTCTATCCCCAAGGGCCCGCACACAGTGCCTGGACAGAGAGGGCATGTGAGAGGAGAGTAGGAGGGAATGTGGGAAAACCAGACTGGAGCGGGTCCACAGTGTTCTCAGGCTTTTATCTCTGGCCTTTGCCTAGTGAGTCTCGGAAACAAGAGTTACACATGAACTCCTGTACACCACCCAGTGGGGTCTGTGCCTGGGCTGGTCTTTCAGCTGGATAGAGCTAGGTACAGACAAGGCCCAAGCAGGTCTCATTAGCTTTGCAGAGCGGACAATTCCTGGGACCGTGCGCCTCTTCACACCACCCTCCCCACTCCCCAGACCAAGTCCACAAAAACAGAGGAGACAAAGCAAAGAAGGAACAGAGCAAAAATGAGATCAAAACCCTCCTACAGAGGGCCAGCACATTGGGCCACCATGTCTTCAGGTGAGAGTGTCCATTTGATATTTTGAGAGTCAGAGATGGGGCTGCTGGGGCCACAGGTGAATCCAGGAATGGAAGAAATGGAGCTGAATGCATCTACTGTTGAGCTGCTCATCATATAGTTTTCTGCGTTTCACATACTTGTCTATCTTTCTCTTTATTGCAAGGAAATCCTCGTTGTGTGCAAGGAAATCAGCAGGAAAAGGGTGCAGTCAGGAGTCAAAGGGAGAGCCAGACAAATAAGGGAACACTGTTCTTCAGAAGATGAAGCCTGGCAACTGTCACCCAGGGCTGGCGGTGAAACACTATTGCATCCACAGGCATCCCTTCTGTGGGCAGCAGCTTGCCACCTGCAAGGTTGCTCAAGGACAAATGTTGTAAGAACAAACCAAAAGAGCTTATGATGTTACCCAGTGCGAGTCCCTCACAGCAGCACATTCTGCTGAGAGGGTCGGGTGTTATAACAGTGAATCAATGAGGAGGAGTTGAAAAGTTTTTCTTCCTGTGGGTTTAGAGTTCCCGCATAAGCTTGAACAGTTGAAAGTGTTTGTGAACTCCTTATTTTTTGTTTTAAATTCTCCTGGTACATGTTTCATAGGATCTTAGGATTTTAGAATGGAAAGGAAAAAACAATAAGACCTTCAAAGTCTCTTCCTTACATTTATAGTTGGAGAAAGCCAAACACTGTGGTGGCTAGTGTCTGACCCACACCTCAATACACATAGCACACATATATACTCACACACACACTCACACAGAGAAAAAAGAGTAGTAAGGATGAATCTTCCTGATATTAAGCACCAACTAAAGGCCATTCCTTTGCATCTTATTTATGGCTCTGTAGCTCACATCAGGGGCCCAACTCTCTCCGTGGCTGTGGACTTCCCTGAGCACCACCAGCCCTCTTGCCAGAAAGTGTGAGTCTTGGCCATGGGGTGCCTCCCTTGCTTCTCAAGGACTTGGTTCTTAGAGTGAAACTAGAAAAATTTACCGATAAAGGATTAGCCATCTGTGAGAATTAACTAAGAAAAATTATTGGTAAACATGTCACCAAAGACATTGGAAACATCCAAAACTCAAGCTGGCTAAAGGAGGAAACATGAAATGTGGCCTGTGGTGATAATAGAGTATGTGGGGTTCTAGCCATGCCCTATTTAGAGAAGGGCAGTGAGAATCCACAGGATGGCTCGCTCTGTAGGCCAAAGGCATGGAAAGAAGAGAGGAAGTCAGGGAAGCCAGGTTCACCTCCCTTTCTCCCCACACACAGGGAGCTGGGGTGCTGGTTAAACCTCCAGAAGCCACCCAGCAAGGCTGTCCCCAGAGTCAGGAGGGAGATTCCCTCCCAGCACCTGGGCCAGGAGAACATTCCAAATGTTGACCAGCACCAGCATCTGATTTTCTGCCCTCCAACTGTCTACAGAGGCAGAAAGCCCTGAGCAGGTGCTGGCCTCCCCTTCTCGGTGTGTTTCTCATTGTAAGTGCATAACTTGTTACTCTGGGATAGGGGAAATACAAATAGTAAAACAGGCCCAAGACAAGAGCAGGGCTCTCTTTATTAGTTTTCTGGGGCTACTGTAACAAATGACTACAAATGGAGTGACTTAAAACAACAGAAATTCATTCTCTCACAGTTCTGGAAGTCAAGAGTTGGAAATCAAGGTATCAGAGAGGCCACACTTCCTCTGAAGGTTCTAGGGAATAACCTCTGTTTGCCTCTGTCAGCTCCTGGTGGCTCCAGGCTCACTGGCTTGTGGCTGCATCACTCCAGTCTCTGCTTCCTTCTTCATGCAGCCTTCTGCCCTGTGCATCAAAGCTCTTCCACTTTTCTCTTAATAAGGATACCTGCCAGTGGACTTAGGGCCCACCCTAAATCCAGGGTGATTTCCTCTCAGGATCCTTAACTTAATTACATCTGTAAAGACACATTTTCTAAATAAGGTCACAGTCACAGGTTCCACAGGTTAGGACTTGGCCATATCTTTTTGGGGGCCATGATTCAACTCGCTACACTGACCCATATCAGGGTCCCAGGCCTGACATGCTGGGCCAGCCTCTGGGGGATGCACACTTTCACAGGGATAGCCAACCCGTGGAACTGTCCGGGGGCAAACTGCCTTCATCAAGGTTGCCCCTTGTGGTAGCATTGTGCTCTTATTTTAAGCTAATTTTGCTGACCACTTCAACTCTGACATTGCATGCAAAAAGGCACCTGTGAAGGTGTCCCTAGCTGGTCCCCACTGCCTGCAAACCAAATGCTCAGCCTTGAGGAGCACAGCACATGACAGACAGAGCCGACTTTCGAAAACTTCTGGGAAATCTCCCCCTCTGCAGTCAAGAAGCTTCTAGAGAAGGTTGGGTATTCCCGGATATGGAGTATAAAAAGAGGCTTGCCTAAACTCATTTATTTAAAAATGCGATTTCCTCATGTTTTTTCCCAAGGGGAATATACAAAGGGCTTGTCCTGGCTCTGCCAGTCCTGGATTTGCCTTCCACTCTGGCTTTCCTTCTGACGGTGCGGGTCAGCACCTCAAGGGACAGCAGCTCTGCACCGACAGGCTCAGCCTCAGAACAGTTGCCAGGCATGAAAGAAGCTCAAAGTGCTTCAGCCGATGCTGGCAATCAGGAACAGATAAGGAATGGGAACAGCCACTTAGAGGCAGGACACACAGTGGGTCAGGCCTTAGAATCTAGACTCAGACTGGGTTTGAATGTTGGAACTGCCACTGGCCAAGGATATGACGGTGGCCAGAATCCTTAATCTCTCTGAGCTTCATCTGAAAAGTGAGCAGTTGTGAAGACTGAACAAGTTTCCCAGGTAAACTGCTGAACATTCTGTGTTTGGCTGTCAGTGTGTGTTCAGTATGCATTCGTCATTAAGGCTGTTCTAATTATTAAGAGGAAGGAAATGGGACTTTTCTACTCCTTTATTGGATCCCTCAACGCCCAGGGCTTAAGGATTGGAAACAGAACTGTGAAAGAATCACCTCCACCCTGTGAACTCCTCTACTTTCTCACCTCTCTTGTCATTGCAAATGTGTTTTCAGTCACTCAGAGACACTGAGACTTTGTCTTGATCATCTAATTTGTGTAAAATAAAGCAAGCTTGGTTTTCTAGATCTAAGGAGCCAGGAGGAAAGAAGTTATGATGACGGGCTCTGCCATTGTCTCCTTCCAGTAGTCCTGGAGGTCTGGAAGAGCTTCCAGCTACACATTGCCTCCACAATCTGCCACTCTTTTGCAGAGTGCTCTGAACAGGAACTATTAATAATTGTTTCCCAACTAAAGAGCCCAGTGCAGCCCACAGAATACTTGACAGAAGGCCCAGCCGGTAGAGCTTAACTGGGGGCTGGGGAAGGAAGGACCAAATGCCTGTCTCAAGTGACATCCTCACTACTGCAGTGTAACAGGAGCCAGCACACGAGGCATTTGTCTGATCCTCACTCCGCCCACAGAAAGCAATTGGGGTGGAACCTGCCTGCCATCAGCTCCCATACAGTCCTGAATGAACTCGCTCGCCCTGACCCACTCACCCCTCACGTACCTCCTCCCCCATCAGATGACATATTTCTCCTTTTCCTCCAATGCCAAGTTATTTCTACCCCAGGGCCTTTGAACAACCTCTGCCTCCCATCAGATACACTTTTCCTCAGACCTTTTCAAGACTGGCTCCATCTCCTCACTCAAGTCTCAACTCAAATATCACTTCCTCCAAGGCTGTGTGGTCTAAATAAATACTCCCACTCCTTCCCTGGTCAATGAGCCTGTTTTGTTTTCTTCGTAGCACTTCTCTGTATTTTATATAGTCTTATTCTATGTTTACAATGTGTTGCCTGTTTTCCTTTACTAGGCGGGCAAAGGGCTCCGTTAAGCTATGCACATTGTCAAGTTCCTGAGCGCTAATAAAGAGGGTCTGGAGGAGGCGGTGGAGAGGGAGGATCTGGATGCAGAGGCTGGTGAATGACGTTACTGGGGGAGCTGAGGAGGACTGGGAAGAGTATTCCAGGTGAGGGTGTGAGCAGAAACGAAGCTTGGAGGCCCGAATGTTGGTGAGACTGTCAATGCTGAGTGATTGCACCGGTCCTTGGCAATCAGTCTTGACTGCTATGCTCTGGCAACTTCAAGTCCTGCTCAGGGCGGGTGGGAACCGGGATGAGGAACGCGCCCAGGAGGGTTTTGGTGGAGTCCTGGCAGCCTGTGGGAGGCCAGGAAACAGCAATGGCAAAGGAGTGGAGACCCCGGGGTCATCGCTGCGAGCTACAGCACAAGCCCAGGAGCAGGAAATGAGTCACTGGAGGCTCTCAGAGGCAGTCGGCAGGGCGAAACTTTTAAGCCAGATCCCGCAGTAAAGCAAGCCCCGACTCTCCCTGAGAGGGAGGTATTATTTAATAACTGTCTGCAGAGGGAGAGGCTGGGTGCATGCATCAAGAAGGGTGGAAAGACAGCTCTTACTTAATCACAGTTACTGATCCGTTGCTCAGCTCATCGAATGCATCTTGTCCATTTGCCAGGAGTCAGGAGTCGGGTTCTTGGCTCTGCCTCCAGCTGCATCTCAGCGACCGGCATTTCCTTGGTTTTCTCTTTTTGTGGGATGAGGCTGTTGACTCCCTCATCTACCTCTTAAGGAAACAGGGAAGATTATCTGATTAATAACTGTAAAGTTCTTTGGAGACCCATTCGGAAAGAACTAAAGATTACTGGAATAGCGATACTGTACTTTGAGTTTACATGGCTGTTTTTTGAAAAACCTTAAATAGCCAGTGCCCAGAAGTTTTCCTTAGGCTTTCTTCTAGAATTTTTATGGTTTCAGGTCTTAGACTTAAGTCTTTGATCCAGCTTGAGTTGATTGTTGTATAAAGTGAAAGACAGAGATCTAGTTTCATTCTTCTGCATGTGGCTATCCAGTTTTCTCAGCACCGCTTATTGAATAGGATATTTCCCTGATTTATGTTGTTGTATGCTTTGTTGAAGATCAGTTCAACAAAGTATTTGGTTGTATTTCTGAGTTCTCTATTCTGTTCCATTTGTCTATGTATCTATTTTTATACCAATACCATGCTGTTAACTACAGCCTTGTAGTATAATTTGAAGCCAAGTAATGTGATGATTCCAGATTTGTTCTTTTTCTTAGGATCACTTTGGCTATTAGGATTGTTTTTTCTAATTCCATGAAAAATGATATTGGAATTTTGATAGGAATTGCATTGAATCTGTAGATTGCGTTGGGCAGTATGGTCATTTTTACAATATTGATTCTCCCAATCCATGACCGTGAGATATATTTCCATTTGTTTGTGTCATTTAGGATTTCTTTCAGAAGTGTTTTGTAGTTCTCTTTGTAGAGATATTTCACCTTCTTGATAAAGTATATTCCAGGCATTTTTTTTTTTACAGCTGTTGTAAAAGGGATTGAGTTCTTGATTTGTCAACTTGATTGTTGTTGGTGTATAGCAGTGCTATGCTTTGTGTACATTGATCTTGTAACCTGAGACTTTATCAAATTCACTTATTAAATCTAGGAATTTTTTGGAGGAGTCCTTAGAGTTTTCTAGGTATAAGATCATATTATTAAGCAAACAGGGATAGTTTGACTTTTCTCTTTTCCAATCTGGATGCCTTTATTTATTTCTTTTGCCTAATTGCTCTGGCTAAGACTTCCAGTACTATGTCGAATAGAAGTAGTGAAAGTGGGCATCCTTGTCTTGTTTCAGTTCTTATGGGGAATGCTTTCAACTTTTCCTCATTTAGTATGATGTTGGCTGTGGGTTTGTCATATGCAGCTTTCATTATTTTGAGGTATATTCCTTCTATGCCTAGTTTGTTGAGGGTTTTTAATCATAAAGTGATGCTGGTTTTTCTGCACCTATTGAGATGATCATATGGTTTTGGTTTTTAATTCTGCTTGTGTGATGTATCTCATTTATTGACTAATGTGTGTTAAACCATCCTGCATCTCTGGGCTGAGCCCACTTGATGATGGTGTATTGTCTTTTTGATGTGCTATTGGATGCAGTTTGCTGGTATTTTTTTGAGGAATTTTGCATCTATGTTCATCAGGGATGTTGGTCTGTAGTTTTCTTTTTTGTTATGTCCTTTCCTTGTTTTGGTATTGGGGTAATACTGGCTTCATAGAATGAGTTAGTGAGGAGTTCCTCTTTCTCAATCTTTTGGAATAGTTTCAGTAGGATTGTTACCAATTCTAAAGGTCTGGTAGAATTTGGCTGTGAATTCATCTGAACCTGGGCTTTTCTTTTGTTTGCAATTTTTAAAAAATTACTGATTCAACCTCACCGCCTGACTGCCGAGATAAAATCACAGACTTTTCCCACTAAGCCTCGCACTGCACCTGTGCCTCTACTAAAATAAACTTTACACAAGCGGAAAGTTCTGGGACTGAAGCCTTGCTCTCTGAATTCTTTTGTCCCAAAGGTTGTTCCCTTGAAGTGGTGCATTCCTCCTTCTCCTAGAAGTAGGAGTCCCTGAGAGCCAGACTACCGTGAACGTTGCTGCTCCTATGGGTCTAGCTGCCCAGTGGGACTGTCACACTCTAAGCTGATATTGGGGAATGCCTGCAAGGGATCCAGAGATGTGATCTGTCCTCAAGTCGTCCAACAGTGAGTACCAGCACCAGTTCTGATAGGGGTGGCAGGAGAGTGATGTAGACTCTGTGAGATTCCTTGGGTATAGTCTTAGTGCATTGACTTTCTCAAATGCTGATTGTGGTAGGAATGAACTGGTCACGTGTACAGACTCAGGACTCCTGGTTAGCCAGGGTGATGCAGGCAATGGAGATAGTTGAGGTCACACACAAGTGGTATAAATACATATATGTGGCATAAATATATATAGTAGTGTATATATATCACATTTTATATATATTTATACATATAATTTTCCCTTTATATATAATTTTTATAATATATGCAATTTATATATACATAGTTCTATAATATATGGAAAAGATATATATAATGGAATATTATTCAGCCTTTTAAAAATGACATTATACTACGTGAAATTAGCTAGATGAAAAAGGACAAATAGTATACTCAAAGTAGTCATATTCATAAAGACAGAAAGTAAAACAGTGGTTAGCAGGGCTGGGTAGAGGAGAGAATGAGGAGTTACCATTTAATGGGTACAGAGTTTCAGTCTGGGATGATGAAAGAGTTTTTATATGGATGGTGGTGATGGTCATATAACAATGAAAATGTACTTAATGTCACGAAATTGTACACTTAAAAAGGATTAAAATGGTAAATGTTGTGTAAATTTTACCACAAAAAATAATAATAAATGCCAGGAAGGGTACTGCATTCCTTATTTTATAGGAGAGGAAAACAAGACACAGATACCAAGGAACTTACTCGATGCTGTAGAGCTAGGGAGGGGCAGAATTAGAACATGCCTACACAAAACCAGCTTCCAACCTATGCTCCCAGCAGTTTCCTGTATTGTTTCTTTCAAAGGTATTTTTTTGTGGTAATATTTATAATAGCACAAATATGGAAATAATTTAAATGTCCAAAGATTTGACTCAATTGTGGACTATCCATTTAGTATATTATAGAATAAACTTATGTTTCTGAAGAATTTTCTAATAACATGGATAAGTTATCTACAGTGTATTTACACACTAAGTGGGGAAAATGTCAGTATATAAAAGTGAACTTACATGATAATCCCAGTTTTATTTTTTAAAATTATACAAAGGCATAGTTTAAGTATGGTTAAGCATCAAAAAAAGGGATTATATTCAAGTTATAATGAATTTATTTTGGAATTGTAAAATTTGAAGTTTTTTTTTCAGATACTTTTCTGAGTGTTTCTGTATTCATTATGTAATTGCTTTGTAACAAATTATCCCCAAATTTAGTAACTTACATAAATAATAAGCATTTCTTTTCTGTCACAGTTTCTGTGGGCCAGGACTTTGGAAACAGGTGGACTGATAGCTCTAGCTTGAGATTTCTCATGAGGATCAGTCAGATGTGTCAGGGCTGTGCTCACTTGAAGGCTCAACTGGGGCTGGAAGATCTGCTTCCAGGTGATGCCATTCATGTGGCTGGCAGGGTGGGTCCCCTCCACAGTTGTCTTGGAGTGTCTTCACAACACAGCAGCTGACTTGCCCCAGAGTGAATCCTACCCACAAAACCGAGGAGGATGCTGCAATGCCTTCTTTTTTTTTTTTTTTTTTTTTTTTTGAGACGGAGTCTCGCTCTGTCACCCAGGCTGGAGTGCAGTGGCCGGATCTCAGCTCACTGCAAGCTCCGCCTCCCGGGTTTACGCCATTCTCCTGCCTCAGACTCCCGAGTAGCTGGGACTACAGGCACCCGCTGCCTCACTCGGCTAGTTTTTTTTGTATTTTTTAGTAGAGACGGGGTTTCACCGTGTTAGCCAGGATGGTCTCGATCTCTTGACCTCGTGATCCGCCCATCTCGGCCTCCCAAAGTGCTGGGATTACAGGCTTGAGCCACCCCGCCCGGCCCAATGCCTTCTATGACCTGGCCTCAGATGTCACACGTTATCACTTCCACAGTATTCTATGAGATCCACAAACTAATCCTAATTCATGATTGGGGGGGGACTGTACGTGGGAATGAGTTCCAGGAGGTGTTCACCATCTTGGAGGCTGTTTCCGCAGTATCAACTTTTGTAAACTAATGTGAGACAATGTAGAATCAGGATTATGCTTCTGGGTATTCCTCCTCAAAACCCATAATCTTATTCTAACAATGAGAAAATATCAAGCAAACCCAAATTGAGAGATAATGTACAATATACCTGGCCAGCACTCAAAACTGTCTGGGTGCTGATAAACAAGAAAAGACCAAGAAGGTCGGAGGAAACTAAGGAGATGTGATGATTAAATGTAATGTGGGATTCTGGATGAAATCCTGTAACAGAAAAAGGACCCTAGTAGAAATACTGGCAAAATACGAATAATGCCTGGAGTTTCGTTGATGATATTGTACCAATGTTAATTTCTTGTTTTTGACAAATGTACCATGGTAATGAAAGGGGTTAACATTAGTGGAAACTGCATGGGAGGTGTATGAGAACTGTGTGTACTCTATTTGCAACTTTTCTGTAAAATTAACACTATTCCAAAAAAAAAACTTAATTGAAAAAAGAAATATAGTTTAAGATAAAGGTTAATAGTTGACTGATTGGATTTTAGAAGTAAAGGGAAATCTTGTTCTTGATACGAAAGCAGAAAATTCAAAAAGGAGTCATGCAGAGCAGAGAACCACTGCCACTGGGAAGCTCAGCTCCCCATAAGTTTAACGGTTCTATAATATACTAAATGGATGATCCACAAATGAGCCAAATCTTTGGGCATTTAAATTGTTTCCCTATTTGTGCTATTATAAGTATTACAACAAAAAATACCTCAATACCTTTAAATGTGAATGTGATGATATGCATTATGAATTCTCAAGAGGGAAAGCTATTTCTTATAGAATACATTTCAATGAAAAGATATGAAAAGGAACTTTTCTCACGTATCCTTTCTTATCTTATATGTTTTTAGCCTGATCATTGATGGTTCTAATGAGATGTCTGAGCTTGTCCTCAGTGTTTCAAAGCTTGACTCAGCAATAACAGGTCTTTGGCCTTCTTTCTCTCAAGGGTGCCCTTGTTCTGTCAACAAGCACTTGCCGAGCACCTCTAGTGGGGCCCTGGGCAGTGCCAGGGGCTAGTCACAAAGGTGATTAATACAAGTCCCTACTCTCCGGCTCACCTTTACTTAAAGAGATAAAAGAAACGGATCTAAACCAATTTGGTTTATGAGTGTCAGGTCCTTTTTGGTGGATGATGATGGCTGCCAATGATTAGAGGAATCTCGCAGATGCCTCGGTCCAACTGCCTCCCCACAAAGTAATGCGTTGAAATGAAAGCAAATCATGGGCCCCATTCCACAACATGAATCAACTTTCATTAGCAAGCAGCTAAAGAGCCAAGCACTCAACTTGTTCTGTCATTTTGGTGATGTCCTCAGTCTCTGTTCTTTCAGGCCCTCCAACAAATACCCTGCAGGAAAGTTTCGCTAGAGGCAAATGCGACTGTATCCTGACAATAGGTCAACTAAATCAAATCAATGGCAGAAGCCTCTGGTAGGTGGAAGGCCCAGGGACGAGCCGAGTTTAGACCTTGAGTGCTCTCTATTCTGCCCACGAAAGGGCAGAGATGCCTGTATTAGTCTTTCTGGCCCGCCAAGTAGCTTGAACTCCACCCATTCTGTAGGTGGAAAATTACGTTCCACATCCCTTACCCAAAGAGCAGGTCCTCTGGTGTAGATTCAGATAAGGATATTTGAAGTTGCTGCAGCCCGTCTGGGCTGTTGACTCCTGTTAGGACTTTTCCAATGTTCGCTAACCACCCTTCGTGTATGAGTTCCTGACTAAGATACTTCAAATTACTAACTAAAAGCTCCAGGTTGTGGATAAAAATTAATTTACACACACACGTTATACTGTTAGAGAAACATAACGCAAAAACTAAAATAATTCTAATATGATGATAGGAGCAAATGTCTGTAAAAAGCACTCTAAGAACCTAGATGTGGAGCGGGTGAGGAATTGGTGGGGCTCTCAAGTGGTGGTGTTAGGGAATTTTCTAGAGGAGCCAATCTTAAGCAAAACTCCAAAGGATGGACAGATGTTTATCAGGGGCCAAGGGGAGAAAGGGATTCCAGGAACAGGGAGCCACTAAGGAAGGGCAGAGAGCAGGAGAGAGTTGGTTATAGACAGACATGGTGTGGGATCTGAGTGGGAGAGGCGGTGGGCATGGAGATTAGAATGGGAGCCAGGTTCCTGGAGTCCCAGCTATTAGGGAGGCTGAGGCAGGAGGATCCCTTAAGCCCAGGAGTTCCAGGCTGCAGTGAACTGTGATTACCCCCATTGCATTCCAGCTTGGGTGACAGAATGAGACCCTGTCTCTAAAAAAAAATTAAAAGAGAGGGATTGAAAAGCGGAGTGAAGCCAAGTCTTAAAGACCACCCCAGACTGAGAAGCGTGGATTTGATCCTGTGGGTAAGGGCCATTTGAAGATTTTGAGTAGCATTTAAAGTACACGACTAGATTGATATTTTCTTTTTTGTTTTTTGTTGTTTTTTGTTTTGTTTTGGTTTGGTTTTTTTTTGAGGCAGTCTCGCTGTTGCCTAGGCTGGAGTGCAGTGGTGTGATCTCAGCTCACTGCAACCTCTGCCCCCCGGGTTCAAGCAATTCTCCTGCCTCAGCCTCCCGAGTAGTTGGGATTACAGGCACACACCACCACACTGGGATAATTTTTTGTATTTTTAGTAGAGATGGGGTTTTACCGTGTTGTTCAGGCTGATCTTGAACTCCCGACCTCAGATGATCCACCCTCCTCGGCCTCCCAAAGTGCTGGGATTACAGGCTTGAGCCACCGTGCCTGGCCCAGATTGATCTTTTCAAATGTTATCTCTGGCAGTCATGCGGAGAAGAAGTGAAAGGCAGGAGAAATTGGAATTAGGGTGACAGTTAGAACTTGTACTAACGATTCTGGCAACGGATGTTGATCGTGAAGTGAGGAAGTGGTAGGAAAGTTACCTTTCTGAGCATTTCCTTGGAGTCACGCTCTATGGTGAGCACTTTGCATCTATAGAATCATTTCATCCTGACAACCTTAGGAGGTAGGTACTATATTATGTCTATTTTAGACACGAAGAGACTGAGGTCCAGATAAGCTTGCCAGATAAAATACGAGATAACCGGTTATATTTGAATTTCAGGCAAACCAGTAATACTTTTCTGGTATACATACGTCTCATGCAATATTTCATTTTCTAAATCTGGCACCCGAAGACCCAGAAGGGTGAAGCAAGTTGCCCAAGATGTCCTAGCCGCCAAGTGGCAGCGCCCGAATTGGACTCGTGGGCAGGTGAGAACCTGCACTTGGCTCCACCCTGCCTGGCTGTGCCGCCTCTTGCAGGTGGGGCTGGCTGGGCTCTCAGCCAACAGAGAGAGCTTGCAGGAGCAGAACCTTGGCCAGGTCACTCGAATTCATCTTCAGGCAGCTTCATTTACCCTTTCTCTCTGCCTGCTTTATTAATTAATTTATTTATTTATTTATTTATTGCTATACTTAGAGCAGGTCTGCAAACCTCCTATAAGCTATCTTAGTGCTGACAGCACAATCCTGGCTTGTGACTAAGTCACTAAATCCCCGGAACTCCAAAGGCATCTCTGCCCTAGGGTTCAGAACGTTTTTCCAGCTCTCCCCTCCCACTGAGCGCTGTAATTAGGAACTTATTCAGACCTGATCTGCAGACAATATGCATTGACAGTTTTGTATACCTGTTCCCACTGGCCTGGGATATAAAGCTCAACTTAAAACAGAACTGTTTTAAGAGATTTAATAAGGTTTCACCTGAGGCACAGAGTACAATTGTACTTTCAACATTGGAATGTTTCAAACGTTTGACAAATGGATACTGGTAACACTGGGAAGTGCAGGGCAGGAATGTTACCCTTTGCAGTTACTATCCTTACCAGTTTCATTAAAAGACAGATACCAAAAAGCAGACCCAGAACAACACAAAGAATGTTGCAAGGAGGGAATAGAGAGGAGGGGGTGGGAGTCCAGGAAGAAGGTGGGGTCATGAGGATCTGGCTGCTCACAGACCACCCCATCGGCACCACCGGAGAGCTCATTAGGAACGCAGAATCAGGGACCCCAACTAGACCTACCGAATCAGACCCTGCAGTTTCCTTTCTGTTCGTTTGTTTTTTGTTTTGCTGAGATGGGGTCTCAATCTGTCACCCAGGCTTCTGTGCAGTGGGGCAATCATAGCTCACTGCAGCCTCGAATTTCTGGGCTCAAACGATCTTCCTGCTTGTAGGCGTATGCCATCAAGTTTTATTATTTTTTTATTTTATTATTTTTATTTATTATTATTTTATTATTTTATTAGTTTTATTATTTTATTTTTGCAGAGACAGGCTCTTGCTATGTTGGCAAAGCTGGTCTTGAACTTGTGGGTTCAAATGATCCTCTCACCTTGGCCTCCCAAAGCGCTGGGATTACAGGTGTGAGCCGCCACAACCAGCCTTAACAAGATCTCCAGATGAGTCTTGTGCACATTCAAGAGACATGACATTGAAGAATAAGCACCCTTCACTCCAGAGATGATACATGAAATGAATCTAGGAGGAATAGCTTTCCAGGTGGGGTTTAGAGGGAAGGCATTACAGGGAGAGGAAGCAGTAAGCAACGGCATAAAGAAGAGAGACACACTCAGGAAATGACCCAAAACTTTGGTACATCCAGAGCCCAGTGGTACATGGCGAGCAGTAGGCAGGAGCCTGCAAAGGTTGGCAAAGATGCCTTAGAGAGCGGAAGACGGTGAGTGGCTTTGTTGCCACATTGGAGGGTTGGAGTTTTTAAAATAAAACTGGTCAAGCATACAAAAAAGTATCAGTAACAAGCATAAAATACAATAATGAGTATCAAGTATAAATAAAAGCTTCCAGATCAGCCTCCTGTGTATTCCCACCCACCTGCATTCATTCTCCTCCCTTCCTCCTGAACCTGACTTCTGTTCTGAGTTTGGCCTTAGCATTCTTATGGATGTTTTTCATAATCTCCACACATGTGTTTGTATAGCTAAACAATACAGGATTGTTTTGCATGTTATTTTACTAATACGTATTTTACTACATAAACAATATGTATTTTACTACAATTTTACTTTCTGTTCGACACTATGTTTTTTTAAGACTTATTGTTGAGACTGGGCACAGTGGCTCACGCCAGTAATCCTAGCACTTTGGGAGGTGAGGCAGTGGATCACTTAAGGTCAGGAGTTTGAGACCAGCTTGGCCAACATGGTGAAACCCATCTCCACTAAAAATACAAAAAAGTAGCTGGGCGTGGTGGCGTGCACCTGTAATTCCAGCTACTTGGGAGGCTGAGGCAGGAGAATTGCTTGAGGCTGGGAGGCACAGGTTGCAGTGAGCCTCCATCTCCAAAAAAAAAAAAAAAAAAAAAAAGACTTAACATGCAAGAGGCTGTAGTTAATTCATTTTTGTACTTCTTTGGATGAATCTGTCACTATTGATTCTCCTAATAATGGATATTTTGTTGTTTCCAGTATAGACAATGCTGAAATGAGGGTCGTATGAGTCTCCTTGTACACATGCTTGAGTTTCTGTAGGGAACATTTCTAGGAGCAGAGTTACTGGGTTGTAGAATATGCACCTCTTCAACTTCTCTAGGTGCCATCATATTGTTTGCCAAAATGTTTGTACCAATTTACATGCCTACTAGGATAGCATGAAAGTTTCTGTTTCCCACATTCCTCTCCAACACTTGACATTGCCACATTTAAACATGTTTGTATGAGAGTGGGATACACTCTCATACACATGAGATACACATGAGAGTAGGATACAAAGTGGAAACACTTTGATGAGAGTGGGATAACATCTCTTATTTGCTTTTGTTTGTTCAGTTACTGGTGAAGTTGAGCATGTCATTGTATATTTACCATCTGTAGATTTCCTCTTATGTGAATTGCCAGTATATACCCATTGCCCACCTACCTCTTGGGTTGGTTGGCTGGAATTGATATGTAGGGTTTTTAATATATTCTGGGCTCTACTCCATGATTAGTTATCTGTATTTACAATTTTCTCCCAGGCTTGGTGGGCCTTCTTGTGGTGTTTGTGGTGTTTTTTATTATACTTCAGCTTTAAATTTTAGTATAATCAATGAATCTATGTTTTCCTTTTCGTTTTGTGTGTATGTTTTGGACGTTATTCCCTTCCTTGATACTATAACAATATCCTCCCATAGTCTTCTTCTAAAAGTTTTAAAATTTTGCTTTTCACATTTAGGTGTATTTGTATGCTTTTTCATATTGACAGTCAATTGTCCCATTGCTCTTTATTGAATAGTCCACTCTTTGCTTCTGAGCTATAACGTCACTTCTGTCATGGATCAAGGTTACACAGGTGCATGGTCCATTGCTGTCTGTCCTGTGAGTCTGTGTACCTTTTCCTGCCTCTATGCCATAGTCCTATTGACAGAGTCTTAGGATAAGGGAGACATCTGAAAGGTCAGTGCTTCCAATACTGCTGTAAATTCTTCGCCTTTGCTGTTCCGCATGGACTCTGGGATCATCTTGTTAAAGTGCACACACACTCAACACTCACATTCACGCTCATTGAATTCTACTGCACTGAACATATGGAATAATCTGGAGGGAGACTGGCATCTTTGAAATAGTCATCTCATCCACAAACATGAGCTTACTTTTCATTTATTAGATCTTGCTATGTCTTTCTATAAAGTTCTCTTTATTTTAATTTTAGAGACAAGATTTCTCTCTGTCACCGACTGGAAGGCAGTGACACAAACATGGCTCACTGCAGTTTGTACCTCCTGGCCTCAAGCGATCCTCTCACCACCTTCAGAGTAGCTGGGACTACAGGTGTGCGCCACCAAGCCTGGCTAACTTTTAAAAATTTTGCTATAGAAAGAGGGTATTTCCGTGTTGCCCAGGCTGGTCTGAAACTCCTGGCCTCAAGCATTCTTCCCACCTCAGCCTCCCAAAGTGCTGGGATTAAGATGTGAGCCATTGCATGTGGCCTCTATAAAGTTTTATAATTTTCTTTTTTTTTTTGAGATGGAGTCTTGCTCTGTTCCCTGGCTGGTGGGCAGTGGCCGGATCTCAGCTCACTGCAAGCTCCGCCTCCCGGGTTCACACCATTCTCTTGCCTCAGCCTCCCGAGTATCTGGGACTAAAGACGCTGCCACCTCGCCTGGCTAGTTTTTTGTATTTTTTAGTAGAGATGGGGTTTCACCAGGTTAGCCAGGATGGTCTCGATCTCCTGACCTCGTGATCCACCCGTCTCGGCCTCCCAAAGTGCTGGGATTACAGGCTTGAGCCACCGCACCTGGCCCAAAGTTTTATAATTTTCTAGGTAAAGGTCTTGGATATCTTTGAATTTTTTTCCTTAAGTACTTTGTTTTTTCTTGCTATTGTAAATGATTTCTTATTTTAAATTATACTTTCTGGTTTTGTTTTGTTTTTCAGATGATTTGTGCTTTCAGCACAAGTATACTTATAAATATGAATTGATCATGACACTTATAAATAAGAGTAACCTTCCTAGAAGCGCATCATTACCAGATCTGATTGTTGATTTGCTTGTCCCGCGTTCAACAATAGATACAACCAGTTTTGTGCTAACTCATTTGCTCATCTGCCCCTTTTACTAATCACTCATCTCCTAGTTTCACTGTAGGTCTGATGACCCCTTCTACACGGTAGCAGTTTCTTCTTTCATTTCTGGAAAAATCAATAATGTTTGCTTTGCTTTGTGAGTTCTAGATAGAACCATCGGTGAGAGCTTTGCTGATTCACTTCATTTCCTCAAGCAGCTAAAACTAAGTAAAAAAAAAAAAATACCACGTAGGTGGCTCCTTCCGTTTTCGAGTTTAGCTCATAGGTACTGCACATTCATCTAACTGCCCTGAGTCAACACATTCATGTCACTAAAACAGTTTTAAAGCAGGCTTTTGTCCCCCTCTAAGTCTTTGATACTCATTTTAACTTCCCCAGGAATATAAAACTTGAAGGGAAGAAACACCATGGTTTGTCTTGGGGCTGTGGTCCTTGACCTTAAGAGAAAAAAAAGAAAAGAGTCCTGCTGGAATATTAGGCCCCTTCCTCTCCACCCCTCCCACACTGACACTGCCTTCACCCCACTGTCTTCGTCTCTATGTATTAGTTTCATATTGCTACGGTAACATATCACTGCAAACTTGAGTGCTTAAAGCAACACCTGTTTACCATCTCACAGTTCTGCAGGTCAGGAGCCTTGTGGATCTCACTGGGCTAAAACCAAGGTGTCAGCAGGGCTCAATTCCTTTGGGGGCCTCCAGAGGAGAATCCTTACCCTTACATTGTCTGCCGTCTAGAGGTTGCCGACCTTCCTCGGCTCCCGATCCCCTTCCGCTTCATCCAGGCCATCCATTGCCTGCTGTGTCACTCGGACCCTGCTTGCTTCATCACGTCTTCTCTGGCTCTGACTTTCCTGGCTCCCTCTGTCACCTGTAAGAACCTTCAAGATTACATTGGCCCTGCCTGGATGATCTAGGGTAACCTCCGTGGCAAGGTCCTTAACATCATCAAATCTGCTGAATCCCTTTGCCAGATGAAGTAACATTTTCACTTATTAGGTTTTGCTATGTATATAACAGTCAGCCACGTACTGTTCAAATATTCCGAGGTTCCAAGGATCAGGTCATGAACATCTTGTAGGAAGGGCATTATTCCGCATTACTTAGACCAAATTTTTTTTTTAAATCAAAAGCTCTGATTCATAGAATCAATTTTGTGGTTTGAAGCCAGCGTTTTTAAAAAATGAAACCAGAGCACTTTGCTTCTAATAAGGTTAAGTATTGTTATATTGAGTAAGGATTTATGTTGTTTCACAGACTTTGGGTTTCCTTGATATGTATGTATCTGTCACTGGTTACCGATATAAATATAAAATGTATTTCTTACTGTGAGTTGTGATAAAAAAAAAAAAAAAACAACTGTAGAACTATCATAATAGCCTCTTAATTGGCCTTTCTACCTCCGGGCTCTGCAGTCCCTCCTCCACACTGCTGCCAAAAAGCTCTTTCTAAAAATAAGTTGGGTATGCCATTCTGCTTAAAAATTTCTAGTGGCCCCCCATAGAGGTGCTAGATCTCTCCCCAGCTCCTCCAGATGAGCTGTTCACCCCCGCCGACACCTGACCATCATGGAGGGCTTCAGTCAGTCTCCCAGAGTTTCACGACTACTTGGGGATGGGCAAAGGGATCCGTCGGCAAGAGTCAGAGGACTGGAAGATAGAGTCGTTTCGGGTGTTCTTCCTCCAGCATATTCCCTGGCAGGCAAGCCAGCTTCATGGGCACTCAGTCTGTACAGTTGCACAGGGCCCCATGCTCAGAAAGGCTCCACACTTGGTTTAACAGCCTGCTGTTGCCACCTTGGAATTCGGACTAATTATTTAACAAGCGGCCTTTGTTTTCATATTGTACTGGGCCCTGCAAATTGTATCACCAGTTCTGCTTTCAGGGTAAATGTTGCAGTAACAATGTTCCTCTCCCAAAGGCACCGCTCTTGTCTGAGACCCGTTTCCTACAACCACACCTGTTGGGTTCCAGCAACTGCTTGTCCACGTGCCCTGGCAGGCCTGGCAGTTCCTGCTGTTGCTGGCCCTGGAGCACTTCACATCCCTTGTTCATTTTTCTCAGTCCTCCCCACTTTTTAAATTATCCCTTCATTAAAACATTTCATCCCTTTCAAGAGTGCCATTTATTTCTCTCAAGACCTTGACTGATAAAAATAGTCCACAGGGTAATATCTAAAGCCTAAGTCTTATTGTCTAAGTCCAGACCCTCCCTATCCTGTTAGTAAATCTACCATGTTGCCTCATTCATGCTATGATCCTGCTCCGTCACACTTCATGTTGTTTTCACGAATATGCTGTGCCTTTTCAGGTCTTCAGTCTTCTCCAGTTACTAAGGATTCCCCAGGAAATCATTTCCCCGTCTTCTCTAGTAATACAATTTAAGCTGGGCACATTGCTATCCAGACTAAGACAACACATTCCAACTTCTCTCGTAGAAAGTGTGGCCACGTGACTAAATTCTGGCCAATGATACCTAAGTCGAAGTGCTGTGTGTGTGACAGATTCCAGGAACCTTCCCTAACAGACTCCGGGAACATGACCGCTGCTGGTTCTTCATTCCTTCTTCCGTCCTGTGGCCTCAGATGGGGCCATGTTAGACTATGAGGATGAGAAGTATGTATACTCCAGGGCTGGCAGAATAATAGTTTAGAAGGAGCCTATGTCTCTGAGGATTTATTGAACCAAACTCTGGACAAAATGCCTAGAGGCCTAAAGACTCTTATATAAGGAACGGATAAATCACCTTTTTAAGCCACTGATATTTGGGTTTTCTTTCTTTCTTTCTTTTTTTAAACCAATAAACCTGATACTAACTAATGCCATACCTATCACCAGTCATTAAATAAATCTTTATTAAGACCCACCTGTGGGCTGGGCCCTGTTATGGGCTCTGAAATTAGTTTTGAATAAGGTAGTAACAGTGAGGCCATGTGCAGGCGGAGGCAATGGTAATTTGAGGCTGTCAGGGATAGATAGGAAAAGACCACCAACCGGGAATGCATATTTGGCAGAAATAACAAGGCATCAAAAGTCACAGATGAGACTTCAAGACATAACTCAGACAATGACAGAGAAGCCAAAGTCCCAGAGAACAGAAGAAGTTGTAACCTGCAAAAAATAAAATTTAACCATATTCTGCCCAAAATGTATATTATCAGACCAAGTGACTGGGAAAGGTTAAAAGGAAAATGATGGACAAAATTTATCGTGCAAATCAATATAAGCAAAAATGGAGCAGAGGCTGAGTCCTTAATACCAAATGAAGACTACAAAGAGAAAGCATTTGAAGGACAAGGTCCTTCTACAAAAGCCACCCCAGCCCTAGGTGACTTCCCTGATGAATTCTACCAAATATGTAAGGAGGAGATAATACCAGTTCTACACAAGTTCTTCTATGAAAATAGAGGAGGAAGGAGCCACTACCCAATTCATAGTATGAGACCAATTCTTTGTTCCAAAACATGACAAGGACATTACAAGAAAACTACAGATCAGCTTCTCTCATGAACACCAATACACAAATCCTGAACAAAAGACTAGCAAATTAAATCCAGCAACAGAGGGCATCTCACATTGCCAAAAGGCAGAAAGTGTTTAAAGACTGAAGGGAACATGTGGAAAGGACCCAAAAGCTGACTTGAAGGAGCTCCCACTGGCCAAACTTGACACAATTTGAGCATCAAAAAGAATAATAATGGATTAATAACAATGGATTATAGGAATGGATTATAATTTATTGAATAAAAGAGAACCCACAAGCTTTTACTTGTACTACAATAAAAAGTGGGCAAGGAAATGCTCTTTACAAAAGCACTCTTAGCTGATTAATATAGAAGGAATAAGAGAAAAATCAGCAGTTTGCAATTCTCAGTTTAATGCTTAATTCAGATAAAGATCATGAATAGCTGCTGAAATAATGGAATAAAATGCAAATGAATATACACAGTTTAGAAGTATCATCCTACATATTACTTATAAATTACAAAATGTGAAAAGAACTTTTCAAACGGAGAGATCTGGCAGACAACAAGAGAAAGCAAGTGACACAACTGTAATGTATTTGCCATTGCCACAAAAATATGCATCATAAGCCTCCCCAAAGTTAATGACTTAGAAATGGTGACCATTTATTTTTATAACTTACATTATCTGTGAGTTGTCTGGAATTTGGTGGATTGAGGTTGGGCTGGGCTAAGCTAGGTGGCTCTGCTGATCTTGGCTTGGTTCACTCAATTATCTGCAGGTCAGCTGGGGAGCTCTGCCTTAGTCTTGCACTGAGGAAGCTTTGCTGACAATACTGCTCATAAGTCTCATTTATCCCCCCTGAAATCAATGGGCTAGCCCAGTCACATTCTGTTTGCATTAATGGAAATACCAGAGAGCAGCCCAAATACATAAGCATTTTCCAAGATTCTCCTCACACTGTATCTGTTAACATTCCATTGTCCAAAGCAAGTCATACAACTGAACCCAGGAGCAGTAGATTGCACCCTGCTTCACAGCAGGGGGGTGGGGGGTGCTGGAAAATGATGTGGTTTGACTTTGGTTTAATTAAAAGTTGAGGGAAAGAGGGGAGATTGGATTCAGAGACACTAAGAGCTCTTTGGGCTCTGACATTCTAGGATTTAATCATATAACCCCTTCCCCAAGTATGGGGCAAACAAGAAAAGAGAGGAGCAAAGAGTATGGGTATTTCAACTGCTGCAGGCCACTAGAGTGGTTAGAACTGTCTAGATGATAATGCATCTGAAATGCTTCTAACTTAGGCAGAGATTAGGCCTTAATTAATGCCATATCTTAGGCCTTAATCTCTGCCTAAGTTATCACAGACAAATATACATTACTATAAATAAGTAACTTTTCCCAGCCTTCTCCATTCAATTTGTCATTTACAATTCAGAGTAATCATAGTAGCACATTTTAAATCAAGCAGAGAAATATGAATATATATATATGATAAATGCATATATTTCTGGAAGGCTGCTTCAGTTTCGTGTGAAAAAACAAAGAGCCAAAGAAGGTGAGAAATTAGAAAAGCAGTAAAATTCATAGTCTGAGCCAGAAAACTTAATTCATTATAATATGAATAAGAGAACAATGCAGTGGTTGTGATTCATAGACTGAATCACTTCAGTGTGCTGCCAGTTATATAAAGGATGGATTCTGAGACAGTAAGGTGCTGCCATGTAGCATCAGAATGAACAAAATCCGCATCACAAATTCTATTCTGAGGCTGCCAGCCTTTATGGAACTTTGTATGCAACCATGAAGGAGACATTTGGGGACAAGGAAGGGAGAGACACTATGCCTGGGATAGAGACTCACATGTCTGAAACAGAATATTATAGCCTCTAAAAATAGGTGCTCAGTAACCACTCTGTCAATAAATAATATGCTGCAAAGTTATGCTTTCCACTTAGGAAATGTGAAAGGACTTTTCTTTTACTCTGCTGTGATGTACCATAAGAGAGTAAAACAAACCAACCTTCAAAATCTGGAAATGCAAGGACTCAGAATTTGGACAGAGGAGAATTCTGTGCCTTCTCCATCTCTATTTTCTTTTAGTTCAAAAGAAACTTTTTGCAGTTCAAAAGAAATTGAACTAGCAAGAGTAATCACATCCTTTAGGTAAGAGTTGAGTCTCTTGGAGGGCTTGGGGGTCTGACTTTCCACAAAGCCCATGCCTTGAGCAAAATGCCCCCACCCCCTCCTCACCCTTACCTTCAATCAGAGCTCTTATCAAATAATTATTATCAAAGATTCTTTTGAGTTAAAGATAGTTCATTCATAAACTACTGCAGATGCTAATAAGGAAGGAGAATAGGAAAAAGGATAGGGCGAAGGAAAATGTTGTGGACTAAGTTGTGGCCCCCACAATTCATAGGTTGAAGCTCTAACCCCCATGTGACTGTATTTGGAAACATGGCCTATAAGGAGATGATGAAGGTTAAATGAGGTCATAGAATGGGGCCCTAATCCAATAAGACTGGTGCCCTTATAAGAAGAGGAAGAGACATGGGGCGTGGGCACAGAGAAAAGGCCCATGAGGACACAGTGAAAAGGTGGCCATCAGCAAACCAAGGAGAGGGGCATCAGGAGAAACCAACCCTGCCAAGATCTTGACCCTGGACCCCCAGCCTCAAGAGCTATGAGAAAATAAATTGTGGTTGTTTGAGGCACCTGCTCGTGGTACTTTGTCAGAGCAGTTAGTCCAAGCAGACTAATACAGGAGCTATGTTTATTAATCATCCACGAGGTGTCAAGCGCTGAGATCAACACTCAGTGCATCCATTAAATGAATCCTCGCAATAGCCCTGCAAGGTAGGTAATGTAGAGACAACTGAAGCTCAGAAAGAAGCAACTGGCTCAAGGTCACCCAATGCATGACTCTAAAATTGAACTCATGCCTACTTGATTTCAAATGTAAACTGTTTTCATTATATTCGAGGTTCTGAAATATTGGTGTGCTGTGCAGAATCATCAGGGAGCTAGTGGAAACTTTAGAGGCTTCTATCCAACTCAGGACCTGCTGAATGAGCTTAGGATGGGACCTGCCCTCTCTGCTTTTCCTAAGCTCCCAGGGGAAGGCGATTCACAACACTGCCATCATTTACGAGGCTGTGTGAGCTAAAGTCTCCTACCTGGTGGTTTTTCAGGGTTCTGTGGGTAGAGAAGCAGCTGTCTGAACTAGTCAAGCTAATTTACCATCTCTCTTCACCTCTCCACTTTACTAGAATTCCAGGAGATATGGTTTTCATTAGCTTTTATGGAGGAAGTCTCCAGCAACATCAATTAAAAACACAAAAATCCACTCTGATCTGGCCCATAATTGTGGGTAATCACACAGCCATATGGTCCTGAGTTTCTGAGGGTTCATCCTACTCTACATTCTGAGGGATCCATATTCGAGTGTAAAAGTTATCAGTACGGAAATCTCTGCAGTCTCTGACCCATTTGCTGTCAGCCACATCCAGTACAACAAAATTTCAGCAACACAAAAATGCATCATTGTTTTTAGAAAATGAATACGCCTTAATTCTTAATATTTTCTGAGTTTGGAATTCTCTTCATTGTATTCTCATAAAGTTGTATGCATCCATAGTTATTTCTGGCCATTGGATGGTCATTTTGTGCAGTGAAATCAGACGAATACCAGATATTCCCTGGCTATGTCTCCTGAACTCTCTCTTCTCATGGAGAAAGATACTCACTTGTTTGAGCCATCCCATTATTTTCTTGACATCACAAAACATCCTTTCTCAGCACATGTTATATCCCTGAAGGTGTGGATTTGCCAGACCGCTTCGCTATTGATAGAGACAGGAGACAAGTCAACGTCTCCGGCAAAAGTCCACCTCCAAGCCTAAAACAGCCTGAAGGCTGAAAAAACCGAACTACTGGTCCTGGATGAAGCCTGCCCTTTCCCGACTGATGCTTTCTATGTAATGCCCACCTGCGCACTGGGGTAAGGGGATGGAGCCAGGGAAAGTTCACCCTGTTTGCAGTGGGGGAGGAGCCTGGCCACTTGGGGTCCTGTGTGGTGGCCTGGGATTCAGTCTGTAAGGTGGGGGCCTGCCAGCAGGACTCTCACTTTGCTGACAGTTCCTCTTTCCTTTTTTCCTTCTCACCCGATAAACCCTGCCCTACTCACCCTACAAGGTGTCTGTGTGCCTAAATTTTCCTGGTGGTGTGACAAGAACCTGGTTTTTCCTACAACACAATCAGACAGGAACACAGTTTGCTACTATGTGATTTTCTTGAGGCCCAGTTCTTGATTCTTTTCCCCACTATTTCAGAAACTCAGTTTGGCTTCAAGGACTGTTAGCTAGTTTCCTAACTGCATCTCTAGGGAAAAAGAGGGAGTAAGAGAAACCGAGAAGATGGCAAAAATCAATGGAGTCTGTGTGAATTATTAGCGCTCTGCCTCCACCAAATATCATGAGGCAGGTTGGAGTGTGCTCTTAGCACATGGGGAGGCAGTGGGCCGTCAGATGCCAATCAATCGTAGGACTGCAGGCACAGAACTCTGCAGCACCAAAAAGCAAAGCAGGCTCTGCTGAAGGAACGAGTTTACAATAAGATCACTGAAAGATATAACTTTTTTTTTTGTTTTTTTTGAGATGGAGTTTCACTATTGTTGCCTGGGCTGGAGTGTAGTGCATCCTCCACCTCCCAGGTTCAAGCGATTCCCCTGCCTCAGCCTCCCAAGTAGCTGGGATTACAGGTGCCCACCACCATGCCCGGCTCGTTTTGTATTTTTAGTAGAGATGGGGTTTCACTACGTTGGTCAGGCTGGTCTCGAACTCCTGACCTCAGGTGATCCACTTGCCTCAGCTTCCCAAGGTGCTTGCATTACAGGCGTGAGCCACCACACCTGGCCGAATTATATACTTTAAAGTGGTGAATTTTATAGCATGTGAATTATTATCCCCCATTTTAAAAGATTGTAAGAGAAAAAAATCTCCACCAAAAAATTTCATGTTAGACACCCGAAGAAGGAAAAGAAAGGTGTGGAGGAAGAGTAAGGAAGCACCAAGTGATGGGAGATGCTCACAGCCTGACGAGGGGCAGCCTGGCTCTCAGCGCCCTGTGTCTGCACACAGCAAGTGTCTATGCATGCACCGGGGCAGCTGATGAGTCTCACTTTATGCTGGAGATTCTCATTCCGAGGAGTTGTAGAAAGAAGAGCTTTTGTCTCAAAGCAGCCATAAAGTGTCGGGCTTGCCAAGACTTGATACTTGTATCTTCCATGATGACCCAAGGGATAAAAAGGGACCCCTCTTTAGGTCGGGACCATTGGACCACAGCTCTGTTCCTCACATGTGACTTTGCTTCTGCTCAGCTGGGAATCACCCAGCTCCTGATGAATGGCCCTTAGAAAAATCTACTTCATCTCAGTTAAAAACGAACCACGTGTGCAGCCTCTTTGGAGTCAGTTTAAATCATAAAACCAACTCCACTGCTCAGGTTTGACCCCTTTGTGCCTGGCCCATTTAGGCTCCTTGTCTCAGCACTCAGCCCTTGAGCCAAGAGACCTGCTGGTTCTAACCAAAAGGTCTCAAGAACCCCAGCTGGTGACTGTTGCCCTTCTGTTCCTGCACTTGGAGCGTCTTGCACAAGTCTCTGGGCACATGATTCTAGGGCAAGTTTAACATGTCGCGATTCCCATGAAAATTTTTCCGTTAAGATCATAGCTGTCTCTCTAATCATGGAAGTTTTCCTTCCAAACATTCCTGCCCCTTCTAGCCCAGGACATTAGTCTTTGCTTCTTGCCTACCTTAAGTGATCAATGCCCAGAAAAGATGAACAAGATGCATGAGTAAAACCTCACATTACGTTCGGAAGTGCATCGTGGAAATATATGTACCTATAGGAGTAGAAAATGTTCTGGAAGAAGATACACTCAGCCAGAGAGATTGGCTATCTTTGATGAGGGGCGTGAAGCCAGAAGAGGGATCACCCCCCACACACACACAAAAAATAGTGCTTTGTTCTTACTATTTCTTTTTTATGTATATCTTTATCATTTAAATGATAGCAAGAAATTCTTCTGAGTGGAGAAAATTTTACTTGCATGAAATAATTCTTATCTGGAGCAAAAAAGGGCATACGGACATAAATAATTTATGAGAATTGAATTAGTTCCCAAAGCCCTCATATTTGAGTCTACTTTTCTTAGAAAGAATATGCTATGCTATATTTAAGATATGTAAGAAAAGGGCTAGGGAATAACATGACGCTCATGTTCTCATCACCCAGCTCAAGCGATGAAACATGACCAGTATAGTGAAGGTGCCCTGTGAACCCCTCCCTTGTGGAGTCTACTCCATAATTCCAAGAGAAGTGAAAACTACTCTTAGTCATTCTGTGGCCAACGCGGTAACTAATGTAGCAGTTGTCCTGTGTGATGCAGATGGAAATTCCAGAAATTGCCTCTCAGGAAGCAGAGAGAAGGAATTTAAGGAAAGCCTCGGGCTGATTAATTACCATTTTGTGTTATCTGCAGTAATGCTTTCTTCCTTTGGCAAGAGGGTATCAGTTGAGAGGATGTCTGAAATGAAATCAGCCAAGGGCTCTGTGTGCCGCAGACCCACACCAGCCGGGCAGTGATTGGCCCTACTTCCTGTGAACACGTTCACCGTGATCACCAGGTCCGCCGTGTCTGGGTGATGAGGAGTTGGCTGTCATCCACTCATTTACTGAATGTACGTCAGGGAAGGCCGTCTAATCAGCGTTCCACCGGGAGGCGGCTCTGTGACCCTGTAGTTCAATGACACTGTTGCTTTCTGAAAACTGTAAATCAAAGGAAGCAGAGATTGCTGGTGAATGAAACCTTTTGTGTTCTTTTTATTAGCACTCGAAATTACGTTTTCTCTGGTGCATATTTATGTTTGGTGAGGTCAAGAACAATGGCTGTGTCTTTGGAAATTAATGATGTAATTAAAAAATCTGTCCTCCCCTAGATCCCTTGCTGGTGGTCACAAGGTATGTTTCGTCTTCTTTATCCAGCAGAGTTGATGAAGCCCAAGTTGATTTTATCTAGATTAGCTAAAGAATGCTCCCAAATGGGTATACATAAGAAATGCACTAAGATTTTTCCAAATGACAGTGACTCATCCCTCCCCACACACATACACACACTTTTTGTTTTTGCTAATTACTGCTTCAGGTTTTTGTTGTTATTGTTTATTTTCTTGGAAAATTGCAATGCAAATAATGCACAGTATGTTCATGTACCTGTACGTTGGTGCCAGGTGTGAAAGCATGAGCTTCCACTCAGTTTATAGTCGCACCTAGAATGGCATAGAAATTATCTTTACAGGCCGGGCGCGGTGGCTCACGCCTGTAATCCCAGCACTTTGGGAGGCCAAAGCCAGCGGATCACAAGGTCAAGAGATCGATGCCATCCTGGCCAACATGGTGAAACCTCATCTCTACTAAAAATACAAAAATTAGCTGGGCGTGGTGGCGGGCGCCTGTAGTTCTAGCTACTTGGGAGGCTGAGGCAGGAGAACTGCTTGAACCTGGGAGGTGGAGGTTGCAGTGAACTGAGATTGGGCCACTGCACTCCAGCCTGGGTGACAGAGCGAGACTCTGTCTCGAAAAACAGAAATTCTCTTTACAAGGATGCAGCGTTCTGCTAACTGCTAGCATCAGCTTTATGTGTCAATTTGAAAAGGTTCAGATGCAAAGGGACAGCTAACCCATGCCAGAACGATGTCTGTTATCTCCCCATGTTTAAAGAGAGACCTGCTTATTGGCTCTGCTCCCCACATTGAGGCACCAGGATGGAAATTGAAAAGGATTCTTTAATGAAAATATCAGAAGCAGACCCATATAGTTTGGGTTTTTCTCCTTAATACCATCCACAGGATTCCTCTAACTTGAAAAATTTTAAACATAATAAAAGCATCAAGTGAGAACAACTGAAACATATTCTTTATCTATCTATCTGAAATCATAATATATGGCATCTAGAATCATACGTATGTTATGCAATTTACTAAAAAGGCAACATAGATATAACAAATATACCATACATTTCATTCACACTTTTGTTTTCAAACTGGCTCCACCACCAATCTCTGCTCCCTGCCCTTGCTCCCCACCGGCTGGCCGGGAGAGCGGGGGATGAGGTGTTTCTGCCCTGATTCCAATCATTCTCTTCTTTCACCATCCTGATTAAGTGTCTCTCATGTACTTCTCAGTCTCATCCACATTTTATGCCGATGTGGTCATGACATTTGTCCTAACAAATCAGATAATAGAATATATGGGCCATAATTATCTTGCCCTCATTTTATAGACAGAAGAAATGAGGCCAGAGATGCTATGACTTGCCCAAGATTCCTTAATGCTGAAGTCAGGGGGCAGAATTCTGAATTCCTCATACCTGGGCGCCATTCTCCTCCCTAGAGCACCCTTGTCTTCAAAGGGAGACTGGACAATGCTCATTAAGGAAGGGCTAATTGACTAGGGCATGTAGGGGAACTCCCACCACTGCCTACAGGCATAGAGTGTCAGGAGAAAACACCCACCTCATAGGCCTCAGCTTTGACATCCTGCATTTCAATAGAGACAGTAAAATAAAACCATATACTTAGAATGTTTTTACCAGGACTTGAGAATTGACATTTGCTTCAACAAATGTCTGTTTCACAGAATCTCAGAAAACCTGAAGTCCTATGGATTTCCACCATGTTTTTATTTGTCATTGTTTCTCAGCAATTGTGTCAACATTTCAGGCCAGTTGGAGATAGGCCAGAAAAATGAGAACATTAGCCAGGAGAGCCTGATGCCCTTGATTTCATACCTGCTTTCATGGGGTTAACGTCAGGCGTTTTTTTTTTTTTTTTTTTTGGCCAGTGATGATTAATCCTTGTAATGATTCAGTTTTCTTTTGCCACAGCTTGTCTAAAATACTTTTCTCGCATAGTCTTCTGGTTAAAAAAAAAATACTAAGACAACAAATGAATAGAAAGGGAAATTTTTAGCCATTTCCACGGAATGAGGTTAAACTCAGGACCCAGTTTTACTTTCCCTTTTAATGAGACTGGTGCCAACCAGGTAAAACTCTGCAAGCAAAGCAGAGAGATGTCACTCTGCCAGAGTGAAGCTGATTGTCCTTCTTCTCCTGACAGAGGGCACTCTGGAAGCAGCTGCCACATGCTGTGCCTGCCATTGCTCCGGAGATGATGGGCTGGTTGACCTTTCTAGCCTCACACGTTGGTCAATTCTCTCAACACTGCATTTAGGAAGACAGTTCATGAGACGGAGCTACTACTCCTCTGCCTTCATGTGAGAAGGTTTTTGATGGGAGAGAACGGGGTGTAGCCTCCTCTGGAATAGTCCTTGTATTCCTCCTACGTCTGAAGCTTGTTCTGATGATCATACAAGGGAGTGTTTAACACACCAGGGAGTGTTCAGGGCAATGCTCTTTGTCTCTTTCAGGCTGACAGGGCTCTGGCTAATTTCTGAGAGGCCAAGTCGTGAGCAGTGAGGCCCCATCCCTGGAATGCCATGTGGACACATTATGGTGTTGGGAATTTTTCCTGGCCTGGGGGCAATGTGTACCCACCTTCAGAAGACTGAGAGCTCCTGGAGCGGAGGAGGCCTCTGGTTTACAGATCCCTTTTCCCACTCCGAGTTCACGGTCCTCATGTAGGTAAGAAGTTCTGAGTAGACAGCTTGCATGAGGCAGACCAGAGTGTCCTGTGGTATCAAAAATAAGTCTAGCTTTTTTTTTTTTTTTTTTTTTTGAGACACTTTGTCACCCAGGCTGGAATGCAGGGGCATGATTTTGGCTCACTGCAGCCTCGACCTGCCAGGTTCAAGCAATCCCCCTGCCTCAGCCCCCCAAATAGTTGGTACTATAGGCTCTCACCACCAGAGCTGGCTAATATTTTTTTTTTTTTTTTGAGATAGAGTCTTGCTCTGTTGCCTAGGCTGGAGTGCAGTGGCCCAATCTCAGCTCACTGCAAACTCCACCTCCCGTGCTCAGGTGATTCTCCTGCCTCAGCCTCCCGAGTAGCTGGGATTACAGACGTGTACCACCATGCCTGGCTAATTTTATACTTTTAGTAGAGACGGGGTTTCTCCATGTTGGTCAGGCTGGTCTCGAACTCCCGACCTCAGGTGATCTGCCCGTCTCAGCTTTCCAAAGTGCTGGAATTACAGGCGTGAGACACCATGCCCGGCCAATTTTTGTAGTTTTTTTAGAGATGAAGTTTCACAATGTTGCCTAGGCTGGTCTTGAACTCCTGAGCTGAAGGGATCCACCCACCTCGGCCTCCCAACGTGCTGGGATTACAGGCATGAGCCACCGCCCTCATCCAGTCCAGCCATTTTCAACTACCAAATTTGATTTCTCATTCACACTTCCCGTGCATCAAAGTTTGGTTGCAGCTCTGTTGAACGCACCTTCCCTTTGGGCCCCAGACTGCCATCACAGCCTGTGTGTGGGACATGGCTGGTTAACTCAGCAGACAGGAAGGAGGACATGAAAATCATGGCCCTACTCCTAAAACATCTCCCTGGAATGGGCGCAAGGCACTCCTGCTCATGGTTCATTGGCCAAAGCAACTCATATGGCCACTGTTAGGTGGGGACTTTATAAGCCTCCCACTAGCAAGGATAGTGGATACTTGTGAATAACAAAACAATTAGTAATGCTAATTAAATGCTTGGTCTTTAATATTCAGCACTTCCAGTTCACTGGCCATTTGGTAGACCACTGACCACCAAACATGCTCATTCCTAGCTGTTGCCAAAACCACTATTTAGTTGGTTCTTGGTCCCCTTTGAACTACGTCTGTCTAGACTAATTTTTTCCTTTACCCTTAATTACATGAATAATGTATAAATATATTTTTTTGTTGTAAAATATTCAAACAATAAAAATAAAGTAACACTATGGTAGTTTCCATAAAATTAAAAATAGAACTGTCATATGATCCAGCAATCTCAGTACCGATTATACTGTAGTTTCCCCTTATCTGTGGTTTCAGCTACCCATGGTCAACCTTAGTCTGAAAATGTTAAATGGGAAATTCCAGAAATAGACAATTCATGAGTTTTAAATCACTTGTCATTCTGAGTAGTGTGATGAAATCCCACTAGGTCAGTTCTATCCCACCCAGGACATAAATCCTCTCCTTGTCCAGTGTCTACACTCCCTATTCATGAGTCACTTAGTAGCTATCTCGGTGGTGCTGTGTTTAAGTAATCCTTATTGCACTTAATAATGGCACCAAAGTGCCATAGTAGTAATACTGACATATTGGTTATAACTGTTTTGTTTTATTATCAGTTATTGCTGTTAATCACTTACTGTGCCTAATTTATAAATTAAACTTGATCGTAAGTATGTTATGTATAGGGAAAAAAACCACAGTAGGGTTGGGTACTATCTGCATTTTCAGGCAGCCCCTGGGGGTCTTGCAATGTATCCTAAAGAACAAGTAAGCAGGGAGTAGTTGTTCTAAAAGAAGTGAAAGCAGGATCTCAAACTTGTATTTGCATACCATGTTCAAAGGGTGGCTATTGTATCCATTGAAAGATGAATGAATAAATGAAATGTGGTGTATCCATACAATGAAATACTATTCAGCCTTAAAAAAGGAGGAAATCCTGACACATGCTACAATGTGAAGACATTATGCTAAGTAAAGTATGCCAGTCAGAAAAAGACAAATACTATGTGTTAGGAAGATTCGGGATGGGGTCTGGGTTTCACTATGTGATTCTATTTATATGAGATGTCTAAAATAGTCAAATTGATAGAATTGGAAAGTAGAATGGTGATCACCAGGAGCTGGAGAGAGGGGGAAATTGGAGTCTGTTGTTTTGTATTATTTATTTATTTATTTATGCATGTATGTATGTATGTACGTATTTATTTATTTATTGTGAGACAGAATCTTGCTCTGTGGCCCAGGCTGGAGAGCAGCGGCGCCATCTTAGCTCACTGCAACCTCCACCTCCAAGGTTCAAGTGATTCTCCTGCTTCAGCCTTCTGAGTAGCTGGGATTACAGGCACCCTCTACCATGCCCAGCTAATTTTTGTATTTTTAACAGAGATGAAGTTTCAGCATGTTGACCAGGCTGGTCTCGAACTCCTGACCTCAAGTGATTCATCTGCCTCGGCCTCCCAAAATGCTGGGATTACAGGCGTGAGCCACTGTGCCCAGCCTGGGTTTGTTGTTCAGTAGGCCCAGCGTTTCAGTTTTGCGAAATGAAAAAAGTCTGGAGATCTGTTGCACAACAAAGTGAATACACTAAACACTGCTGAACTATACACTTGAAAATGATTAAGATGGTAAATTTCATGTGCTTTTTACCACAATTAAAATTTTTTTAAATTTTAAAATAAAAAATAAGATAAGGGTTTCATGACCACCTTCCTCAAGCATTTACCTCACCACAGGTAACATCAGCTTACCAATTTGTAGTGCATGTTTTTTTAATACTTTAAGTTCTGTGATACATGTGCAGAACGTGCAGGTTTGTATATTTCTTTTTATCGGTTTGAAACAACTTATTTATTTCTGCCTTAATTTCCTTATTTACCCAGTAGTCATTGAGGAGAAGGTTGTACAGTTCCCATGAAGTTGTGCATTTTTGAGTGAGTTTCTTAATCCTGAGTTCTAATTTGATTGCACTGTGGTCTGACAGACTGTCATGATTTCTGTTCTTTTGCATTTCCTGAGGAGTGTTTTACTTCCAATTATGTGGTCCATTTTAGAATATGTGCTATGTGGTGCTAACAATGTATATTCTGTTGATTTGGGGTGGAGAGTTCTGTAGATGTCTATTAGGTCCACTTGGTGCAGGGCTGAGATCAAGTTCTGAATATTCTTGTTAATTTTCTGTCTTGTTGATCTGTCTAATATTGACAGTGGGGTGCTAAAGTCTCCCACTATTATTGTGTGGGAGTCTAAGTCTCTTCGTAGGTCTCTAAGAACTTACTTTATGAATCTGGGTGCTCCTGTATTGGATGCATGTATATTTAAGACAGTTAGCTCTTCTTGTTGCATTGATCCCTTTACCATTATGTAATGCCCTTCTTTGTATTTTTTAATCTTTGTTGGTTTAAAGTCTGTTTTATCAGTGGCTAGGATTGCAACCCCGGTTTTTTTGTTTGTTTGTTTGTTTGTTTGTTTTGCTTTACATTTGCTTGGAAAATATTCCTTCATCCCTTTATTTTGAGTCTATGTGTGTCTTTGCACATGAGATGGGTCTCCTGAATACAGCACACTGATGTTTCTTGAGTCTTTATCCAATTTGCCAGTGTGTCTTTTAATTGGGGCATTTAGCCCATTTACATTTAAGGTTAATATTGTTATGTCAGTCTGTCTTAGGCAGTCTCCAGCCTACTGCCACTAGCCAGCTGGAATTCCAAGCCTGTGTGTCTTAAATTGTGCATTGCCTTTGGAGTGGGGCCTGGAGAACAACTCTGCTTGGCTCCCTGGATTCAGCCCCCTTCCTAGGGAAATGCACGAATGGAACTCCCACCTCACCAGAATCTCCGGGGCCAGAGTATGTATGCCTGAGTGCCCACTTCCCCAAGACTCCACACAGCTCTGTGCTTTGGACCTAAAGCTCTGGTGGTTCAGGTATCTCCTGATCCACAGGTTTCAAAGATACATGGGAAAAAAGTGATTTCCTGGGCAGGGCCACACAGCCACTCACTACTTCCCTTCGCTGGGGGTGGGGTCTCCCTGACTTTGTGCTGCTTCAGGTGGGCTGTCACCTCAACCTACTTTTCCTTGCTCTCCATGGGTCAAGTTGTCTGCCTAGAACAAGTAAGAACTTGGATACCTCAGCTGAAGGTACAGAATTCACTTGCCATTTTCATTCCTCTCCATGAGAGCTGCAGACTGCAGCTTCTAATTGGCCATCTTGGTCATTCTTTTTGTTGGTTTTAAGAGATGAGATCTCTTTATGTTGCTCAGGCTAGGCTTGAACTCCTGGGATCAAGTTATCCTCCTGCCTTACCATCCAGTCTAGCTAGGACTACAGGGATGCATCACCATGCCCAGCCTCTCCTTCATTCCTGAAGGATATTTTCACTGGAATGTCTTTGGAATTCACAAAATATCTTAGAATTTACAAAATTTTAAGATGATAAATATTAACTTTTAGTCATTTAACTTAATTCCATTGTCATTTTTTATTCCATTCCACTGAAAAGTGAGATGCCAGTCTAATTATTGCTCTTTTGAAGTAATTTTTTTTTTCCTATGGCTATTTCCAAGATTTTCCTGTTTTCCTTTGGTTTTTAACAGTTTTACTGTGCTTAGCCTAAGCAAAGTTTTCTTTTGGTAAATGTTGCTTCGAATGTCTCTAGACTTTTCTCAATCTGTGATTGATGTCTTTCATTAGTTTTGGAAAATTATTGGCTATTATCTCTTCAAATATTATTATTATTATTATTTTTATCACTAGGGACAGAGTCTCACACTGTTGTGAGAGTGCTGGAGTGCAGTATTATGATCAGAGTTCACTGCAGCCTCCAACTCCTGGGCTCAAGTGATCCTCCTGCCTCAGCCTCCTAAGTAACTTGGGCTACAGGCACACCACCACACCCACCTAATTTTTTCTTTTTTCTTCTTCTTCTTTTTTTTTTTTTTTTGTCTTTCTTTGTTGCCCTGGCTGGTCTCTTATTCCTGGTCTCAAGCAATGTTCCCCACTTGGCCTCTCAAAGTGTTGGGATTACAGGCATAAGCTACTATGCCCAGCCCAAATATTATTTTGACCTCATTATAGGTCTTCTTTCCTTCTGAGACTTTAACTGAATACTCTCATCATACCCTCTTTTTCTCTCACTTTTTCTTCTGGATTTTCTGTCCTTTCTGTTTTATATTCATCATGCTAGATATGCATATACATGAATCATTTTTTCTCATCTATCTTTCAATTCACTAAATTTCTCTTTAGTTCTCTGTCTAAATTCCTGTCAAATTCACCCATTGAATTATGAAATATAGTCATTGTCTTTTTCAGTTCTAGAACCGCCATTTGGTTCTTTTTTTTAGTTTCTAATCCTCTGTCAAAAATCTCTATCTTTTCTTGAATATAGTAAATTTGGTTATTTTACAGTTAATATTTGATATCACCGTGATTTTATATTGGTGGACTGTTGATTTTGCTGGCCTGCTTTTTCTGGTGGTTTTCTATCATGCTATTGTTTCTCTTTATATTCTAAAAATGTTTCACTGAGTGCTGGAGATTGTATTTGGAAACTATTTTGTAGATAATTTGATGTTTGCTTCTGCCAGCTGACTTGGAGTAATAACAATCTGGAATCATTTTAGTGTAGTTTCAGGAACTGATACGATTCAAATATGAACAGTAGTCCTTGAAAGGATCTTTCTACTTGTAGTTTACCCTTTTTCTAGGATTCAGTCCACAAGGTTGTAACTCAAAACAAGAGAAGTTCACCAAAGTTCCCCTCAATCTTGACAGCACCTGGACCCCAATGCCTATTTCATCTGCCTCTGGTACTGTTAAAAAACCTTCTCAGCCTCTCGGCAGCCTCCCTCTAAAATTGAAAAGTGCTTCCAAGGAAAAAGCAGCCTCGAAGTCAAGAGAAAACGCAGGCTCCTCTTCCTGGCCTCCCCTTTTCCTCCTAAAACATGAGCTAGTAACTTTTCACTGTCTCACTTTTTCTTGCTTGTATTCAAGCAGATACCTTTTATTTTGGCTACCTTACAGTCAGCAGAATGAGAGGTCTGAATAGCCTAGTCTTTCATTACCAGAGCCTTAATTTAGTTTTTTAAAATTTTATTTATTTACTTGTAAAATCATGATTATATATATATATACAACATAAAATTTACCATTTTAAGTGTACAGTATAGTGGCATTAAATACTCACACTGTTGTGCAACCATTACTATCATTCATCTCCAGGACTTTTTTTATCTTTCCAAACTAAAATTCCATACCCATTAAACAATGACTCCTCCTTTCCCACTTCCTCTGGCCCTTGGCTATCACCATTCTTTTTTCTGTCTCTATAAATTTGACTGCTCTAGGTACCTCCTATAAGTGGATTCATACTGTATTTATCTTTTTTTGACTGGCTTATTTCACTTAGCATAATGTCTTCAAGGTTCATCCATGTTATAGTATGTGTCAGAATTTCCTTCTTTTATAAGGTTGGATAATGTTCTATTATATGTACAAACTACATTTTGCTTATCCATTCATCTGTTGACAGACAACTGGGTTGGCTATTATGAATAATAATGCTTTGAATATAGATGTCCGGATATAGTCATACATCACATAAGGGCATTTTAGTCAACAACGAACTGTATGTAAAACAGTGATTCCATAAGATAATAATGGAACTGAAAAATTCCTATCACCGAGTGACATCATAGCATAATAATGTTGTAGCACAATTACTGTATTTTTTTTAAAGTCTTGCTCTGTCACCAGGCTGGAGTGTGGTGGCACAATCTCAGCTCACTGCAACTTCCGCCTCCCAGGTTCAAGCGATTCCCCTGCCTCAGCCTCCCAGATAGCTGGGACTACAGGCATGTGCCACCATGCAAGGCTAATTTTTTGTATTTTAGTAGAGACAGGGTTTCACCATATTGGCCAGGACAGTCTCGATCTCCTGACCTCGTGATCCAGCCACCTTGGCCTCCCAAAGTGCTGGGATTACAGGCGTGAGCCACTGAGCCCGGCCAACTCTATTTTAAAATTAAATTTAGTGTAGTCTAAATGTACAGTGTTTCATAATATCCTAGGCTTTTATATCCTCACCACTTATTTGCTGGCTCACTCAGAGAAACTTCCAGTCCCCAAGTTCTATTCATGGTAAGTGCCCTATGTAGGTACACCAATTATTTTTATCTTCTGAATTATGTTTTTACTGTCTCTTTCTATGTTTAGATGTGTTTAGATACCTGGGTACTTACCATTGTGTTACAATTGCCTACAATATTCAGTAAGGAAACATGCTGTGTATAGTACAGGTTTGTAGCCTAGGTATACAGTAGGCTCTATTTTCTAGGTTTGTGTAAGTATGCTCTATGATGTTCACACAATGATAAACTGCCTAACGATGCATTTCTGAGAACGTATTCCCATCATTAAATGACACATGATTGTAACTGAGTCTTTGCTTTCATTTCTTTTGGGTATATATCCAGAGAGGGGATTGTTGAACCATATAGTAATTATATGTTTTGTATTTTGAGAAACCACACACTGTTTTCCATAGTAGCTGCACCATTTTACATTCCCACCAACAATGCACAAGGATTCTAATTTCTCTGCATCTTCACCAACACTTATTTTCTGTTTTTTTTTTATAATAGCCTTCATAATGGGTGTGATCAATTGAGTTTCAGTGATTATATTTTTCATTTCTAGAGTTCTATTCCATTTTTTGAAAACATCTATTTTATTTATTTAACACTGCTAAAGTTAGTTATTTTATATCCTGGATGTGATATTTCTGTATCTGAAGTTTTTGTACATCTGTTTCTATTATCACTTGTTACTGATTATTTCACTGATGGTGCCTTTTTAGTCTGTGTTTAGTTGGTTTAAAATTAGGAGTTGGTCATTTTATTTAGGCATTTATTCATGGGATTTTTTCCCATGTACCCGTGCTTGAAGGTACACTCTTTTAAATAAGATTTGTGTTTGTTTTTGCCAGCAACTAGGAGGCACTGCTAGTATGAGACTTCTTTAAATTTAATCCTGGCTTGAGATTGTTCAGATCATTACCAGTTTGAACTTGTACCAAAATTTACATGGGATCCAGATCGAGGTGATGAATTCTCAATAAAGACTGCTATTACCCCTCCAATAAGTGTCAAGTTCAAGACAAGGAGGTTTCCCCATTGTTTCCATTTGCATATCAGTTTTTATTTCTTTTTCATCCCATCATGAAACATTGCCCTTGGGGTCCCAGCTAAATGCAGAAGAGGGTATCTCCTTATAGGAGTAAATCTTGTAAGATTTACTAATTTTAGTAGATGCTCAGCTTTATTTCCTTGCCTGGACCTAATTTGAGAGATATTTTATATTCCCAGTGGATAAAAGGACTACAGCAAAGGTATATATTCTTCTTAAATTCATATGTAGTCTTAAAGTAATTCCATTCAACATTTGGGAGTTCTGTGTATGGCAAGGAAGAGTATGGTAAAATGATTCTCAGAATAAATCAGCATGAAAAATAAGAATTTTAGAAAGAGAAATGGGAAGACAGAAGACTTTACCTATTTGATAGCAAGCTACATCACTAAGTTGTCCAAAGAAAAATGATATAATAATTAACAATAATTCCATGGAAGAGCCTAAATAGAGTAAACCCCCAAAACATAAGCTTAATGTATGATAAATGACTCATCACAAGTCATTAAGAAATTGATTCTTCAGCAAATGGTGTTTGTAAAATATAAAACTGAGATTCATATTCTTACTTCATTGCATACACTGGAGTAAATTTGCCATAAATTAGACAACTGAAAATAAAAGAAGCTGTAAAATTTATTTTACATGAATGAATGAATAATCTCTAGTCAGAAAAAAACTTTCTAAGGACAGAAGCAATTAGAGAAATAACAAAAGGAAAGATAACTAGATACAAATGAAAAGTCTGTACAGCAGAAGACATAAAAACTTAAAGCTAACAACTGCAGGGAAAATTCTTTTTTAATTTTAATTTTAATTTTTTATTTCAGTAGGTTTTTGGGGAACAGGTGGTGTTTGGTTACATTGATAAATTATTTAGCAGTAAATGTAGTGATTTTGGTGCACCTATCACCTGAGCAGTGTACACTGTACCAAATGTGTAGTCTTTTATCCCTCACCCCCTCCCAACCTTTTCCCTGAGTCCCCAAAGTTCATTGTATCATGGTTATGCCTTTGTGTCCTCATAGCTTAGCTCCCGCTTATGAATGAGAATATATGATGTTTGGTTTTCCATTCCTGAGTTGCTTCACTTAGAATAATGGTCTCAAATTCCATCCAAGTTGCTGTGAATGACATTGTTTTGTTCTTTTTTGGCTGAGTAGTATTCCATATATATTTCCTTTATCCACTCGTTGGTTGATGGGCATTTGGGCTAGTTTCATATTTTTGCAATTGTGCATTGCGCTGCCATAAACGTGTGTGCAAGTATCTTTTTCGTATAATCACTTATTTTCCTCTGGGTAGATATCCAGTAGTAACATTGCTGGATCAAATGGCAGATTTACTTTTCGTTCTTTAAAGAATCACCACACTGTTTTCCATAGTAGTTGCACTAGTTTACATTTTCAACAGCAGTGTAAAATGTTTCTTGTCACCACATCCATGCCAACATTTATTATTTTTTTATTTTTTTATTATGGCCATATTTGCAGAAGTAAGGCGATATTGCATTGTGATTTTGATTTACATTTCCCTGACAATTAGTAATATCAAGCATTTTTCATATGTTTGTTGGCCATTTGTATACCTTCTTTTGAGAGTTGTCTATTCATGTTCTTAGCCCACTTTTTGCTGGAATTGTTTGTTTTTTTCTTGCTAATTTGTTTGAGTTCTTCATAGATTCTGGATATCAGTCCTTTGTCAGATGCATATTTGTGAAGATTTTTGCCACTCTGTGGGTTGTCTGCTTACTCTGCTGATTATTTCTTTTGCTGTGCAGAAGCTTTTCAGTTTAATTAAGTCCCATCTATTTATCTTTGTTTTGGTTGCATTTGCTTTTGGGTTCTTGTCCATGAAGTCTTTGCTTAAGCCAATGTCTAGAAGGTTTTTTTATGTTATCTTCTAGGATTTTTATAGTTTCAGGCCTTACATTTAAATCTCTGATCTACCTTTAGTTGATTTTTGTATAAGATGAGTGATGAGGATACAGTTTCATTCTTCCACGTGTGGCTTGCCAATTATCCTGGCACCATTTGTTGAATAGGGTGTCCTTTCCCCACTTTATGTTTTTGTTTGCTTTGTCGAAGTTCAGTTGGTTGTAAGTATTTGGCTTTATTTCTGGGTTCTCTATTCTGTTCCATTGGTCTATGTGCCTATTTTTATACCAGTACCATGATGTTTTGGTGACTATAGCTTTATAGTATAGTTTGAAGTCAGGTAATGTGATGCCTCCAGATTTGTTCTTTTTGCTTTGTCATGCTTTGGGTATGCAGGCTATTTTTTGGTTACATATGGATTTTAAGATTTTTTTTCTAGTTCTGTGAAGAGTGATGGTGATATTTTGATGGGAATTGCATTGAATTTGTAGATTGCTTTTGGCAGTATGGTCATTTTCACAATATTGATTCTACCCTTTCATGAGTGGGGAATGTGTTTCCATTTGTTTGTGTCATCTATGATTTCTTTCAGCAGTATTTTGTAGTTTTCCTTGTAGAGGTCTTTCACCACCTTGGTTAGATATATTCATAAGTATTTTATTTTATTTTATTTGAAGCTATTGTAAAGGAGATTGAGTTTTTATTTGAATCTCAGCTTGGTCACTGTTGGTGTCTAGCAGTGCTACTGATTTGTGTACATTGATTTTTGTATCCTGAAACTTTACTGAATTAATTTATCAGGTCTAGGAGCTTTTTGGATGAGTCTTTAGGGTTTTCTAGATATACGATCATATCATTGGCAATCAGCAAGAGTTTGACTTCCTCTTTACCAATTTGGATGCTCTTTATTTTTTTCTCTTGTCCAATTGCTCTGGCTAAAACTTCCAGTACTATGTTGAATAGAAGTGGTGAAAGTGGGCATCTTTGTCTTGCTGCAGTTCTCAGGGGGAATGTGTTCACCTCTTCCCCATTCAGTGTAATGTTGGCTGTGGGATTGTCATAGATGGATTTTATTACCTTAAAGTATGTCCCTTCTGTGCTGATTTTCCTGAGGATTTTAATCTTAAAGCAACGCTGGATTTTGTCAAATGCTTTTTCTGTGTATACTGAGATGATCGTGTGATTTTCTGTTAATTTTATTTATGTGTTGTATCACATAAACAGGATTGCATATGTTAAACCACTCCTGCATCCCCGGTATGAAACCCACTTGATTATTACGGATTATCTTTTTATATGCTGTTGAGTACAGTTACCTAGTATTTTGTTAAGGATATTTGCATCTATGTTCATCAGGGATATTGGTCTGTAGTTTTCTTTTTTTGTTATATCCTTTCCCGATTTTGGTATTACGATGATACTGGCTTCATAGAATGATTTAAAGAAGATACCCTCTTTCTCTAGCTTGTAGAATAGTGTCAGTAGGGTTGCTACCAATTCTTCTTTGAATGTCTGATAGCATTCAGCTATGAGTCTGTCTCATCCTAGACTTTTTTGTTGACAATTTTTTTAAATTGCTGTTTCAATTTTGCTGCTTGCTATTGGTCTGTTCAGAGTATCTATTTCTTCCTGGTTTAATCTAGGAGGGTTGTATGCTTCCAGGAATTTATCCATCTTCTTTATGTTTTCTAGTTTGTGTGTATAAAGGTGTTCATAGCAGCCTTGAATGATCTTTTGTATTTCTGTGGTATCAGCTGTAATGTCTCCTGTTTCATTTCTAATTGAGCTTATTTGGATCTTCCCTCTTCTTTTCTTGGTTAATCCTGCTAATGGTCTATCAATTTTGTTTATCTTTTCAAAGAACCAGCTTTTTGCTTACTTTGTCTTTCGTATTGTTTTTCTTTATTGTTTTAATTTCATTTAATTTCATTTTTAATTTTAATTTCTTTGTTGTTGTTTCTCATCTTTGTTGTTTCTTTTCTTTTGTTGGGGTTTCGTTTGGTTTATTCTTGTTTCTCTAGTTCCTTGAGGTGTAACCTTAGATTGTGTATTTGTACTCTTTCAAGCTTTTTGATATAGGCACTCAATGCTTTCCTCTTAGCATTGCTTTTGCTGTATTATAGAGGTTTTGATAGGTTGTGTCACTATTATCATTCAGTTCAAAGAATTTTTTAAATTTCTAAATTGATTTCATTGTTGACCCAATGATCATTCAGGAGCAGGTTATTTAATTTCCACATATTTACATGGTTTTAAGGGATCCTTTTGGAGTTGATTTCCAATTTTATTCCACTGTGGTCAGAGGAGGACTTGATATAATTTTGATCATCTTAAATTTATTGAGACTTGTTTTATGGTCTGTCTTGGAGAATGTTCCATGTGATGATGAATAGACTGTATATTCTGCAATTGTTGGGTAGAAAGTTCTGTAAATATCTGTTAAGTCAATTTGTTCTAGGGTGTAGTTTAAGTTCACTGTTTCTTTGTTGACTTTTTGTCTTAGTGGCCTGTCTAGTGCTATCAGTGGAGTACTGAAGTCTCCCACAATTACTGTGTTGCTGTCAATCTCATTTCTTAGGTCTAGTAGTAATTGTTTTATAAATTTGGGAGCTCCAGTGTTAGGTGCATATATATTTAGATTGTGATACTTTCCTGTGGGACTAGTCCTTTTATCATTATATAATGTCCTTCTTTGCCTTTTTAAACTGTTGTTGCTTTAAAGTCGGTTTTGTCTGATATAAGAATATTTACTCCTGATTGGTTTTGGTGTCCATTGGCATGGAATATCTTTTTCCATCCCTCTACCTTAAGTTTACGTAAGTCCTTATGTGTTAGGTGAGTCTCCTGAAGACAGCAGAAACTTGGTTGGTGAATTCTTACCGATTCTGACATTCTGTGTCTGTTAAGTGGAGCATTTAGGACATTTACAGTCAATGTTAGTATTGAGATGTGAGGTGCTATTCTATTTATTGTGCTATTTGTTGCTTGAAGATCTTTTTTTTTTTTCATTGTGTTAATGTTATAGAGATCCTGTGATATTTATGCTTTAAAGAGGCTCTATTTTGATGTACTTTGAGGATTTGTTTCAAGATTTAGAGCTCCTTTTAGCAGTTCTTACAGTGTAGACTTGGTAGTGGCGAATTCTCTCAGCATTTGTTTGTCTGGAAAAGTCTGTATGTTTCTTTCATTTATGAAGCTTACTTTTGCTGGACACAAAATTCTTGGCTAATAATTGTTTTGTTTAAAGAGGTCCTAAAGATAGGACCCCAATCTCTTCTGGCTTGTAGGGTTTCTGCTGAGAAATCTGTTGTTAATCTGATAGATTTTCCTTTGTAGGTTACTTGATGCTTTTGCCTCACAGCTCTTAAGATTCTGATGACTGTGTGCCTAGGCGATGATCTTTTCATGATGAATTTCCTAGGTGTTCTTTGAGCTTCTTGTGTTTGGATGTCTAGATATCTAGCAAGGCCAGGGAAGTTTTCCTCAATTATTTTTTCACAAATGTTTTCCAAACTTTTTGATATCTTTCTTTGGGAACACCAATTTTTCTTAGGTTTGGTTGTTTAACGTAATCCCAACTTCTTGGGGGCTTTGTTTATTTTTTAAAATTCTTTTATCTGTTTGTCAGATTGGGTTAATGTAAGTCTTGTCTCAGAGCTCTGAAATTCTTTCTTCTACTCGTTTGATTATATTGCTGAGACTTTCCAGTGTATTTTGCATTTGTTTAAGTATGTCTTTCATTTCCAGAAGTTGTAATTGTTCTTTATTTATGCTATCTATTTCTCTGGAGATTTTTCTGTCCCTATCATGTATCAAATTTTTTTTTTATTTCTTTAAATTGGTATTCACTTTCTCTGGTGCCTCCTTTAGTAGCTTAATAATTGACCTTTTGAATTCTTTTTGTGGCAATTCAGAGATCTCTTCTTTGTTTGGATCCATTGCTAGTGAGCTAGTGTGATCTTTTGGGGATGTCAAGGAATCTTGTTTTATCATATTACCAGAATTGTTTTTCTGGTTCTTTCTCTTTTGGGTAGACTGTGACAGAGGGAAGATCTAAGGCTCAAGGGCTGTTACTCAGATTCTTCTATCCCATGGGGTGTTCCCTTGATGTAGTGTTCTCCCCACTTCCCCTAGGGATGTGGCTTCCACTTCAGGAAAAATTCTAAACAATGTGAAAAAAGGGAGCAAATACTCTCTCTATCCTTATACCATATGATATTGCTTCATTACATCAAAATATCTTAGTTTATTCTTTTTAACCAAACTCTTTTATACAGCCCTCAAAATGCTGCCTCCAAGTATCAGAAGCGTGTCAGGTAACCCGGACAAGGATGAGGACATAATGCTCTTTGTTATTTCTTATAGATCCAAGTTTTGATCTGTTACAATTTTCCTGCAGGCTACAGAACGTCCTTTAGTATTTCTTATAGTGCAAGGCTGCTGGCAACAAATTTCTCAGTTCTCCTTTATTTGAAAATAACTTTATTTCCCTCTCAAGATATTTTTCTGGATATAGAATTCTGGGTTGATAGTTTGTAGAATTTTTTTTTAATGCCATCTAATTGTGTTCTGGCCTCCATTGTTTCTGATGAGAATTCAGAAATCATTCTTAATGGTTTTTCCCTCAATTTATGATGTGTCCTTTTTTCCCCTGTGTCTGCTTTCAAATATGTCTTTTTGGTGTTCTTCAGTTTGACTATGGCCCCTTAGATATGCTTCTCTTTCTATTTGTCCTGCTTCTGATTTGCTAAGGTTCTTGGATCTATAAGTAGATTTTAAAAATCAAATTAAAAGCAAATTTTGCCATTGTTTCTTTCTTATTTGTTGTGTATGATTTTCAGACAGAAATAAATATATCCTTCTACAGCATAGTGTCCTGAAGTATCTGGGCTTTACAATGCCTCCTTCTTATGGGCTAGAAGGTCGTTTGGCCAAGTCATTTAAGCATTCAGTACTTTAGTTTTCTCTTCTACAGGAGAGGAAATTAAAATCCTCAGGGGATTTCATTGATAAGTCAATGCAATGGTGTTTATAAAGGACATAGAAGGTATAGGTAAATGGTGTGCATTATTTTGTTTAAATCATTTCTCCAAGAAGCCTTGCTCAAAATGCACATATAATTAATTACCCTCTGTTAACATCCTAAGACTCATTTGTTGAATTTCCTGACAAACAGCAAAGCCCCAAATAAATGTATATATTCTTTTGTTGGGTGTGGAGGAGTAAAGCACAGGAAAAGTTCCCAGCATGGGCCCCACGGTTCTGGTAGAGATGGCAAAGGCAAGTGGACACAGATATTCCAACCAGTATTGATTAACAGCCTGCCTCTCCTGACCTGTGGGCAGGAGAACCAGTTCATTAATCCTTATCATCAAATGTGAATTGTACACAACAGAATGGGGAAAATTAGCAATTTCTGTATTGTAATATATTTGGCTGCAGCAAAATAGAAAGGTAGAACAGATGTGCTGTCAGAATTAAAGTCTTCCAGTTCTCTCTACTCAATTGTCATTGGTTTAATCTGACAAAATGTTTGCTTTAGGCCTTGATTCTTTGTCTATGCATAAATTCTAGCACCAGAAAAACAGCAATGTCATAACTGCAAGGGATAAACAAGGTTTCTGAATTACCTGTTTCATTCCTTTATGTTGCTTGGAATGCTAATGTCAGTCTGATAAGGGCTGGCTCATTGTAAGGAAACATGTGTCTCTGTTGGTGCAGATTGCTCCTGAGTTGTTCCCTGAGTGATTACATGTGATATGCAGATGGAAATCAATGCTGGAAATGAGTGGGACAATATGAGGTGTACTGGGAGGAAAGGTGTGCAGATTAGGGGGTAGAGTTGACATATACTAGAAGGCAGGAGACAAGGATGCATGTTAAGTGGGAGAATGAGAGCCTAGCCGTAACATGAGTCTGCATGTTCGTATGAATGAATGAGTCCAAGTAAATGTTGGAATGCTGCCGACGGTATCTGCCAACATCTATTGGCATGTATCGTTCCTTTCAATTGGCAACGTGTCTCATGAATGGGAAGAGATTTTTGGTATGAACAGAAGGTCAGGAAGCACTGCAAATGCACTTAGGTTACTATAGAGTCAATTAAGTTCTTTCTTCTTCAAGTTTTAAAATTCTACTTGAATCAATCAGCAAATCAGCAGTTACATTGACTATTACATCAATGCTTTATGTACAGATCTTTTAAAAACTCAAGATTTCTCACCTGAGAACAGAGATAAGCAAATCAAAGCTTCCAAAGAAAGAACGTACCAACCAGAAAGAGAAATTTGTATTTTTGGTCCTTACAATAGCCGATTAAAATTTTACTCAGCCAACCTGATGGACGGTCGATGGTGAGATGATGCACTGTTCAGAACAGTTAACAAATAACTCTGTCTGATCAAAACTAAAACAGGAAGTCTAGCTAAGAGCAAAATAATCTCAGCTGGGCACGTCTGTAATCCCAGCACTTTGGGAGGCTGAGGCAGGCAGATCACTTAAGGTCAGGAGTTTGAGACCAGACTGGCCAACATGGTGAAACCCTGTCTCTACTGAAAATACAAAAATTAGCTAGGCATGGTTGCCTGTAATCCCAGCTACTTGGGAGGCTGAGGTAGGAGAATCACTTGAACCCAGGAGGTGGAGGTTGCAGTGAGCCGAGATCACGCAACTGTGCTCCTGTGCTCCAGCCTTGGTGACAGAGTGAGACTCTGTCCCCCCCCCCCAAAAAAAAAATATATATATATATATATGTGTGTATAATAGGCTCTTAAAACAGGCACAGCAATGATCCCAGCTCTGTGCCATGCTGAGTGATCGAGACTGATCTAATGAGAACATCTGCAGAGCACAGGGATAGTCTACCTGAAGCAGAAACTGAGGAACCCTTGAGAAGAAACTCTACCTTAGGGGAAAAAGTCCAAGTCCACAGTCTGGCTCAAGGCTAGCTTCAAGGAGGAAGGGCATTCCTGATGATAGCCCGTTTGCTCATATCGTGTCCTTCAGCCTAGTTCCCAGGATTCATGGGGGAGAGGAGACTAAGAAAATGAGAGACAGTGAAGCATGACAAGTCCATCCAGGCAGTGAGGCCACAGGCAGCACCGATGTGTGGTGGTGTGTGGCTGTGCGACAGAACTGGCCACACTGGACATGAAGCTTACTTTCCCTATCTGGAGTAACACCGGAGCATAGGGCAGACATAGCTGGAGAGATGACTGGGGTTGAACTGTGGATGAGGCACAGATCCCCTTGGACCCTCCGGGAGCGAGGTGGGAGATGTTCGAATGAGTGAGGGTGTGGCATACATAGTGGATACGTGATCATTCCTTGTCTGCTCACATTTCTTTCCTTCAGGAGTGGATTTTTCCTCTATCTCAGGATGCTTATGGAGCTGCCAATCTCCTCCAGCCCCGACAGCCCTCACAGTCCACAGAGATAGGTCTGTGACCCAGGCTAACCAACAAGAGAATACCATTCTCACCGGAATCATGAGAGAGGCACATACTTGGGCACAGGACCCTAGCAGGGCCAATCGGAGGCCTTTCGCAGGGCTGAAATGATGGCTGCAAGGGGTCTCCATCTCTCATGCAATCTGTAAAGACCATTCTTCCTACCAATGGAGAGATCTGACAGAAAATCATAAAGTCACCAGGGAAACTGTGAGATGGAGAGAATGAGACAGATTTTGAGGACCTCGCTCCAGCCATATATACACGTGGCTCAAATCCTAAACATTTCAGTCACACAATGATGAAATTTCACAATTTCTAAAATTCTTTTACACCCTGTTTGATCTTATGGATGACTTACAATTGAGTGACTCCTGACTAACATAGAGGAAGGATTATTTGTTTCTGTTTTTGACCATTTGGAACGGTGAGCAGCTGTGACCTGTGGAAACACATATCTTAGAGGAAGAAGCCAGAACAAATCATCCCTTCCTCAGTCTCATACCTAATATCTCCAGTTGTTCCAAGGAAATTTTTAATACGTACATAAATATTTGTCTGAAAATTCTTTTAAAAAGTGACAGTGACTGGTAAATCCCATGTGCTCAGGGATGTTTGCTTCAAGTATTCATATCTCCCTTCTCTGGAACAGAACCTTGTAGTAGGGGATTGGAGACCCTGATTTCCAACAGCCTGCAATGATCTCAGGGCATCCAGAAATGAGGGGAATGGGGCCAGGTGCAGTGGCTCACGCCTGTAATCCTAGCACTTTGGGAGGCCGATGTGGGTGGATCACGAGGTCAGGAGTTCGAGACCTGCCTGACCAACATGATGAAACCCCATCTCTACTAAAAATACAAAAATTAGTCAGCCGTGGTGGCACACGCCTGTAATCCCAGCTACTAAGGAGGCCGAGGCAGGAGAATCGCTTGAACCCTGGAGGCAGAGGTTGCAGTGAGCCAAGATCACGCCCCTGTACTCCAGTCGCGGTGACAGAGTGAGACTCCATCTCCAAAAAAAAAAAAAAAAAAAAAAAAGTGGGGGGAAATAGGAGACAATGAAATGGAAGCTTTCTGTCTGTTGGGGATAATCAGATTTCTGATCTGCATCCAGTTGGGGAGGAGTTGGGGAGAAGACAGTATGGCTTTATCCTTACGTCACTGTTTCATGTAGAACCTGTCATTTTCATCAGGTCATTCAGCATTCACACAACCATGCCATGTTTGAGTGCCTGCTCCAGGCCCACATTCTGCATGGCACACAGTGGTGGGGAGATAGGACACTGCCTTTATGGAATTTATAGCCTAGATGGGAAAGATAGACAAGCAATTAATGATGAAATGTGATATGTGTTATGAATGAGACATTATTAATGTATTTGATTAATGTAGTTGACTGTATTAATCAACTCTTAGTGACAAGTGAGAGAATCCAAATTCAAGCTAGCTTACATAAAAAGAGTCTACTGACTGACTGCACAATAGCGCTGGATACAGATGTCTTCAGGTTTGACTGGATCCAGCACACCAATGGTGTAATCCTGTCTGCCTCTCCCCCATCTCTGTGTCTCTCTGACCTCTGCTTTCTTCTGCATCTGCTTCATTCTCGAGCAGGCTTTCTTGCTGGCAAAGATAGCCCCTGGCAACTCCAGAAATACATTATCCTAATTATAATGAGATCCTAAGATCTCGTATAAAAAGAAATCCTCTCTCTCTCAGTCTCCATAGCAATCCTTCAATTATTCAGTTGGTCCACGCCCACCACTGGATCAATAATTATGCCCAGAGATTAAAGGTTTTATTTGCAGCTGTCTGGTTTACAGGTGCAACCCAAGGCTGCACTAAGAATCTAGGAGGTGTATTCTTAAAGATTTTAGGGGCAGCCCCTAAAGATATCATGCATAACTTATACCATGTGCCATGGGAACACGTAACAGGGCAAATGTCCTGCTGTAGGGCTTCCGGAGAGGCTTATTAGAGGAAGCTCGTGTGAAGCTTGAGTAGTAATTCTTTCTTTTTCCTTTTAGAGACAGAATCTCACTTGTTGCCCAGGCTGGAGTGCAGTGGCACAATCATATTTCGCTGCAGCCTGGAACTCCTGGGCTCAAGTGATCCTCTTGCCTCAGCCTCCGGAGTAGCTGGCGCTACAGGAATGCTTTCTACCATGCCTGGCTCAATTCTTATATCCATAGCTAATATTTACCGAATGCTCACTATGTACCAGGCACTTTGCAAAGCACTTCACATATATTAACTCACTTATTCTTCACCCCAACCTCTGAAATGAAAACCAGTGTTTTGTCCATTTTAGAGAAACAAAATTGAGGCACAGAGAAGTTAAATAACGTATTCACAGTCCTATAGGTACTAAATGAATAGGGTGTCGGGTAAGGTAAGTGGGAGGAAAGAAAGATCCAGGTGAGAAATAGCATGTGGACAGACCCAGAGGAATCACTGAGGAATCATAGCCTGGACTATGGGAGGACAAGGAGCTCTGCAAATTGGGGATGTTAGTAAGACCATTTCCCCTCTGTCTTGACTGTAATTTCAGAGTCTTGTTTTCAGAGACTCACATTTCCATGTAGTTTGCCAAGGATCTGGATCAGCTGCACTGAATTCCCGGCTCATTTCTAGAAACATGGCCCAATGCTCTGACCAAGAAGCATACCTTGATTAAAACTGATCTTTAAAAAAAGCCTGCCTGATGTGACCTATTGTTCTCATGGTTTTAACAGCATGGCAATAATTGTGTTGTTGCTTGTTGCACTTGGGTGACTCTACTTGGCAAGTGGGCTAATTTTAGAGAGATCAGCCAACCTAATTTATCTGCAACCTTTCCCTTGGTCCTGAATTCATTGGTACTCCAGTCACTTGGGTTTTCTTGTTTGTTTTGTTTCCTCATTTTTGTCCTATTGGAGTGCTCTTCTGGGCATAGATCAAACACCAGTGGCTACACTTGTGGATGTCTTTCACTTTAATGAGAGGTCACCATCCCCACTATGAGTGCTCTGGGGCCCGAAGTCTGGAACCATCCTGTAGAGAAACACGGTATGTGGGCACCACTCCGCAGCCTAAGGACACAGTATCAGAAGCCTAAGGACACAGTATCAGAAGCGCTGTATTTCTATTTACAGAAATATTTAGAGGAGAACCATCTTTTAAAACCGGTGCAGACCTGGGCGCAGTGGCACATGTCTGTAGTTCCAGCTCTTCAGGAGGTGAAGGCGGGAAAACTGCTTGAGCTCATCAATAGGGTCATCAATAGGGTCAAGTCATCTGAAATTCCATTCTGTAGTATGATTGGGAAAGATGGAGGAGAAGATGACAATGGGTGAAAAGACCATATAGAAGCATCGTTGGATGCCGTTCAGGTACAGTAACAACCATCTGACTACCTTTAGTCACCGTGCTGCTCTTTGAGTGAACTTTGTCTCTGCTACATGAATGACAAAGATCTGCTCCAATCTTTACTTCCTTAAAGAGACCTCAACCAAAGGCTCACCAGCATGCAGGATTTATATTAAGCATATTTAACAGCCAACACGGCATAGGCATCAACCAATCAAAACAGGAGCTGAGCTATATGCAATGGTTCAGTTGAACTTGTGCTCACCAACTGACTCTCAGCCCTGCTGGTGGGGATCAGGTAGTCTCTTTTCACCCAAGAGACAGCATCCAATATCTACTGCAAGACAACCAGATATTCCTGTGGGCCAGTGGCTCTCAGTAGAGGCTGATTTTGCCTTCCAGGGGACATTGGAGATGTCTGAAGACATTTTTGGTCGTAGTATCTGGTGGGTAGAGGCCAGGGATCCTGCTAACTATCCTACAAGTCTCAAGGCAATAACAACAAAGAATTATCTAGCCCAAATTTTCGTAGTAGTGAGGTTGGGGAACTCTCCTTTTGGAGATATCCTTAGCATGAGCAATAGCTTCCCATGCTGTGAATCACAGTAAACCTTTACAAGATAGTGTTAATGGCAGACTCCTATCAGCTTGTATCTTGGGTGTGTGCCATGAGTTCACAATAAAAAGCCATTTATAAATACCACTGCTCCTATGGCTCCACACTAAAATCTACTAGTCAAACAGTAAAATGGCCAGGCACTGACGAAGGTGTTCTGCTGGTGTTTTCTTGTATCAGCAGAGCATGCATTAGGTGAAAATTATTTATGGTAACAACAATAATGAAAGGCAGCTTTTATGAAGTTATTATTATTATGTGCGAGGCACTACTTAGGGAGCTTTCAGACTTTATCTCAATTTTTACAGAAGCTCTTAGATGTCCCATTTTTGTGATGAGGAAGCTGAGGCCTAGAGAGTTCAGTGACCTGCTGAAAGTCACTCTGTCTCTGCTACGTGTGTTCTCAGCCACTGTATGTCCACACACCCCTGATAGCCCACTCTTGTAGGAATGTTCTGTGTCAAACGCAAACAGAAGAGACCTAATTCTAAGGCTGTGAGGTTAGGGTATTTCAAGGCAGGAATGGGACGTCTAGGGAATGGGCAAACTGTTTAGAAGTCCAAAATGTCTTCAAATATAATATATACACGGCTTATATTTATGCTTCATAGAGTTGAAGCTTCTGAGGTGTTCAAGTGGGCTGAAATCTCTTATACTTTTTTCTGTCTTAATGCAGCAAGAAAGCCTTATCTGTGATAAGGATTTTCAGATGAAAAAACTACTGTGGTTAGGCTTGGCCCAGGATGGCACATCACTCACATGGCACACCCTTCTGGAAAACCAAAGAAGGGGATGGCTTCTGTCAAATCAAATCCCTGCAGACATTAGCTAAACCCCACAAAACACATCGATCAGGTGAGCCACCTCCAGTGCCACCCAGAGTCCTACGGTTTACAGGCAGGTGTTCCCTGGTTGAGAGAGACACATGTGTTTTGGTGGAAATGGCCGTGGAATAGAGTCAGGGACCTCGGTACAGGCCTTGCTACACTTTCTTTGATTTCCTTTCTTTTCACAAGAAGGAGAGAGAAAGGAAAAGTCAGAGGATAGAAGAAAGAAGAGAGGGGAGGAGGGAGCTAGTGATCTGACATTTCCTTTTACGCACCACCTCATCTCATCCTCACAGTGATCAGTCAAGCTAAACATTGTTGTCCTCCTTTACGGAGCCTTTAAGAGGTTCACTAATTTGACCAAGGTCACATAGTTGGTTGATGAGGGAGTTCAGATTCACACCCATGCCTGTCCGATGCCAAAAGCTCTGCTTTTTCTCCTCTCTGCCACTCTGCTCACAGTGGGACGTCCCAGCCTTCGGGAGCTGATAGCATTGTGCTCCTATCAGTCAGAACAAGTAGATTGCTTGTGTTGGCAGCACATCTACTGAACTGCAAATGACAGGGACGAGGATGACGTGGAGACTCTTGAAGGCTTTCCTATGTTCCACGTTGGGCACAGGAGCCAAGAGGGAGGACAGCAATTGTAGGAAACACCTTAAAAGCAACAAATTGATAAATAAACAAATGGAAGCTTCAGTCTTACGTCCTGAAAAGGGCCTGGCACTGTCAGTAAGAGGGCCTGGTTCTGCCTCTCTTTGGTCCTGTGACCTTGAGGGCTGCATGGGGCTCCCCGTGTAGCTGTAAAACCAGAGGTTTGCTTGGGCCATTGTTAGTCCTGTCTCTTTCAGCTCTGACAGTCAATCTTCTGTTTAAATATGATTTCCACTATATTAGTCTGTTCAGGCTTCTGTAACAAAATACCACAGACTGGAAGGCTTAAACAACAGACGTTTACTATGTCATAGTTCTGGAGCAGAGAAGTCTAAGATCAATATGCCTGCAGGTTTGGTCTGTTCTGAGGCCTCTCTCCTTGACTTGCAGACAGCCGTCTTCTTGTCGTGTCCTCACGTGGTCTGTGAGTAAGCCTCCCTGGTGTCTGTCTCTGTATGTCCTAATCTCTTCTTCTCCTAAGGACACTAGTCAGATTGGATTAAGACCCACCCTAATGACCTCATTTTAACTTGTTTGTCTCCCCATCCCCAAATACAATTACATTCAGAGACATTGGGGATTAGGATTTCAAGATATAATTTTGAGGAGGATGCAGTGCAGCCCATAACATACCATATGTTCCAGAATGTTCTCATGTGCTTTATAAATTTAAATGTCAATGGATATAACATTCGTATGCTAAAAAAATGTAGCAAAGGTATGGGAAGTTAGTTAAGTACTTGCTTCATGGCACACAAAAAACTTCCAAACACTAAAGAAACCCATGCCGCTGGCCTTCAAATCAGAAAGACATCTAAACTGGAAAGGTGAGTGAGGAAGCATCCTCTTGGTGATAATGATGACCAAGGCTCAGGTGAGAGGTCACTATCAGGGTTCGAATGCTCACCTGGCAAGCTGCCTGTGCCTAAATCTTCAGCTAAATAGGAGAACCTGAAGACATTTGTTGGAAAATGTGGTATGAAAGGAAAAAAGCACTGAAGGGAATCAGAGCAGCTTGGGGAAAAAAACAATTTGTTGGACTGCCTCACACTTATTTTAATATGGTTAACCCTGGGACAACATGGGGCTTAGGGGTGCCAACTCCTCACACGGTGGAAAATTCATGTATAAGCCCTCAAAACTTAACTGTCAATAGCCTACTGTTGATCAGAAGCCTTACTGATGACACAAACAGTTGGTTAACATACATTTTGTATGTTACTAGTATTATAGATTGTATTCTTACCCTACAGTAAGCTAAAGGACAGAAAATATCATTAAGAAAATCACAAGGAACACATAATATATTTACTGGTCATTATGTGAAAGTGGATTATCATCATGGTCATCATCCTCATTTTCACATTGAGTAGGCTGAGGAGGAGGAAGAAGAGGAAGGGTTGGTCTTAATCTCTCAGGGCTGGCAGAGGCTAAAGAAATGGAGGAGGTGGAAAGGGAGGTGGGAGAGGCAGGCACCCTTGGTGTGACTTTTATATTAAAAAAAAAATCCATGTATGAGTGGACCTGTCCAGTTCAATCCTACATTGTTCAAGGGTCAACAGTATTTTTATTTTCAACTACTCATGCGGAGGATAGGCTCTTATCACCTTTTCAGAGCTTGTTACCCTGATTACCTTCTTACCTCGTGCCAACGGCCTGAAAATCTTGTCAACAGTTGGATGCCAGGCCTGAGCCCTTTCCTAACAAACCACAAGAGACAGCAGGAGTTGAGAAGGGAGGCTTGGATGTTCCTTGACTTGTATAGATTTGTTTGGGACAAATCTATACTGAAGATAAAATTTTGGTTTTTGGTAAAATTCTAATTTTTAATAACATCTATTGAGTTTATTGTAAATTTCCAATGTAGAAAATTGAGGTAAGTATACAAAAGAATTAAAATTTTCTGTAGGGACAATATTTGTATATGTTTCTGCCCTGAATATATATACTACATGTATGTGTGAATATAATATAGGCTTATATTTGCAGATACGTACATATGAGCATGTGTATATAAAAATTGGAAGTATATTACAGACAAAATATTATACCCCATTCTCATAATATAGTCTGAGTACCTTCCACAATTTTAAATACAGTTTGAAAGCATGATATTTAATGACTTTAATATTTAATATTCCATTTTGCGAAGGCGGTAGGGAAACAAGAGCATAGGAGAGCTAGGGTGACAGCATTTTAAAATCAACTCTATCTTAAAACTACCAAGGCACATTCCTTGCCAGTCACAACCCATGGTCATAAGATGTTTACAACTAGGGAAGCAGCCTAATAATGCCCACAAGGACAGACTCCTATGATAACGAAATGCCCCGATGTCCTAATATCACATAACAAAATATGCTTTTAAAATAATTACAGTCATGCTTTGATGTACTTACGCACAAAAATGCCAAAGATAACCTTTTAAAAATTGGGAAATTACTAAAATTTGTCTCACTGTCGGCCCATCTGCAGGTAGACATAACTCAGCTTTTACGTAGATAAGACCCCTGTGGGAGAAGAGTTTAAAACAAAGACACTTTCTGAGGATGCCCTATCCTGTAGCTGAGTAGCCTTCAATAAGCTACCTCTTCTCACTGCATTCTGTGTCTTGTCTTGAATTCCTTGCTGTGCGAGCTCCAATAACCCTCTCCTGGGGTTGGATCGGGACCCCTCTTTCTGGCAGCAAAAGCATCTTAATGTATTTAACCAACCCTTTGCTTATGGGTATCTGAAATTTCCTCTTTTGCTATGATAAATGACTCCATGATAGACATACATGTATCTAAACCTTTGTGAGCATCTCTCATCATTTTCCTATAGTTGTGTGTGATGGTTAATATTAAGTGTCAACTTGGTTGGATTGAAGGATGCTTAGATAGCTGGTAAAGTACTGTTTCTGGGTGTGTCTGTGAGGGTGTTGCCAGAGGAGATTAACACCTGAGTCAGTGGACTGGGAGAGGAAGACCTACCCTCAGTCTGGGTGGGTACCATCCAATCGGCTGCCAGTGCAACTGGAACAAAAGCAGGCAGAAGGTGGGATAAGCTGGCTTGCTGAGTCTTCCAGCCTTCATCTTTCTCCCGTGCTAGATGCTTCCTGCCCTCAAACATCAGTATCCAGCTTCTTCAGCCTTTGGACTCTTGGACTTACGCCAGTGGTTTGCCAAGGGCTCTTGGACCTTCAGCCATGGCTTTCCTATTTTTGAGGCTTTGGAACTGGGACTGAGCCACTGCTGGGTTCCTGGCTCCTCAACTTGCAGATGACCTATTGTGGGACTACACCTTATGATCGTGTGAGTCAATTCTCCTTAATAAACTCTCTTTCATATGCACATATGTCCTATTAGTTCTCTCCCTCTGGAGAACCCTAATACACTGTATTTTCTTACAAAGATGTATATTGTGAGAAAGTCCTCTTCTCTTGAGAGTACATTGTTTATACTGTAGAGAAAGCACTTTCTACCATGCCACAGGCATGCATTCAGCTGGTTTCGAAGGTCTCCTCAAAATTCTGGCAGGATTAAATTTTATTCTGTACTAAATGACCATAGTCAAATCCTCTAAACCCAACAGCTGCACATTTTAAAATCCAAGTGTTTGTCAGGTGTTGCTCTCTGTCTTTTCTGCAATCCTTTGGGGCACTATTTTTTGAAGGGGCTTCTAATTCTTCCTCGTTGAAACAGGGTAGAATGTTCCTAGCATGGGAAAGCTGTGTGAATCAGGGCTGTTGGACGTAAGTGACAGAAACCCAAGATGAAGTGGTGACAGCAAAAAACGGGGGTGAGGGCTAGTGAGCACTGGAACAGGAATCGAGGGCTACTAACTAACTCTTACTTTGTGGCTCCTCTTTGGTTTCTCTGTCTGTGTCCACTTTATTCTCTCAGCCTGGCTTATTCCCCGGGGCCGGAACCGAGGATGCTGGCAGCACCTGGCTGATGTCTGCCCAGCTCTGTCTACAGGGAGCAAAGAGACTTCTCCTTTTTCCAGTTCTGAAAATCCTTGGCAAGGAAGGCTTTTGTCCACCCTGAGGGCCCTCTCTATAGCCAGGGGATGGTCAGCCAGGAGCTTTCTACCCCCAACAAAATTTCTATGCCAGGGAGATGGGATTTTTTGAGATGGAAATTCCTTTTGGAGTCACACTAACTAGTAGGGAAATTCAAAAGCAGAATTTCCCAGAAGAGAAAGTAGTAGACTCCAAGAGAATAGATGGGAGCTTAATGGTCAACATTAAGGTCCCCCGAAGAACACAGTGACAGTTTGTTCCTTACCTCCCCACGTGGTCCCCTAGAAAGCTGGGACGGTGACATTTTACCACTAAATCCTTACAGGGCTAACTACAGACAGCTCTTCCCTGCAAAGACGTCTACTTGTTCATTGTGAAGGACAAAGAATATCCCTTTATGGCAGAAAAAGAAAGCTCCCACCTTAGCATTTCATGTGACCCCACAAATCAGTCTAGTGTCATGCATGATAACCATGTTCACTGGGCATTTGCTATGGGACAGACATGGCACTAAATATTTTATGTGAATATTGTCATTTATACATCATAGGAACGGTTAGCTCTGTCTTACAAAGGAGCAAACTGAACCTTGGAGAAAGGTGAAGTCATTGCCTAAGTATACTTGGCTCAGAAAATGCAAGGCCAGGATTTGAACTCATGTTCTCCAACTCCAGAGCCCGCATGCTTAACCTATCCAATATACTGCCTTAAAACACTCCAGAAAATGGAGGGCTCCATTTGCTTAATCTTCTTAATAATAACTGTTTTTGATTGAGCACTTTCTATACATAGACCTATATCAGGTACTTTACATACATATATACATACATTTATTTAATGGCGTTTTTAAGAGCAATTTTAGGTTTACAAAAATATTGAGCAGAAGGTACATAAAGTTTCCATATACCCCCCTCATCACAGCCCTCCCCCACCAGTTTCTCCTGTTATATGAACATCTTGCATTAGTGAGGTGTATTCATTACAATTGATGAGTCAATAATGATACATTTTTTTTTTTTTTTTATTTGAGACGGAGTTTCACTCTTGTCGCCCAGGCTGGAGTGCAACGGCACAATCTCGGCTCACTGCAACCTCTGCCTCTCGGGTTCAAGCGATTCTCCTGCCTCAGGCTCCTGAGTAGCTGGGATTACAGGCGCCTGCCACCATGCCTGGTTAATATTTGTATTTTTAGTGCAGACGGGATTTTGCCATGTTGGCCAGGCTAGTCTTGAATTCCTGACCTCAGGTGATCCACATTTTGGCTTCCCAAAGTGCTGGGATTATGGGCATGAGCCAGCGCACCTGGCCAATATTGATCCACTATTATTAGTTACATTTCATAGTCTACATTACAGTGTATTCTTCGTATTGTACGTGCTATGGGTTTTGACAAATGCTGGATGCTATGTATCCACCATTACAGTATCATACAGAAGCTATACAGTCCTAAAAACCCCCAGTGCCCCACTTATTCATCCTCCCTTTCACTAATCCCTGGCAATTACTGACCTTTTTACTGTCTCCACTGTTTTGCCTTTTCCAGAACATCATATAGTTGAAATCATATAGTATGTAGCTTTTTCAGATTGGCTCATTTCACTTAGAAACATGTATGTTTCCTCCATGTCTGTTCATGGCTCGATACATTGTATGGATGTACCACAGTTTGTTCATTTACCTATTGAAGGACATTTTGGTTGCTTCCAAGTTTTGGCAATTATGAATAAAGCTCCTATAAATATCGCTGTACAGGTTTTTGTGTGGACAGACATTTTCAATTCATTTGGATAAATACCAAGGAGCCTGACTGCTAGATAGTTTGGTGAGACTATGTTTAGTTTTGTAAAAAACGGGGTCACATCATCTTCCAAAGTGTCTGTACTTTGTTTCGCATCCTCACTGGCAATGAATGAGAGTTTCTGTTGCTCCACATCCTGGCCTGCATTTGGTGCTGCCAACGTTTTGGGTTTTAGCTATTCAATACTTGTGTAGTAGTATCTCTTTGCTTTAATCTGCAATTTCTCCAGTAGTATATGATGTTAAATATTTTTCCATATGCTTATTTATTATATGTGTATTGTCTTTGATGAGGTATCTATTCAGATCTTTTGCCTATTTTTATTTATTTATTTATTTATTTATTTTTGAGACAGAATTTCACTCTTGTTGCCCAGGATACAGTGCAATGGCGAGATCTTGGCTCACTGCAACCTCCACCTCCTGGGTTGGGTTCAAGAGATTCTCCTGCCTTAGCCTCTCAAGTGGCTGCGATTATAGGCACCTGCCACCATATATGGCTAAGTTTTTGTATTTTTAGTAGAGACAGGGTTTCACCATGTTGGCCAGGCTGGTCTCGAACTCCTGACCTCAGATGGTCCACCTGTATCGGCCTCCCAAAGTGCTGGGATTCCAGGCGTGAGCCACCATGCCCTGCCGTGCTTTTAAAGTGAGGTGTTTTCTTATTACTCAGTTTTAAGAGTCCTTTGTGTATTTTGGATACCAGTCCTTTATCAGATATGTATTTTGCAAAGATTTTCTCCCAGCCTGTGGCTTGTCTTTTCCTTGTCTTTGCAGAGCAGAAGGTTTTTAATTTTAATGAAGGCCAACTTATCAATCATTTCTTTCATAGATAATGCTTTTGCTGCTGTATCTAAAAAGTCATTGCTAGATTTCCTCCTAAGTTATCTTCTAAGCGTTTTATAGGTTTGTGTTTTACATTTAGGCCTATGATCTGTTTTGAGTTAATTGTTGTGTAAGACGTTAGTCTGTGTCTAGATTCGTTTTTTGCATGTGGCTGTCTAGTTGTTCCAGGACCATTTGTTGAGGGACTATCTTGTCTCCACTGACTTGTGTTAGCCACTTTAGATCAGCTATTTCTGTGGGTCTAGGCTACTGTTTGGGTTTGGATGATTGTGCCCTCCAAACTTCATGTTGAAATTTGATCCCCAGTGTTGAAGGTGGAACCTAATGGGAGGTATTTGGGTCATGGGGATGGATCCTTCATGAAATGTCTTTTCTGGGAGTAGGTGGGGTGGGGAGATGAATTTTCACTCTATTAGATCCCCCCAGAGCTGGTTATTTAAAGGATCCTGGCCCTTCTCTGCCTCCCTCTTGCTTATACTCTTTCCATGTGATCTGTGCACACACGCACACTCCCTTTCATCTTTTGCCATGAGTGGAAGCAGCCTGAGGCCCTCTCCACATGCAGATGTCCGGTCTTGAACTTTCCAGCCATTAGAATTGTGAGCCAAATAAGCCATTTGTTTCTTTATAAATTACCCAGACTCAAGTATTCCTTTATAGCAACACAAAACAAACAGTCTATTTCTGAGCTCTATATTCTGTTCATCTTTATACACATTTTTCATCCTTACCATGAAGTTCACATGTACCCAGCAGGTAGTAAAATTCTTATTTTGAAAATGAGGAAACTGAGGCACAGAGTGAACAGGCCACTCTCCCCAGGTCAGCAGCTGGTTAGAATTGAAACCCACATCTGTCTGGCTCTGATTCTGTGCACTTTCCTTGTCCCCAAGGTGCCCAATGGTGCTAGAAAGAGACTTAGTATGTCAACCTTAACCTTAGATGTTGCTCTGTAGGGCCTAAATTGTAGCATCTCCTTTTCTTAATGGTTGCTGGAATCTTGGGCAGCTGCTCTTTGACTGTAATCAAGGCTGCCTGTCACTCATGGTTTCTCTGAACCTGTAATATGAGTCATGACCTGCCTAAAAACTGGCTTTGCTTAAAACATTTAGCCCACTTTATCAGCATCCTCTGATTTTTTGCTGAGATCTTGTGCATAACTATTTTTTCCCTGGTTCACACTGAATTCTTTTTCCTGAGAAGTCACTTGCTCATGAGGTTTGTCTTATTGAAGACAGGACCTTGCTGAGTGGGAATGCTAAACGGAGCACAGTGCTAAAAGTCTCCTGGGTTAAATTTCACCCATACTCCCACCAGGGCCTGGAGCACTTGCTCTTAGAATTTACAAACATTAACTTCATGTTGGCGCTCTGTGTTGCCCAAGGAGAGCATCTCTATAATCTACGAGATTCTATTTTACTGCCAGAAGTCAACACAGGGAAAAAGAAAGACAGACAGATAGGCAGAAAGAGAAAATTCCACAGTCATATTTCAAACACCAAGGCATAGATTTTTTTTTTCTTAAGAATATAAGATTTACAAGCTCCAAACAGGGGTGAAACAGTTTGCAGAAGCTCTCACAGCAAATGAACTGGTAGAGTTCAGATTCAAATCCTGATCTGGTGCCAAGGGCAAAGGAGGTGGTCTTTAATCCTACCAGGCTTCTCTCTGTGAGAACGGGACATGCTTACTGTAGCCTCAGCAGGCAGAGTAGGCTGCGTGGGATCTGGGAGATCTCCTTCTGTGAGTGGAGGGCATCATTTCACCACTGTGCAATTGAACGAAGATACGTTGTTTTATTTATTTCTTTATTTCTTTTTCTTTTTATTTTTGAGACAGAGTCTCGGTCTGTCACCAGGCTGGGGTGCAGTGGTCCAATCTTGGCTAACTGCAACCTCCGCCTCCTGGGTTCAAGCAATTCTCCTGCCTCAACCTCCCAAGTAGTTGGGACTAGGGGTGTGCACACCACATCCAGATCATTTTTGTATTTTTAGCAGAGATGGGGTTTCACCATGTTGGCCAGGATGGTGTCAATCTGTTGACCTCATGATCTGTCCGCCTCGCCCTCCCGAAGTCCTGGGATTACAAGTGTGAGCCACCGTGACCAGCCAGATTTGCTGTTTTAAAACAAAGCATATATGGCGGCTTACAATGATGTCAAGCACTGTTCAAAGCACATTACAAAGCTGGGCAGGATGGTGCTCGCCTATATTTCCAGCTACTGGGGAGGCTAAAGTGAGGGGATTGTTTGAGCCTAGGCGTTCAAGGCTGCAGTGAGCTATGATGTTGCCACTGCACTCCAACTTGGTGACAGAGTGAGACCCAGTCTCTAAAACAAAAACAAAAACGCATTTTACAACTGCTAAGCCTGTGTTCATTACAGCTTTTTCTGGGGACGGGCATGGTGGCTCATCCCTGTAGTCCTAGATGCTAGTGGAGGTTGAGGCAAAATGATCGCAAGACAGCTGGTATTTGAGGCCAGCCTATGCAACGTATCAAAAACCCTTGTCTATATCTAAAAAAATATTAACTAGGCATGATGACACAAGCCTGTAGTTCTATCTACTTGGGAGGCTGAGGCAGGAGGATCACTTGAGCCTGGGAATTTGAAGTTACAGTGAGCTATGATTGTACCACTGCATTCTGGCCTGGGTGACAGAGTGAGACCCCTGTCTCTAAAAAACAAACAAATGACGACAGCAGCAACAACAAAACACTTTTTCTGAAGCTAGCACCATGCAATTATGTACTTTATAAATTGCTAGTCTAATTCCAAGGGAATAGTTCAGCAGCTGACATTTGAGCAGGACCTGTAGAAAGGATTCAAAGGCCACAGATACCGTCCACTGTTTTTGTTTTCCTACAAGATAGAAGAAGGATGGCAGTATTAATTTATGCCCTGCTTACCTATCCCAAGTCCCAGATCACTGGATCTTTAAAGATTATGATTCTTGCTTGGTTTTTGGTACAAAAGGAGACAAGGAAGGAGCTTAAGAGGTGAGCACGGTGTGATTCAGGACTGAAGTTTCTGCCACTTCCTGGGAGGTCACTGCAAAAGTGAGCCGTTCTGACTAGCTGTTTGTGCATTTGCCACTGCCAAGGGGGCACTGGTAGATTCAAGCTTTGGGGCTCTTCTGACAACTGGCAAGGATAAAGTATTAGCAAGGGCAAGGGAATAGCAATAAAATAATCCAATAACAAAGACATGAAGATTTATAGTAGTTTTTAGGCCCGTGCAGTGTTTCAGGCCTGTAATCCTAGGGCGCTTTGGGAGGCCCAGGCGGGAGGATCGCTTGACCAGGATTTCGAGGTTAAGGTGAACTGCGCTCCAGCCTGGGCAACAGGGCAACACCCTGTCTCTAAAAAGAAAAGACAATTTAAACCCTTTAAGTGCATACCAGATCTTTTATTTTGGAGAAGGGAAACTGGTCTCCAGCTCCGCGTGAGCTCCCTGGGGCCCGCCGGGACGCGGTTGGCTCAGCCGGACCTGCGGCACTAGTTCTGGCCGGGGCGCCGTGGGATCTGCAGGGGACCATAGGATGCTGTGGCGCGGCGGGCTCAGATTGGCGGAGAAGCGGCCACACGCCTGCGGAGCTACTGAGAAGGCGAGCGGAGGTGCAGCCAGCCCGCCCGCCGCGGGAACCGCAGGTTGAGGCGCCGGGCGCGCGAAGACTCAGCTGCCCCGCCCACCAAGGGCGCGTCGGTCCTCGGCCGCCGCCTCTGGGCTGGCAGCCGCCGCCGCGCCGCGCTCCCATTGGTGCCCGGCCGTGACGCGGCCGAGCGGGCCGGGGCTGCCTGGTCCGTAGGCGGGCGCGGGGCGCTGGGCGCGAGGGGCGGGGGCCGGGCGCGCGGCTGATGAAACCTGGCGCCGGATTCCGCCAGTCCTCCGCGCCCATTCAGTCAGCGCGCGCAGGTGTGAGCGGCGAGTCAACCGCGAGCAGCTGGTCAACCGCCTGGGAGGCGCGCACGCGGCCGCCGGCTCCTGCTAACCGCAGCCTCCACTCCTCTCCCCGCGCGCCGCGTCCCCGCCCCGCCCAGTCTCCCTGGCCGAGCGTCCGTTGGCCCTTGAGCGCGTCCGCCTGTCTGTCCGTCCGCTGTCCTGCTGGAGCCCCGCCGCCGCCGGCTCGGTGAGTGCCCGGCCCCCGCCAACGCAGGGGGCAGCTCCTTGGGCCCGGGTTATCACGAAGGGGGCCCTGGCTCCGCGTGGGGCCGCGGGAGGGCGGCGCGGGAGTGGCGAGGGCCCCCGCGCCGGGAGCGCTGCCGTCCTCCGGGAAGGGGCAGGACCTGGACCGGGCGGGACCCGGAGTGGGCGCGCGGAGCCGGTGCCCTTGCGGCTGTCGCCTCCACGGAGTCCATTTTGGCTCCTTGAAGCCGCGGCGTGGTGTATGATGCAACACCGAGTGAGTAAGCGTGGGCGACCTGGCGATGCCCGCCCCGCGCGCCTGTCCGGGGACCCGCGCGCCGCTACGCACGGGGTGGTCGGGGTGCGTGGGCGGGCGGCGGGCGCGCTGGCCAGCCCGGGAGGCATCCGGAGCCCGGTGGCAGCGAGGAGACCTTCCCTTACATGGCGCGTTGCAGAGCACCCCGCCCCGCCACGAGGTCCGGGGATGTGTCATCAGCCTTGGGTGCTGACCCTGCCCGGCCGCCCGGAGGGTGGTCCCGCGGCAGGTGGCCCGCCCGGGTACTCTGCCGCCATCCCCGCCCGGTGGTCGCCTTGACCTAGAGCACCTAGCCCTTCGCTTGTCCCTAGAACCCGGGACGCGCCGCCTGCACCTCTCGTCTGGGTCCCCAAGATTGCTTCGAGGAAGTCTCCCCTAGGTGGGTTTCTTTGTGACCCAGTGTGGCCTGGAAAGGCCGGGTTCCTCAGGCCCTCCGCATGGTTTGGAGTGAGAGGAAGTTCTTCCGCCTTTGGAAAGACACCGTATTCTCAGGGTGTTCCCTTCTGCGTAGTAGAAAACGTCCCGGGCATGGGCAGGTCACAGTCACTCTAAAACCTGCGTGTACACAGAGCGGCAGCTGCACTGTAGTTCGGCCTGTTGGTTCAGCTCCTGACCCTTTCCAGGGGATGGGGGAACCAGATAGCAGCTGTGTTTGACTTGTGTGACTGGGATAGTCAGACATGTGCCTTTAGGAAAAAAAAAAAAAACAACCTGCATTTCCCAATACTTACGTCATCACCGCCATGCCCTCATGTGTTGGGTTTTATTCTAGATAGTTACCAGATGGTTGGGATTTCAATCCCAGGTGTATCTCCCTAAAATATGTGCCTTTAATCTTCCATTCAACTAGTAGAATTGTATATGTCCGCCTCTGGCTGAATGCCCTAATTGTATTTAATTCGAATTATAATTTATTTGGGATTTTTCTTAATATTTCTTGCCCTTTATGTTTCGTTCAGATAATAGGAAACCATGATACATTTATTCCTTTGGTATTTTTAGTTGGTGTCAGTGGAAATTACCATGATTTTTATATGAACACACCTTCCTGTTATTAAAATAAAAGGTCTCATTTAAGTCACAGAATAGACTAAACAGAATAGAAACTTAGGGGAAAGGTCAACAATAGGTTAAAATGGTTTTAAAAATAGGTTTAGCATATTACGATCACGTTTAATTATTATAAAGGTAAAATGCAAAGGATGTCAAAGGAGTTTTGAGTAAAGAGGACAGGGCTTAATAAGTGGATGAGAAATGTACTCCCTTGTCTGGGTCTGGATCCTAGAGCCACGTGCTTCTGTGCATATGATTACTTTAGGTGAACAAAAAAAAGGGTTGAAAGACAAGGTTGTTGACTTCAGGGAGTTTCAATTTTCTATTTGGTACAAAAACTCATTCTTTGATGGCATTAAATACATGTGATTGATTATGCTGGTCTGTAGTTTATTTTAACCAAAGTCCATACAAATAGGTAACTACGTTGGAGGGCTCAGCAGTATGTCCAATTAGATTAATCCTTTCTCATTATCAACCATGTGTTTGGAGAGATGGCTGTTATTCCAAGGGACAAATTTGAAATGTGAGTAAGTGCATCCTTGTTATAGAGAAAAATATTTTTTTCCCTCTAAACGTTGGAGATACTTGGGTCTCGGAGTCATCTCTTCAGAGGCATCTTCAGAGATGCCTGTCACTGCACCTGCTTCCTGGTCCTCACTCCAAGCAAGACCTTCCGATGGGATGTGGTATTTTTCTGTGTAGTTGGGCCGTGCAGACCTGGATAGATTTTAAAGCAGATCCAATAGGATTGGCCGGTGGATTCATGGGAGGGTGAGAAAGGTCAAATATGACTCCAAGCACATCGGAGTTGCTGTATTAATGAGATGGGAAGGCTGAGCAAAGAACCTGCTGGATGGAAGAGGGACTTTTTGAAAGTCACAACTGCCCTTTTTAGAATTCTCATCCCCAGTCAGGGCTGGAAGACGTATCTTCTTGGGGCGCCTCTCAGGTGCCTGCCTGCGTGTTGCAGCCAGCCGTCCAGGGTGCTGGCGTCCTTCCCCTTCACAGCTTTACTGGCTCCTCTCGCCAAATCTGGGGGGTCTCTTCAACCTCTGTCTCCTTGCTGCCCATGGCCTCCCTTTGCTCCTCTGCCGCCTTCTAGTGGGCCGCTGGGCGGTGGACTTGTCCTGCGGAATGGGGACCCTCTAAACATGGGGTTCAAAGGTCCTGGGGTGTTCCTGGATCATCAGGACATCTGCCTCCTCTCGGGTTTCCCAGGCCTTGGGTAGGGAGGCGTCAGATCCCTGGCCAACCTGCTGTCCACCCCAGGGTTTGGACCTCTCTTCCAGTGAGGGAACAGAGTAGTAGCTTCATTTGCGGCAGATTATCTGCCTTGTGATAAACTTTAGTGGCCTCCCTTTCTGTTTTGCCATAATCTGCCTTCTCCCCCACCCCCATACCCAACTACAAAGCAGCCTTGAAAACTGTGGTTCAGTGTGGGTCATGATCTGTCAAGCCAGGTTTAGTGCATTTGCCAAATGGAATTACCAGAAGCATGGGCATAAAACTGGGAAAGTGATTTGGTGGCTTGCTAGTCGTGTTCATTTATCTCCCAAGGCATTCGTTCAGATGTGCAGCATTGGCAGACCCGGGGGATGCCGTTTACCTGGCCCATTGGTCAGGCTTTGGTCATCCCAGGAACATGGACCAGATTCTGGCTGGTCTGCGGTTGGCCCCTCCTGCCACAGCCAGTGGTTTTCACTGAGCTTTTTTCATGTAATTATTGTCAGAAACAGTGGGGAATGGCAGGTATTGCATTTGGTGAACACACTGGATAACTGGAGCCAGAGCTGTGTGACTGAGGGAAGAGGCCTTCACAGCTTCAATGCAGAATGGGATGATTATCTGCCTTGAAACGAAGGATGCTGCTTTGAGGAACTGAGGGGAGTTAGGACCAATACTGGGAACAGCACTGCTCCTGGCTTCTGGAATCCTGGCTTTGCTTCTCTCCGAGGTAATTTCGACTTCCTGAACCTTACACACTGGCTCCATCTGTATATTGGGAGAGCCTGTCCCTCTCAGCCTCACAGTAGTGAAGTTGGGAAGCGTGGAGTCCATAGTGTTCTTTGAAAGAATAAAGGCACCAAGTCCGTGCATTTAAATTTCTCTCTTGAGATCAGTCCTTTTGTTAGCAGCCTGCAGTTCTGACCGTCGCAACCGAAAGTCAAGAGCAAGGAAACCTGGGGGTTTATTTGGAGGTGGGAGAAGAGGTCCCTTCTTCTAGTAGGACTATGTGTGGCTACGTTGTCTTTCCATTTTTTTTCTGATTGTCCCCTTGCCCCTCCCTTTCCTGGGGGCACAGAGGGCATGGCAGTTTTGTTTCCTAGCTTTCCATATTCCTTCTGCAGTGCTTTCTTCAGAATATTTGTTCAGATCAGGTTCTTGGCTGTGAGGACAACCAGCTGCTTTCCTGTTTCTTTAGAAGTGGATCCCCGTGTCCTGCACAGAGAGTTCTGCGTTGTAGAGACCATCTAGCAGTGGTGACTCCGGGAGTGGCCTCTGCTCGATGTGGGGCCTCTGCAACATGAGGTTATGGGGCCTCTACGCTGTGGGGTCACATGAGACGTCATGACCCCTGCTGGCGGAAAGAGCAGAGCCCCAGAGTGGGTTCCACTTATGGGATCAGTGTTTTTTCTGATAGTCCTTGAAACCACGTTTAAATTCTTTTTCATATTGTTTGCATAATAATTGACTTCTAGTGCCTACCTTATAGGACTGAGAGGATTTAAATAAGATAATCCATGCTACGGATTTAACACAGCCTCTGGCACAAGTCTAAATGTTGCATATAAGTGTTAACTATTATACTGAAAAGAAGGCTCATTTCCTTGATTTAGGCGTGGGAGAAATAGATATGTCTGTGTGTGTGTGTGTGTGTGTGTGTGTGTGTGTAGGTTTTTTTTGAGAGAGGATCGCGCTCTGTCACCCAGGCTGGAGTGCAGTGGTGCAGTCACAGCTTGTGTAGCCTCCACCTCCTAGGATCAAGTGATCCTCCACCTCAGCCTCTCCGGTACCTAGAACCACAGGTGTGTACCACCACATCCAGCTAATTTTTATTTTTTATTTTTTTGGTAGAGGAGGGATCTCATTATGTTGCCCAGGCTGGTGTCAAACTCCTGGCCTCAAGTGATCCGCCTGCCTTGCCTCCCTAAAGTGCTAGGTTTACGGTCGTGAGCCACTTAGCCTGGCCCTGAGAAAAATAATTTTTATAACAACTTAATTTCACTCTCTCACTTTACCAAGGCATTAAAATGTTGTGCCCTTTCCTTGGGTTTGTGTCTGAATTAGAAGGGGCACATGGTCCCAGGGTGCTGGAGGAGGGATGTGGGCCTCTGAGGCATCTGCTGACAGGTTCACATCCCATCTGGTCCTAGGTCTGAGGGAAGGAACAGTAGTCTCTGGGCTGTTTTGGCTCTGACTGCCTGGATGGACTTGAAGCCATCTCTCTTTGGGATCCTGGTGTCCCCCGGCCATGGGGTGCAGGTTTGCTTAGGTCTCAGACCCACACACCTTGGGCTTAGTGACTCCTAGGACTCCTGGGAAACAGAGCTCACAGCCCCTGTCTTAGTGTTTGCTCTGTGTGTGTGTATGTGTATGTGTGTGTGTATGTGTGTATATGTGTGTGTGTATGTGTGTGGGTGTATGTGTGTGTGTGTGTGTGCATGTGTGTGTATGTATGTGTCTATGTGTATGTGTGTGTGTGTATGTGTGTGTGTGTGCGCGCATGTGTGTGTGTGTATGTGTGTGTGTATGTGTGTGTGTGTGCGCGCATGTGTGTGTGTGTGTATGTGTATGTGTAAGTGTGTATGTTTGGTGGGAGGCAGTACGGGAGTGACTGCCCTAGCTATAGTCATCTCAAACTTTTTGTTCAAATTACTCTGAAGACCTTGGGTTTTAGAAAAAACAAAGCTGAAAAGCTGAAACTCTGGGCCGTGTGTTTCCCACCTCACTCGTCCCGTGCTTGTGTCAGTAGGATAGGATGCCTCCCTATAGGGCAGGGGTGGTGGGTGACACCCACCTGGGGGCAGCAGTGAGAAGGCAGGGGCTCCCCTCCCCGCAGAGTGGCTGGAGTTGATCTCTTACGGATGTCTTCGAAGTGTCCTTCTCTGTATCTTGTCTGTCTATCGAGTGCCATTAGCCAAAGTCTGTTAGGCGAAGTAGGAAGGAAGGGAGGGGCCCCGGGGCTAGGTAAGATCAATCCTTGAAAGCACTTATTTCGTGCTCAGCATGTACTGTACGCTTTATCTATGTTTCATTTGAGTCCTCCCAGCCACCCAGTGAGGTCGGCCCTTCTGCTTTGACTGACGGGGGAAGGGAGGCAGGTGGCCCATGGGCACACAGGTAGGCAGTCAGCGGCCGAGTGAAGATTGGAACCTAGATGTCTGCCTTTACCTGGACTCCAGCCTGTCTCGGTATAGGCCTGGTCTGGCCTGCCCTGTGTACACTGAGCGGGAGGCAGACAGATCTGAAGCCCATCTGCCTGTGTCCCTCTGTTTCTGGCTGAGTCCAAGTGGTGCTGGCACCGGTCATGTGCCCCAACGCTGGATGGCACCCTGCCTCCCCTCTCTTTGACCTGATTTCCCTCTGCTGTCTCTGAACGCAGGTCTTCCGCCTCCCAAGTCCAGGCATCTGGCACAGCTGGAGCCCTGGGGTCCCTGGGGCAGCTGCGCTGGGACGTGGCCAGTGTCAGGAGCCAGGGTGTATGACAGAGGCTGGGCTGCATTCTTTTTGGGTCAGTAGTTTGGCATTTACATCCCCAGCCTTTGGCTGGATGCAATGCCTCCTGCCCAGACCACAAGGGAGCTTTGTCTGATTTATCACCATCCAGCCATGCCCACACTCCACCTCCATCTCCACCTGGGGAGACCCCTTTGCAGGGGGTCTTGTGGGAACCAGAGACTGTTCGTAGGGGAAAGTCAGCTTCCTTTTGTGTATTCCATCCTTCTTAAGGCCACTGGCCTCTGTCGTCCCGCCCTTGGCTTGGCTGTGATGATTTCTACAATATCTTGCAGAGGTGCCGCCTTTCCATAGACGATGCTTCTTTAACACTCTCGGAGAGCCTGGGGCAGGAGCTGTCCACACCAGGGCCTGCAGCAAGGGCCCATCTTCCCCAGAGTGACTTGGGAGTGTCTTCCTGGCCCGCAGCTTTCCCACAGTGTCAGGGACACCTCCTGCCCTCCCTTGGGACGAGGCCTGGTCCAGGAGCTGAGGTATTAGGGTGCAGTTTCTGGGACCCCACGGAGGCCCCCTGGGAAAGACTGGCAATTAGAGTTAGGAAACTCTTCCCTAACCCCTTTTGCCCTTCTCCTTTTCCCCTCTTCTTTTTCAGCAGTTTTTAGATAACATTTCAAAGTTAAAAGTTACAGAGGCCAGGCATGGTGGCTCACACCTGTAATCCCAGCATTTCGGGAGGCCGAGGCAAACAGATCCCTTGAGGCCAGGAGTTTGAGACCCGCGCTGGCCAACATGGTGAAACTCATGTCTGCTAAAAAGACAAAAGTTAGCCAGGTGTTGGTGGCAACATGCCTGCAGTCGCAGCTACTCGGGAGGCTGAGACACAGGAGTCACTTGAACCCGGGAGGCGGAGGTTGCAGTGAGTTGAGATCACACCACTGCACTCCAGCCTGGGTGACAGAGTGAGATGCTGTCTCAAAAAAAAAAAAAAAAAAAAAAAAAAGAAAAGTTGCAGGAGTACAAGGAACTGCTGAGTACCCTCTTCTCAGATGTGCAGGTGGTTTATGTTTTGCCTCCTTCTATTCTCTCTCCACCCACACACAAACTCACATGCACACACACATATACATTTTTTCTGAACCATTTGAGAGTAAGCTGAAGACATCATGCCCTTTTATTTGCTCTCTGTACTTCAGTGTATATTTCCTACGAACAAGGACCTTCTCTCATATAACCGTGGTACGACAGCAGTCAGATTGCTAGACTGTCCGTATTCGACTTGCAGTCGTCCGCATACTGTCCTTTGTAGCTAGGTATTTTTGGGGAAGGAGTTGTGCAGTGTAGGGGTTCTTTCAAAAAAGCTGTAGTCTAATTTTCTACCTCATAAGCCTTTTTAAGAAAAAGTGTTTCTAAAAGTTAGAATGTTTGTTGTGGAAATTTTGGAAACTACAGAAAATTAAAAGAAGGAGAAAATAAAAACCATTCATAATTCCAGTTCAGAGGCTGAGTAATCGACCAGAAAGGTGGTGGGAAGAGTTTCTCAGCTCCTTCAGCTCCGGTGACCTGGCCACGCAGTCCCGTGGTCCCTCTACCACCCACAAGCCAGGCAGGAGCCCTGCAGCCGAGTCCTGGGGCTGTGGGAGGAGCTGGCCCTGTCTGGAGCTGACGGTCTTTCATGCTCCTGCCCACCCCTTGGGCAGGTGCCCACCGAGCAGGCGGACTTCACCAGCCTTGGTGGTGCCTTTGTGGTGCATATCCTCCGGGTGGGGAAGGGTGGAGATTGTTAATAAATATCCAGAACTTGTTTGAGACTTGAAAAGAAATGTTGCAGGCCCACTCTTGTCTGGTCTGTACCCCTTGCTTCCTGGACTTGGCAGAGGTGAAGGATGGGGCTTGGAGCGTGATTGAGGGAAACAGCACTGGTCCCGTGTCAATGACCTCTTGGGTGCTTCATGCGGTTGTTAGACTTGCCTTTTCATAAGCCTCTTGGCCCCTACCAGTGGGCTACGGAAGAAATAAAATGTGAAATTTTACCATGTGAAGTTTGCTGTTTGCTGATGACTGTGCATCTCAAAAGTTCCTAGGGAAAGGCTGTAAACCTGGTGCAGGTAGTGAAGTTTGGATCTCACTTCTCTGCTTTGTCTGCTGAGGTGGTCCGTTTGTCATAACAGCCGTAAGAGTGGCTCTCCCATTTCCTCACCCAGGACGGGTCTTTGCTAAGTGAGTCTGGTTTCTGGAAAGATTTTGTTCTTAGAAGCTACTACGTCATTGTCCTCAGCTCCCCATGATTTGTACCTCAGTTTCCCTGAGCTGTGGGTCTACGTTATGTGTGAAAATGGGCCTCTGAAAGTCATGATCAAAAGCCTTGAGTATTTTTCCATGTGTTTGTTTTTTCTGCTCGGGCCCCAGACCCTCTCCTTGAAGGAGCTGGCCTTGAGAGTGACTTCGGTGGGCAGCCGCCCAGACTCCACACACCCCGCTGAGTCCACGTAACGCCCAACCTGGACAGGCCAGAGCTGAAGGGCTACTCTTCAAAGAAACCCTTTGAAGTGCAAACATTTCCTTTCCTGAAAAGAAGGGAAATTGAAATGAAAACTTATTGTTCTGGGCAGACAATGTTCTCTTCGATCAAAGAGGGAGTGAGGCTTATAAAGGGAGATGCACAAATTACAGCTTGATGTGGCCAGTGGTGTGGACGTGGATATTCATCCCTGTGGCAGAAAATAGGGGGGTCTCTGACATTCGTAAGGTTGTATTTTCCTTTTTTTTCTTCTTTTTCCTTAAGGCTCTGAATCTAGGTCTAACGTTCTATTTAATGATGTCTCTCCTTTGTGTTTTTATCTGGTGGTAAGCATTTGGGAGTGTCTTTCGGTAAATCATGATACCATTTCCATGTTAGAATATTATGTAGCCAGTAAGAATGGTGTTTTCAAAGAACATTTGTTTTTATGGGAGAAACTTTAATGTTAAAAGTGAAACCATCTTGGTGCAATTTTCCATATTCGGTGTTATCTTAATGAGATATATGTATTTGCACAGAAAGAAAAAATTGGTAAAATTGGACTTTGTTTTTCTCACTCAGTGTTTGTGGCACCTAAAATAGTGCTCAACAAATATTTATTGAATGATTATTTTTATCATTAGTAAAACTGTATTTAAAGGAGGAATGTCTTTGAGCTAATGTTTTGGCAGGTGGATGATGGGACAATATATTATTTTAAGTTTCTGTTGTAATTTTGCCCTGGAAGCTCAGTTCTGGTTGATTTTTGTTCTTTGGTGCACATATGTACCCGATTTTGCACTTTGGTGCAAATTATATTGTGAATGGGTGACTTTGACATTTATATTTTTGGAAGAATCTGGTTCTACTGAAGTCAGAGTATCGAAAGTTGCCTTTTTCCTAATGTTCCCAGATGGGGTAAAATTACAGCTTCTTCTTACTTACTCTGTAGTTAAGGAACCTTTGGGCCAGTGTGTCCTGTCCTGTGGTTGAGAATTTTTGCCTGATTTGTCCAAGGTTTCTCATTCTTGAGCATCCAAGGCTACCAGCATGCACTGTTCATATGTCATCCTGATTTCTACTGGATAGTGCCTAGAAATGCAGCTTCCCATTCTTACCGGTACTGTAGGTTAGCTCGGAAGATGTCCGTCCGTGGTCTCAGTGATCTTATTCAGGGAGGGTGACTGTCACAGCTGTCCTTTCCTCTCTGGTGAGATTGTCTCATTCCTCCTTCAGGCACTTGGGATCCAGAGCCCTGTTGACTGCCTCTCCTGTACTGTCAGCTTAGCACAGGATTCTGGAAGCCCGGTGCTGGGAGAGCCTTACTCCGGGCTGTTTGGGATGGGGCTCCCGGTTCCACGCACACACTGGTACTCACTGGGTGTTCCTGAGGATGGCAGCTTTTAAACTTCTTCGACTGCAGTCTCCAATAAGACCTACATTTACATTGTGATCAAGTACACACACAGAGGCACACATATTGATACATAGATTAAAATGAAAATTTTTATGAAACAGTACTCAGTTTTACTATCTGTGATACACTGAGATAATTTTTATTCTTTTCTATTTCATTACAAGAAAAATTCCTGGTGGCAACTTGGAGTTTGCAAAACACACTACGTTTAGACATATGAGCCACACCTCACCTGCAACTTCACCGCACTGTCCTGAATTTCATGTTCACTGCTAGCACCAGGGAATGGGAGTCAATTCTCCATCCAGACCAGTTAGGGCAAAGAAAGTTGAGGAGTCGAGGTTTCTTTCTGTGGTGATTTGAGAGTTTCTGACTGAAGGAGACATTATTCTCTGTGGTGATGCCCAAGAAGGTGAGTAGGTTTTCAGGGCAGACCTGTGTGAATTCCCCAGTGTGGTTTGCTTATGCAAACTGGGGTATCTGTCCTTAGTTAACCTGACACACTGGTGTCCCAAAGGTGGCCTGGTCAGGCTGTATGTGAGTCTTTAGAAATGGGCCACACGTTTGTTAATTTCGGTGCTCTGATTTTCTTTGAGTTTATTTTATTTGGCGTGATGTGATGAAGAACCTATCTGAAAGAGTTAAGGATTTTTGGGAAGAAGAGTGAGAAAACATACTCGTAGAAATGTTATTTTTTGACTAAATCTGATGGGTTAAAATCGAATGGTGTTGAAACTATATTAACAATAGCAGCTATACCATTAAATAGTTCTTCTTGAAAAGGATGGATTTTTGCTTAAGAAATGCTTGAATGTTTTTTCTTTGAAAATAAATGTCTTTTAGTCTGTGTGTATAATTCACAAAACAATTGTAAATCAAGGGAATTGACTCTGCCTAACAAGGGTATAGGGACGTAACAGAACTAGAACAAGATAAATGGCCTCATTTATTGAAACAATGTGCAAAAGTCTGTCCTTGTTCTTTGGAAGTTCCTTTTATTTACTATGCTTCTCAATAAAAATAAATTTGTTGTGAGAATTCAGAGTACTTACTTTACAGTATTCTTTTTTTTTTTTTTTGAGACGGAGTCTTGCTCTGTCGCCCGGGCTAGAGTGCAGTGGCCGGATCTCAGCTCACTGCAAGCTCTGCCTCCCGGGTTTATGCCATTCTCCTGCCTCAGCCTCCCGAGTAGCTGGGACTACAGGCGCCCGCCACCTCGCCCGGCTAGTTTTTTGTATTTTTTAGTAGAGATGGAGTTTCACAGTGTTAGCCAGGATGGTCTCGATCTCCTGACCTGGTGATCCGCCCGTCTTGGCCTCCCAAAGTGCTGGGATTAAAGGCTTGAGCCATCGCGCCCGGCCTACTTTACAGTATTCTTAAAAGTTCATATAGAAGTTACAAATACTGGCTGGGCGCTGTGGCTCACGCCTATAATCCCAGCACTTTGGGAGACTAAGGCAGGCAGATCACCTGAGGTCAGGAGTTAGAGAGCAGCCTGGCCAACATGGTGAAACCCCATCTCTACTAAAAATACAAAAAATTAGCTGAGCGTGGTGGTGCAGTACAGCTCCTGAGAGCTACTCGGGAGGCTGACGCAGGAGAATCGCTTGAGCCCAGGAGGTGGAGACTGCAGTGAGACAAGATTGTGCCATTGCACTCCAGCCTGGGCAACGGAGTGAGACTCTGTCTCAAAAAGAAAAAAAAAACGTTACAAATATTACCACCACCGTCGTTGGTATTTGAGAAGAAACCTCGTGAACTCGATCTTATGCTGTTATATATGTTAATGTTTGAAATAAGTAATGACTCTGTTATTGCAAGTGTACCGCACTTCCCCCGCAAATCTATAACCTCACAGTTTCAGCCGCTGGGTTTGTTTGTTTGTTTGTTTTTGTTTTTTGACTTTTGTTGGAAGACATTTCTTTTTCAGATTGCTTTCTTTCCAGAGAGCAATCTTGGGAGAAATTAAGCAAGAGCATTCATTAGCTCTTTGAGTAATTTTATTGAACTGGGAAGACTGTCTGTCTTGCTGGTCTCAGAGTTGGATACAATTAGAGTTTTAGAAAATTATCAGATCTAATTTGTGCTGGGATTCAGGCCTCATTACCGAAAGACTCTGTGGTCTGGTGAGTCAAGGTGAGGGCATTGCTGTCTCATGTTTCTTGGGTGATTTGGTGTAGGGCAGTGCCCAGGGGAGGAGAAAGCTGTCTGCACAAATCCAAATTACTTTCCTGTGGCTCCTGGTTGCCCATGAGCGGTCCCGTGTGGAGCATCTGCAAGGGGAGGTCTTGCTGAGTCACCTTGTGCAGCGTTTGAGTTGCTGGAAGAGTTGAAGTCTACTAAGAGCTGCTGGCCTTGACCCACAGAGGTCCCAGCAAGACTCTCTTTCCAGCAAAGGGTCCTGCCATGTGAAGGAAGAAAGCACCATTCCGCCCTGGGGAGGCACTTGGGAGCAGGGACAGAGGGAAAGCATGGGCTTCTCCACACGGATGCTTTGTGGGAGCAAGCAATACTCCCCATATCCAAATGAGCAGTGCCTCAGACAGTTGAATTCTGTTACCTTTTCCTGGAATTGCCCTTGTTGCTAGACTTCCTTGAAGGAACAGAACTGTAGGGCACACTTTGTGCATGCAGGCACGGGTATGGGCTCCTTACAGTTCTGGGGTGGGGCCTGAAGGCCACATCGCTGCCAGCTCTAGACCTAACACAGGGCCTGCACCTGAAGATGCAAGCTGTGTAAAATAAAAAGACAAATCTGGGGACAAGACGACTGAAGCGTATTGTTTCTGGAAACGCAGCACACAGAGCAGGACACATTTCCATTGTAGTTGTGTACTTTGGGTGCATTTTGTAACGTGCCTGTTCATTATGACTGTTACTCCTTCATCACTCTCTAAAGAGCATGTGGGTAGATAAGGTCACATGGATTGGGCCAAAGTGGCAGTAGGGGCAGGCAGTAAGGATGGGGAAAAGGAACGCATCTCAGCAAGTGTGCACGTTAAGTACTTGGCATAATGTAATGGTGCCTTTCATATCCTAAGGTCATACTGTGGGTATCTTTGAACTGTCTAGACCAACGCATGTGTACAGATCCTGCCCCGGGGATCTCCTGAAATGCAAGTTCTGATTTGGTAGCTTAGGGAGTGGGTCTGAGAGATTGCATTTCTAACCAGCTCTCAGGGTCCTTGGAGTAGCAAGCACCTCCAAAACTGCTGGAACCTGGGACGACTGCAGGGAGACCTGAGCTGCCCATTAGACCACATCTCCCTGAGGGTCTGAGATGCATGTGTCTTTGTGCCTCCTGTAACAAGGGCAGTGCCTGGTATGAAGTAGATGCTCAAAGTGATCTTTTCAACTGAACTGAAGAGGCTGATGTCCCAGAGCCCATTTGCTTTAGTGGCCTTGGGACGGCAGGGGTGTGGTGGTCCGGTGATAGCCTGTGCACTCATTTCAGCCCAGCTTGGTTATCGCTTTACAGCCATCTGCAGATAGGTTGTGCAAATTTGGCAGCAGAAGTGGGGCTCCTGGCACCGGCAAGGAGTGATAGCCGAGGGCTTGGCAGTGAAGACAAAGACAGAACACCCACGGAAGAGAGGCAAGAACTCAGTAACCACCTCCGTCTGGGATAATTAGCCAAGTGGCAAGCAGCCCTCCTCATTTCAGGAGGTCTGTGTTGTACACCCACATGCAACTTTGTGCCTTGGTTTCCTCGTTTGAAAAATGGAGAAACTTACAGTCCCCCTGTTGTAGGTTATATTAAGGATTGAAGCTTTTAGCGCCTTGCCAGGCTTAGCATGAGAGTGCAATAAATGTGAGTTGTAATTAGGACTGGTGTGTAAAGGGTTAAGCCCCAGCCTGCAGGGAGGTTTCTCCCAGAAGAAAAATCCCATTCCTGAGGTTGCACATAAATGTGTTGGTATTTTGCTGCTAAAAGAGTAGGTGTAAATTAACATGCAAAGTGATTCCTCCAGAAGGCTGGGGGTGGTGAAATGGGCGAAGGAGAGGTTGCTACTTGTTCCTCATCCTCAGGAAATTCTTAATGGAAGAGACGGATGTCAGGAGTTTTCTAATTAACAGGCGGGTGAGAGGGGAGATGAACCTGTGTCTGGGGTGCGCCTCAGGGGCAGGCATGCGCTGCCAGCGCTGGCGCTGGGGCGAAGTTCCAGGGACCCTTGCCCGTAAGACCTTAAACCAGAGTGCCACTTAGAGGGGACAGCACACGCTTGGATGTGTGCTCTGGTGTTTAAGCCTCTTTGCAACTTACTTATGTTTGGTTCTTCAAAAGTCTTAGAAGTGGCTGGCTAAAGGTAATGGGGTGCTGAGGCGTGGCTCCCACACATGTCTGTCACCCCAAAGGTGCGGGGCATGAATACTGAGGGAAACCTTGGCCATGTTGACCTGTGTTTACTTCAGAGCTTTATGACTAGCACGTGGGTTTGCACATAAAGTAAGAAAGAAGAGAGCAGAGTAGATCAGTCTCGGGAGGCTTTGAAGGGGCCCCAAGCTTCTGTGTTTTACCACGAATGCCTGTGAAAACTCCCAGAACATTCCTTGATCGAGATGGTTTTCTTGTACTTTCTCACAGGGGGAGAAGCGGGTGGGGGCGGGGGTGGGATGTCACGGGAATGGAGCGTTCTTAAGCTCAGTTGTATGTGATTTTTATTTCTCTCTGTTGCCTGGTTCATTAATTCATAAACTCCTTTAGAAGGCTGAAGACTTCATTAGAAATATCCTATTTCTGTTAAATAGCAAGTAGAAACATGGCGTTTACATTTTTCTTTAAAACTCAGAACTTGAGATCACTTATGTAAAATGTGAGGCAAGACTGTCCCTTCTCTGGGAGACTCTGGTGTTGGCGGGAATGGGGGGTTCAGGGGATCGAGGCTTAACCTGTGACCTTGGGTAGCTTTTGAATTTTTGAGCTGTGCGTGTTGCCCTTTTGAAAATCCCATCATGGCATGCTTCTCTGGGGAAATCTGATTTCGTTTGTATTGTACCTCTTGCAGGAATGTAGAGGGTAGCTTTTAATCACCTTCTTAACGCTGTTCAGTCTCTAGAAACTGGCATATTATTCATTTGCCTCAGCAGGCGTTAAGATTAACAACATATTCCGTGAGTGAAACTTTGCAGTTGGGCCCGAGAATAGTCTCTCTGCTTTATAGCACTCATCGCCTTGCTGGAGAGGGAAAATCAGTCAGGTAAGGGGACATATCTTGATTGTTCAGCGAAGCAGCCGTGTGAGGAAATTAAGGTTTGTTTCCAGGTGTGAAAAAGGCCTGTGAAGGGGGAGGCTCTGCCAGCCATTGAAAGTGTGTTCTCCACATGTGTTTATGTGTCGTCTGGGCATGAAGAGGGGTAACATGGAACAGAGCTCAAAAGGGAGGAGGCAGTTATGAAGGCACTGAGAACTAAATGTAGAAAAGCAGAGAGGAAACACGGTGTAGGAGTCCTGGACTCTTAACAGAGTTTGAAGTACCTTGGAGCCTGAGAACCCAGGCATGTCCCCTCTGCTGTCCCCTCCTGCCTGGCCTCGAAAGTCCTCCTGGGGACTTATCACACTCGCTGCATGGCAGTTCCCCGATGCCCTGGCCCCTCAGCAGTCACGGCCTGGAGGTAGAGCGACCTCCACCCCACCGGCTCAGCCACGGACTCATGTGATCCTGGGCAAGAGGCAGGTGCTCCAGGCTGCACCTTTTGCCTTGGGGGTCTGAAGAGCTTGCACTAAGATGCTGCCCTCGGTGAGGTTTCCAGCCCTAAATGGGAAGTTAGGGACATTCCATGATTATGGATCCGCCAGAGAGCTCTGAGCGGTTCGGTGGCCATGCTGTGAAAGTGAATGTTGAGTGGGAACCACGCCATCAGATCTAGTAGGAACAAAGGGTCTGGTAGGAGGACGACGACAAAGACCTCTGCTGAGAAGTGTCACTTTGCCTGTGTTAGCCCAGAAGCATTGAGCAGGGCACCAGTTCGACCAGAAAGAACAGGATGGCTCTTGTAAAAATAAAAAGCACTTGGTAGCAGCATCCATGTGGTCCACCAGGCTTGTGCCCCATCAGAGGAATACTCTGGAGGAAATGGGCCTTTCAGAATAGTGTATTTCCAGTGCAGCTCTGGAAAGAGTGAGCAGTTGTGGACCAAACATTTCATGGTCTGATGAAAAGCTAGTGGATGCTGGCCAGGTGCGATGGCACTTTGGAAGGCCGAGGCAGGTGGATCACCTGAGGTCAGGAGTTTGAGACCAGCCTAGCCAACATGGTGAAACCCTGTCTCTAATAAAAATATAAAAAAGTTAGCTGGGCATGGTGGTGTGTGCCTGTAGTTCCAGCTGCTCGGGAGGCTGAGGCAAGAGAATTGCTTGAACCCAGGAGGCGGAGGTTGCAGTGAACTGAGATTGCGCCACTGCATTCCAGTCTGGGCAACAGAGCGAGACTCCATCTCAAAAAAAAAAAAATGCTAGTGGATGCTTATCCATTCATGACAGGGGCAGCCGTTTCCTGGTGTCAGATCCCTAGCCGCGGTGTCCTGTTGTGCGGGGCGCCTCTGGTGGAGTTTGGAATGTCGGGATAGGCCATGAGAAGTTTTAGTTCCATACTATCTCACCAGGGAGGAAGCCTGAGAGAAGTGATTTTCAAAAGGATTAGTGAGCCATACACATCAAAATATATACAGGTTTCATCAAAGGAAAGAGACCCAGCTTGAATTGAGGATAAAGCATTTCCACAGCAGAGTCAGGCCAAAGCTCTGCGTCGAGATTATCTAGAGAGAGCTGTCTGCTGCCTGAAAGGTTTCTTTTAGAAAACCCTTCACGGTGGTACCACGTGTACTTGTTTGTCTTCTGCCCTCCTGAGAAACATACTTGTCCCCAGCGGAATGAAGAAAAAGGCAATATTAGAAGATGTGTGCTAGAGAGAGTGCTTGCCTGCCGCCAGATCCCGCCTGCGGAGAGAAGGGCAGGGCTGTGGAAAGAGGCCTTGGGTCTGAGAACAAGAGGACTCATTCAAGTCTGTGGCTTTTGACAGGCTGTGACAGGGAGCCGGGGTATTGACGGATCGCTTTTCCAGCAGTGGTGGATCCTTAGTGGACTTGGAGCTCTCAGGGTACCCAGTGAAAAGGCACCAGGCAAGAGCTCCCCCGGGTGTCTGGTTGACCCAGTAGCTTGCCGTGTCCTCTCCAGGAAGAAATAGTTGAGAGTGGATTGTGCCAGGTTCGCATTCCTCTCCGCAGCCCCTCCAAGGCTTCTCAACCACGGCTGGACTCTGGGTAGACTCAGCTGGGGACAGACAGTGGACACCTGGCACCTTTCCTGGGCCTCACAACGTTTGCCCAAGGTCCTTTAGGTTTGTCTTAGCAGATGTGATCCTGCCGATGACAGGGTATTCTTATTTACACTTGCAGATGTGTGTGTATTAAAATAACACGCCCTTGGACTGAATAGAGCACATTCAGCTGTGCCACTGAGTTCACGTAAGGTTTGCAGTAGGACGAAGGATGGCAAAGAGTTCGATCTGCAAAAAAAAACAAACAAACAAACAAAAAACTTCAGTTGTAGCCCAAGTTCAGATGTCTTAAATATCTGTTCTCCGGACAGAAATCTGAGAAGGGTTGTGCTACAGGAGAGGGGAAATCTCATTTGCCAGCCCCCAAGAAGCCTTGGCTTTTGTTTGGGGACGGCAAGGACTTCCTAAGAGGGTTGACTGAAAGATCCCGAAGATGAGAGTAAGAGATGCCCTCAGAGTCTCAAATGCCACAGGCCACAGCGAGGAGAACCACAGACTTAGTGACCAGCTCTGGAAGTCAGCATGTGTTCCTTGGCAGAACTTGCAGATGTTTTAGAATAAATGAAAAGCAAATAGGACTTTCCATAGCTGGTGACAAACTGACCCAAGCAGAGGAGTGGAGGAGGAGAGGGTCTCGGGGTCCAGAAGAACATGGTTCTCCGTGGTTGCCCAGCACGCCAGGGCTAGCAGTGCTTGGGGTGATCACAAATCTTTTGCAAATGCTATCATGGGACATGCCGGCCCACAAAGCCTGCTTTGTGAGCTCCTCCAAAGACAGGACACTCGGCCAGTGGCGACTAAGATTGACCAAGATATTATTTCTTGTGATCTTGGCTCTCCAAATACAGGCTATGTGGCATTTCAGCGAGGAGCAGGACAACTTGGTGGCCAGGAGGTCTGTCAGAGATGCCTGGCATGCATTCTGCATGTCACTGTAAAGCAAGTTGCAGCCCGAGCATGGACACAACCCTCTTGGGGCCAAATTTCAGATTTCCCTGCTCTCTCCAGTGTGTGTTTTCCACCTGTCCCCCTTTACTTGGGACTTCCCAGAGCCACACGCCCAGGAGACACTGCTACCCTTCAGTTAGTGTCACTTCTCCTGCACTGGACACCCAGCTTCCTCCACAGCCTCACCAACGCCCGCACCAGCGAGGTACTTGGAGCTGACTCGTGCATTTGGCTCCAACTGTGGGAGCCTGCTGAATCTGGCGCCTGGCTCTGGCTAACCCTGACCCAGTTAGGTGGGGGTTCAGAGTCAGAGCTGGATGCCAGCCCGGCCACCAGCATGAGGTGTGGAGAAAAGCCCCAGACGCATTCAGCAACAAAGTGGCTGGGAGAGAAGGTGGCTGTCAAGGTGCAGGGAGAGGAAGCCCCTGCCCCATCCGACCATTGAGTTCACTGTGCCTTTTGCTCATTCAAGCTACAGTAAAAGACCTTATGCCAAATTTCATTTGAATTTTTAGAACCGACCTTGTGTTTCACTGTGGATAAAGCAATTTGTAAACTTCTGTATTGGTATTTAAATTTAGATGATTAAAAAAAGACAACCAGCGAATGGAGATGACAGGCTTGGGCCAGGGCCCTTCTGACCCAGGGCTACATGAATGGGAAGTGAGAGGAGCAGAGGTGTTGGCACCAGACAGACTTGGGTTCTAGCCTGGTCTCTGGTGCTGACCGGCTGTAGGAACCTGCTCCAGGCCTTCCTCTGCCCACTCGCCAGGTGCCGTGTTCCCGGGTATCTGAGAACCGAGGCAATGGCTAGCCAGTTCTCAATACAGAGCTGCACATATATCAGTTGGGCAGCAGATACCAGTTTCCTTTTTTCTCCTCCTCATTCTTTCATTTAGTTTTAAATGGCACTAGAGATGGTGCATCTGTTGTCCTGGAAGCCCACAGGGCACTGGGAACAAGGCTCCTCAGCAAATGAACAGACCAAGTGGACCATTGGGATGGCCCAGACATCCTGTCCTGTCCCCTCCTTCTCTCACTTCCTGCAGCTCCACCAAGTATAGGTTTGATTTGAACTTGGTACTGTTGGTGTCAGCCTTTGGAACGTAGGGAGGGTGTATGACGCCGAGAAACGGTGATGCAATGCAAGTAACAGATTCCCAATTTCAACAGCATGTCAGTTGCATTACCTAGTTCTCTGCTGTTAGAAAACTGTTCAGTCTTATCTGAATATAGTTTGTGTGGTTCTTCCTACCTGCAGGAAGCTTTAAATTTCTTTTGTTTTCTTTCTTTCTTTTTTTTTTTTAGAGGCAGGACCTCATACTGATGCCCAGGCTGAAGCGCAGTGGTGTGATCACAGCTCGCTGCAGCCTTGACCTCCTGGGCTGAAGCAATCCTCCTGCCTCAGTCTCCTGAATAACTGGGACTACAGGTGCACACCACCACACCTGGTTAATATTTTAGAATAGTTTTTGTAGAGACAGAGCCTTGCTCTGTTCTCCAAGCTATTCTCAAACTCCTGGCCTCAAGGGATCCTCCCATTTCAGCCTCCTAGAGTGCTGGGATTATAGGCATGAGCTACCACACCTGGCCTAAATTTCTTAACTCCACCAGTGCCATGAGTTCATGTTCCTGTTCATGTGGGCACTAGGCAACATTAAGCATTGAGGTGAAAATTAATAAAAAATGTACTTTCAGCTCTGAATGGGGAGCTCTGTAGGCCTTTCTGGAAGTTGCAAGGCAGGGGCAGATGACCACAGTGGGCACTCATGTCCCTCAAGCAGGGACAGAAATCTCTTTCTGTGGGCCAACTTTGAAAAAGTTTGTACTGTATTGAAAACATAGACTACATTTGGAATTTAAACTTTTTAGACATTGGTATGGAAAACCTTTGGTTTAGTTTGTACATAAACTTACTTTTAGGCTCACTCTTAACTGTGTCATAAAATACCTAAAAGTAGATATTTTAGGGGATTCAGGGGCACGTTTGTTTTATTACAAGTGGTATTTAATAGCATATCCAAGAGCTAAATACACCTTTAGTTCAGACTCTTATTTAAGTTTGTAAATTCTAAAGTTGGGTCCTTTAGCACAATGGGAAGTTTGCAGAAACAAAACAAGTAAAGGTTTCTTTTTAAAAATTCATTGTGTACTGGGGGTTTATCATACGTTAGAAGCAGTATACAGTACTCGGCTTTTAAAACTATGTGTCTTCTTCTTTTTTTGTTGTTTGCGTTTACTGTTTTGAGAAGATCTCCCTGGGCATTCTTCTAGCACAGATCGAGAGAAATTGGCACTGGGTAGAATCATACTTTTATGTGTGAGTAAGAAAATCATGGTGTTCTTAGGTATTTGTTTACTTAAACGCTCCTGTAACTAAAGAACAGTTGCAATGGTTACACAAAGGGCATAGAAAAAGTGCCTTCTGAACAAGATTAGCTTGAGTTTAGGAGGTGGCAGCTTTTCCTCTCTGCTTGATTTGTGTGAATCTTAGCATGTGCTTCATTAGGTGTTTTTGTTCATTTGTTTGGTTTGGGCCCAGGACAGATACTTGTGATTTGTGCTGCAAATAATCCTCCACCGACAGACTGGTTAAAGGGTAAAGAATATTAGCTGCTCCAGTGAGTGCTACGAAATGTTAAGGTTTACCCTAGACTTTGGCTTTCCATTTTTGGATAAGATTTCAAATTTCAAAACAGGCTCTTTGAGAAGACAGCCCCCATTCATGTACTCATTTGTTCCACAGGTATCGGGTGAGCTCGTACAGGTGCTGGCACTGACCTTCCCAGGTTCTTGCCCTTGTGGGCCATAACTCCCTGGCATCATAGAGACAGAGTGATAGCAGTTGGCCAACAACCCTGTTTTTTAATGATTAAGTGAATGACAGAGAATGTCACAGTTTTACCATCTATCTTCATCCCTTTGTAAACTAAGCTCCTACTCTTCTAAAACCGCTCACAATTTCAATTTCCTGTCTCTTGAATTAGACAATCTCCTGATCTCTTCTCGGTCCTCACCCCCTGTGGTGTCTGTGAAACATTTAATACTGTTGGCCATTCCTTTCTACAGATCCTCTCATTTTTTGGGTCTGTTGAAGGAGGCTTTCTTCATGTACAGCATGTGAGAGAGCTTGTCAAAGAACGGAGTCATTGCTTGTTAGCAGCTGGGTGTGCAGAAATGCCTGTGGAAGTCAGAGGTCATGGTCTGCAGTTAGAAAGGTGCTGGGCGAAGGCGAGGTGTTCGGGCCTGAGGCCTAAACTGTCAGTACCCAACTGGGGTTACCAGGTTTAGCAATAAAAATACTGGACGCCCAGTTAAATTTGAATTATAAATAAGCAGTGGATCCTTTTTTTAGTATAGCCTTTTTATACTAAAAAATTATTTGTTGGCAGTATTTGGGACATCATTGTGATCTATTTGGGGCAACTTATGTTAACCAATTATTGATCATTCACATGAAATTTAGATTTAACTGGGCAGTCCTGTATTTGATCTGACAGCTCTTTGCTGAGTTACCATCGAGTCACATTGTCTTTTGTGGCTCCTGCTGCACTTTGAAAGGGGAGGATGTGGGCCTTAAGGCAGACACTCGGAGTCAGACACTCTGGTTTTAGAGAAGTCCGTCTGTCTTTGGACTCTAGAATTGCACCTCCCCGTCATTTGTGTGCTACTTCCTCCTTCGGTTCCCAGAGTGTGGTGTTCCCCGCGATTCTGCTAACAGCTGCCTTCTTTTCTCCCAGGGATTTCACTCCCCGCAACACATGCCTCTGGGTGTGCTCCACATCCAGGTTCCTCGTTTCAGGTTCTCACATCCCCGACTGCTTGCCAGATAGTTCTATCTGTTCTGCTGGACACAGGACATGTGGCAAAACTGCTTTTTGATCCGAGGATATTTTGACTGTCATTTACGAATAAAAATATTTTATCAGATACATGTCATCACCAAAGAATTTTTTGATGACAAGATTGTCCTGATTGAACTTCAGCTTAAATCATTGTGTTCTTAGAACACAGATGAACCATTTAAATTTTTCATGTTTCATGACATTATTTTCTCCAGGATAGATTATTTGCCATCTACATTTTCAAGAAAGGTTTCTTGTATGTACCAGCCACTTGTCTGTGGCAGATCTGACGGCTTTGGCTTCTGTCTCTGTTTCTCCTGGACCACTTATCCCTTCCAAGTTGAGTTTTCCTCCCTCAAACTGTGCAGCTTTAGATGTTGGTTACCATGTTTGAGTTGACCTTTGCGGTTGTGTGTGTCTTGGCTGCTTTTGGTTGGTGTGCTGAGAGCAGTCCCATGCAGGTTTCCCAGGGTCACCTTCCCTGCCCAGCGCTGGTCAACTATAGTGCTCGTGCCCGTGTTTTATGAGCTTCTGATCACTTTGTAGATTCCAAACTGGGGCAGAGAGCGACTGGGGAAGCCAGAGGGGTAGGGCCACAGTGCCTTACTGAGGGCCACCCTTAGCTCACATTCAGTGCTTCCAAGGTTAGGATTTCAGAGTTACCTTGGGCTCATTCCCTTCATATTGATAACTGATGGCATCCGGCCAGTCCTTCCTTCCCTACCCCTCACACGGTCTTCTTCCTTTCCATTCTAGTCCCACGTCCTCGTGCCGTGAGCCCCGAGTGTTTCTTCCCACCTCCTCACCCTCTGTCTTTCCAGCATCCTCCTGAGTGGCCTCTGTACTTTTTCTCCCCTGTTAGATTACACTGGTACCTACCCCTTTAGGCGGTGCCTGCCATTCTTGACAGTGTGTGCGTGGAGTAGAAAACCCAATGAGTGACTCTTGCGTGAAGCATCCTGGCTCTGCCCTGAGGGCTGGGGGAGCCGGCACTGGTCCACTGGGCTTCTCTGGCGACAGGTGTGACTTGGTGTGGGACCGGGTGGCCCAGACAGCGTGTCATACTTGGAGGTGTGCTTGGGACCCACAGGTGGCCTCTGCACCCTCACCACTTGCGTTTTGGGGCAGTGTTATGCATGCCACAGGCAGCCTCAGACCTGGGCATTGGTGCCTCCTTGGCCACTGGCCATCAGGTCTGCTTCCCTTGTGACATTTCACTTTGACCTTTCCTTTGAACGTTTTTAAAGCAACACTGTACACGCAAAGGTCAACAAAGAAGAGTGGATGATAGGTGGACAGAAATGTAAGTTAAAAGGCAGGAAGTGAGGCTGCTTAATACAAGCAGGTTGGAGGGGATGAGCAAAACAAAAAAGGCCCTTGAAATGATGCTTTAATCATTTGTCTTTAGAGACGTAAAGCGGGACATGGAAAACAAACATTTCCATTCAATGTATACACAGTTTGCAAAACAAATAACTGGGCTTTGTGAGTGTCCAGACCTCCTGGAAGGAGGAAAGTGGCTCTGGACTGGGCAATCCTTTTCCGCCTGAGTTCAGAGTGGAAGAAATTGGGGAAGCCGCCCCTCTGGTGGAATAAGTAAAGCAAAAGCCTTTCATTTCCTTAATGAAATGTAATGCCTCCAAATTTGGCCCAAAAGCCAAACTGAGAGGAAAAGGCCTCTGGGTGGAACGGGACCATCCATGAGTGAGGACCCCCCAGCGGATGTCTGGTGGTCACTTCATTGCGATCTAGAAAGGCCACAGCCGTGGCCAGCCCTCCACCACCCCGCATTCAGGCACTGCCAAGGGCTTTGGTGGTTGGTGCTATAGAGATTGGGACCTTTACATATTTAAATGTTCTAAAATTAAAATCGGCCATAAAGTGTCGTTATGTTATGCTTTTACAATGTCCCCATTTTGTTTCTGTTTTTAATAGTTTTAAGTCAGTTTTAATATTTCTGGGCAACAGCCCTCAAGTCTTCCACCATCTGAATCAGGGCAGATGAAAATAGGTCAAACAATTACCTTATTTTATTTTTTAAACTGTATATTTGTATAGTACGTTTTTGATTACAAAATACAATTTTTGCTCTTTTAAGGGCAAAAACTGCAATTATTTTTGCATCAACCTAATACCTTCATATGGTATGGCAAAAACAGTTATCGTTTTGGGTACTTAATCTTCACAGCACTTTGTAAGTTGGTTACTAATGAGATGTCTTATATATTAAGAAACTAATAATAGTAATGTAGTTGACATATAGCACATACTATGCACCAGGTGCTCTGCAGTGCTTTACATACATAAGTTCATTGAAACTTTCTCATCTTGCAAAGGAGAAAAGAGAAACTCAAGAAATTAAATAACTTGCCCTTTTTTTTGAGACAAAGTCTCTCTTTGTTGCCAAGACCCAAGTGCAGTGGCATGACCATGGCTCACTGCTGCCTCTACCTCCCTAGGCTCAAGTGATCCTCCCATCTCAGCCTCCTTGGTTGCTGGGACTATAAGCACAAGCCACCATGCCTGGCTAATTTTCTTTTCCTGTATTTTGTAGAGACATGGTTTTGCTATGTTGCCCAAGCTGGTCTCCATCTTCGGGGCTCAAGCCATCCACCCGCCTGCCTTGGCCTCCCAAAGTGCTGAGATTATAGACGTGAGCCACTGTGCCCAGTCCCATCATTTTTTGAATCCAGTTTGGCCTGAGATTTTAGCTTCTATCTTGTTTCACCGTCTCTTGAGCCTCACAGGAGGAACAAGGTAGAGGTGGGGGGCGGGTGTGGGTGACCCTGTCATTATTCCAGTTTCAGATGGTAGAACTGAAACAACAGCACGGAGTAGCTTGCTCTAGATCACACGGCGAGGGCAGGCCTTCTGATTCCTCATCAGATCAGTGAGCAAATATAAAACGGGACATGGAAAGAATTTTTCTCTTCAATGGCAAGTCAATGACAGTGCTTGATGCAAACCATTAGGCCTTTGTACCCAGGCACGTGGCAGGCCCTGGCCGCCTCCTCCATGCTGAGCTCGGGGCAGAGGAGGTTCAGCAGAGGGACCACTGCACATAGCATAGCAGCCCTTTATTTAATGCCAGAGGAACATGTGAACGAGCTTCCCCAGGATTCCCAGGCGGGTGGGGAGCTGCTAGGTAATTTCACCTGGTGGCCCACCCAGGCAATGTGGTTATGTGAATGTGGCATTCAGGGAGCTTCTGCATTATGTTAGAAAACTTTTGTTTCTGGTTCTGCTTTTCTTTTAATTTGTGTAATGTGACCAGGACGTCTGTGGGCCGGCTAGCCGGCAGCCATGTGCTTTGTTCCCTAGTTGGAGCCTGGCCAGCCGTGGAGGTGGATCCAAGGAGCTTTTGGGGTGACTCCTGCCTCAGCCTCTTCGGGCTCTGATAAGCACCCCTGAAACTCTTTGAGGTTCAGTGTTCTCATTTATGAAATGAGGATTGATGGTTGCTTTTCTAGGTATGTGAAAGACCTAGCACAGTGTGCTGCATACCAGCTGCTCGGATGTCATTGCATTATATTGAAGAATTTTTTAAAAATCTGTCTTGATAGTGCAATGTGTTGTTGTAATTGATCACTAGACTCACTGTGGGTACTCTTGAGAATGGGTGGTGTTGATTAGTCTGGTGTCCTTAGGAGCTCCATTTAGAAGGAGGAGGGCTGTCGTGTGACTATTGCAGCCCCTGCCTCGTGGGGTCAGGCCTTCACACTTGCAGTGGACCTGGTGGCTGCAGACATCCAGAGCTCACTGCCTCTGAGGCTGCTGCCATCAGGGGCCCTACAGGAAACAGAATGCTTTCTCAGGTTGGGCAGTTTGAGGTGAGTTTAAATAAAGTGACTTTTTACAAAGGCAGGGCAGGGGGTTCACAGCCTGGAGCAGTGAGGGGGCCCTGACCACTTCTAACACCCTCAACCTGAGGGGAAGGGACGGTTTTGAGGCTGCAGCTGGCTTTGTGAAGGGCCGATCTCCCATGAGACAGCCCGCCAAGCGGGTCCTCCCTCGCCTGGCTCCTCCCTGCCAGTGCCCAGAGAGCTCGGGATGCACACAGGTGGGCCTTGTAGTGGGGAAGGCAGGGAGTGGCTCTGGGGGCAAACAGGATGCGATTTCAGGCATGGGGCACAGAGCCAGGTGCCCTTGGCTGAGCTGAGGACAAAAACAAGTCAGATGAGTTGTGCAGCCCACATTTTTGTTTGCTTTAGATAGGAGTCAGTTCTTAAAATGGAATCAAAGTGACTGGACAGAGACCCGTTTTGATGAATTTAAGCTGGTGGCTTCTTGGGTAATCGTCCTTCACTTGCTTAGAAGCCTGGAGACCTGTGTTCAGGTGCATCTGAGTCATTCGGTGTATTAGGACTTGAGTTGCCCTGTGGTAAAATAAAGGGATGGACTTGATCAGGGCTTATCAAGCGGGTGGCCTACAGGGCCAGGTAGTACATATTTTAGGCTTTGCGGCCACACAAGGTCTCAGTTGCATGATCATCATCTCCTTTTTCTTCTTTCTCTTTTTTCTCTCTCCAAAATCATTCATAATTCATGGTCAATACAAAAATGGGTAAAGCGCCATTGTGTGTCAGCTCCTGGACTAGATCGTCAGTCCCCTGTGTGTTTTGTGCACTTCTGTGTGCAAGGTGATTTTAGGGAATGCACATGCGTTTTTATTTTAATGGTATGTGAGTTCTAATGTGTATTAGGAAAAATAGATGACTAGCACCTTAAGAGTTCACCATCCATAGATACAGCTACGTGGGGCCCTCCAGGAAACAGTTGACTCTCGCAGGCTGGGTGGTGGATGTGAGTTTTAAGACCTGATTCCAGGTAATTTTGGTGGTGCTCCATTTATGAGAGTAATACATTGTGGTTTTTAAAAAAATTGCCTAAATTAGTAAAAGATGGATTCCTTTAAGGAGAAATATTATAAAGGACAGTGTCCATACCACACAGAGCAGAACCTCACAGAAGAGGTACAGGGTAGACTGTGGGCTGGAGTGGATTAGATCAGCTTACTCCTCCCCAACACCACACTCCTTGATTATCCCATGTTTTAGATGTAGCCTGTTGGACCATTTCACATCGATGAAAATGCTCTCTGCACTTTGAGAAGTTTTGTGTAAGTTTAGAGGAGAAAACAAGAGGGCAGAGCCGTTTTTTCGATGGAGGTCGGCAGCCCGCCCACCCTGCCCCTCTGTGAAGGGCTGTCCCCTGGCTGGGAGCTCTTTGGAGTCAACCCCTCCTTGAAGTTAGAGCCACTTCACCCTCCAGGGCATGCACATTCCAGCGACACAGCTAGTGATTTAGGCCCAGGAGAACAAATTAAGTCCATAAAAAAAAGTACAGAGATTCAGAGGCCAAGACTTGCGAGTACTTGCTTAATTCCCTTTGGTAATTACCGGCTGTCAGACTCCGTGTCCCTGAGCCTGTGCTGCTCTCACAAGCTGCTGGCCACACCCGAGACTTATTTGTCTCTGTGGGCTTCTTTAGAGCTGCTGCACTGTCCGGGTTGCATCTGTGGGAGGGATGCCCGCCTGCAGGGAGTTGTACCCGGCAGCTTGTAAACACCCAGGAGTGTGGCACGAGCTTACCTGTCAGGTGTGCCTTGCCAGAGAAAAAGCTGCGGCCAAGCCCTGTAAGCATTCCGAACATTCAGTGCTGGAAGCATCCCAAAATTTGTCTCCCACTCACTGAGTTGGGCATGTCTTTTCCTATCCTCCCGGATGACTTTTTTGCCCTGGTAGTGAGCCCTGACGGCCTTAGGAAATACTGGCCTGGGCTAAGAGACTGTTGCATTTTGACTGCCTGATGAGCTTTTACTCTTCTGATTAGCTCTGTAAGCCACCCTTTCTTCTTGAGATCCTGGACCATAGGCACCCACAGTGAGAGGGGTTCCCCCCCCCACACCCTATTTTGACCTAAAAGCTTAAAAACCATGTGTGTGGCACTATGTAAACCAAAAACTGCTGTAACCTTCCCCGTTTTTATTTTTCTGTGTCCTGTCAATGTGAAGTATTTAAGCTGTGTATTAAAGCAGGAGCTTGTATTTGCAATGTAACAGAACACCAGAAGATGAGGCGGCAGTTGTAGGGAGAGTTTATCAGATAGGAGCTAATTTCACCCTCGTGAAACTCTCAAAGCAGAATGACGGTTACATATAATAAATAGCTTGTGCAAGTAGAGTGGAGAGCCTCTTACCGACGGCAACTGGAGCCATGATGATTGATTTCTGGGGGAGTGGGGTGGTAGAGTTTTGACTTGAAGGAGAATCGAAGTATGTGGGAGGAAGTGCTGCCTTAGCAACTGAACTTGAATAGAAGTTCAAGTTCAAATCTGCCTGTTATGGTTAGTGGGAAAACTATACTGGGGTCCCTTTGGATTGGGCTCCTCTCGGCTTTTTTTTTTTTTTTTCCAAAAAATAGTTTTATAAATCTAATTTACATAGTATAACGCTCACCCATTGAAAGTATAAATTCAGTGGTTTTTAGAACATTCACAGGGTTATGCAGTCATCGCCCTAATTTTGGAATATTTTTGTCACTCCTAAAAGGAAACTCATACCCATTAACAGTCATTCGGCACCCGTAGCCAAGCCCTACACAACCACCGAACTCCTTTTTATCTCTATCCTGGACATTTCATATAAATGGAATGACACGGACTGTGACCCTTTATGCCTGGCTTCTTTCACTCAGCATCGTGTTTTCAGGGTTCATCCGTGTTGCAACGTGTGTCAGAATGTCATTGCTTTTTATGGCTGAATAATATTCCTTTGTCTGGATGTACCACATTTTGTGTATCCATTCAGCAGTCGATGGGCGTTTGGGTTGTGTCTGCTTTTTGGCTATTATGAATAATGCTCCTGTGAACATTGGTGTACATTTTCGTGGGGACACTTGCTTTCCTTTATCTAGAGCATTGACCTTAATGGAATTGCTGTATTGTACCTCCGTGCACTTTTTGAGGAATCTTCTTAGTTGTTTTGTTTTTCCATTTTGAATTGTAAGTATTTTTTAATTGTGGGAGAATACACATAACCAAACTTGCCATCTTAGCCGTGTTTAAATGTGTAGTTCAACCACATTAACTACATTTACGTTGTTACACAACCAGCGCTGCTGCCCTCCTTTACTTGGGTTTTGGTGAAACAGTCCACACCATCTCTTAGGCCCCTGAAAGGATAAATAACTTTGGCTTTGACTCAGCAAAGAGGTGGGTTAACAATGATTGAACACACCGCCTTTTGAGAGGTGTGAGAGTCTAGACAGGGTGATGGTTCCTTGGCCCAGAACCTCAGGATCCCTTCTCTGTACAGATGCTGCTGTGTTAGGAAGCTTTGGATGAGAGGAGCAGGGTGGGGATAGCTTGAAGAGGCTGCCCAAGAACTGGGAGCAGGAAAATGGTAAGGTGGGCTGCTGTCTGCATCCTAGAGGAGCCCACCAGGCATATTTGAGGGACGCTGTCTTTCCCAGGCCTTTCTCCAGGGCATAAGTAGGTGCACAGAGGCTTTTTTTTTTGTAGTGGTCTGAGATCCACCTGTGCCCTGGCAGATGGCAGAAAGGGATCCTGAGTATAAAGGACTGTGGATCGGATTTACTGAGAGTGTACAAGTGTGGGCCAAAGTATGTAAGTGTGTTTAGGGAAGACCTTCGTAGACCTAGAAGAGATCCTGGAGAAGGTGGGCCTGGATCATCGACAGGAGGCCCCCTCTGCCCCACCTCTTGGGAGGCCAATGCCCTGGCACTCCCTGAACCCTTTGTGCTCCTCCAGGCCCTGTTCTGGGAATGCCTGCTGGGTCTGTTGGCTCTGCCCTGAAGTCTCCCCAGGCCTCCTTTCACCCTCTGCTGGCCATCTTGAGATTACCCCGCTGCGTTTGTACTGTACTCATGCATCTCCGTGAGCAGCTCTCTTCCCTTCTCAGTAACATAGTCACCTCCTCACTGGCAAAGCCTGTATTTTGTACTCTTTCGGGTTAAGTCACTGGCAGACAGAAACATCAAATATTCTAATTCAGGATGGATGCCACAGTCTACCCAGGCAGCTCATTAACGAGATAATTCTTTAAAAATATTGACAAACCATTAATTAAGAGCTGATTATTCACACATAAAACAATTCTTCACTTAAACTAGAGGATTTCTTTAAATAGCAGCTCCCCCTGGCTGCGTTTATCTCTTTGTGTAGTTTATTAGCTATTTGGCAGAGAAATTTCAGAATGCCAGCTACAAGCCAGTGCAGTTGAAGAACAGAATGTAATGAAGCGAAAGTATTTCTGGAAGCATGTCATTTATTCAAAGAAATTATCTAAGAATGTATTTATTTTGAAAAGGGCTTAATATATTTATATACATAATCTCTATTTTCTTAAATAATTGTTTGAGCTTAGCAGTCGTTTCTGCATTGGAGAAGGCAGGATATTGAGATTCAGAATAATTTGTCCAGGCTCATTCAGCTAGTCCGTGGTTGAGCAGGGATTGATATCAATGTCTTCCTCAAGACTTGGGCCTCCTCATCCCATTGCCTCTGACTGCATTTGCTAAGTGGGAGGATCGTCCGTGCATCTAATTAAACTTCTACTGTAATTTCATTATGGCTGTTGCCCTAGGGGAGCTATTATAAGTCTGGCATAGAGTTTCAGTAGTACTGAAAATAATGGTGCATCGTGGATTTCGTTAGATGCACACCCTGAGGTTTGAGCTGAGATTCCGCTTCACAGAACCTACTTTATGCAGTTGGTTTTTTCACGTGTGAAGCAAGTGTAACAGCTGTATAACCTTCAAAGGCTTGGCTTGAGTATTAAATGAGATTACGTACTCATTTGAGAAGACGTGCCTGAGGAGAGGGCACTGGTGCATCGCAGGCACTTAGTAGCAGTGTTAGCCTTTGTTGTTATTATTGTCAGTGGGCCTGTAACTGACTTCACGGGTGCATTTATTGTTGCCTGAGCCAGAGGTGAGCTGTGCAGGATAGTTGGTGAGAGCATGTCAAATGGAAGGCGGGAAATGACCGAGTGGAAAATCAGTGTATTCTTCCAGACCACCCCTTCCTCCAGCCCTTGTCCTCCCTTCCTCTTTCTCCCCACTATTTTCCTGTGTTAGTCATGGTTTTCCTTTTACCGTCTTGAGAGGACTCGTGCATTCGGTGACTATGTGGTCCTTCCAGCTCTTCCAGCTTAGGACTTGGTGTTTTTAAATTCTCATTGGCCGGCAGAGCATCACTTGTAGAGAAGCTGCCCTCCCCATGGTGAAAACTGCCTCTCACCAGCTAAAGATTGCCTTTCCCCAGGAGCACCAAAACCCTGTCTTTTTTTGGGACAGGAGGACTTGTTAATAAATTGGCAGTGGTGCTTTAGTTTCAGAGTGAGCTACCTTTCCTGAGCATCAGCATCTCATCCATAAAGCGGGGATGGGTATCCCTGCCCGTGCTGGGAGACCCACGACAGCACAGAGTAGTGCTGGCAGTCCGGTCTCTTCAAGCTGCCTCTCTTCTCCATGCTGCCTGCAGGGCGAAGGCATCCCCAGCCATTGTACAAGCTTCCGATTCACTCTTAGAAACCAGAGCCTGGATTCATTCCAATGGGAAGCTTGTCTTGGTCTCCCGCATCTTTTCATCCTTTACTGCTGTTCTTCCCCTGCTTCTTCTTAGCTATTCACTATCTGGTTCAGGTACCTCAAGGGTTCTCCCGGGGTGTGATGACAAAGTTTTGCTTTCCTGTGAATATGTTTGTGCCTGTTTTGCAAACAATATTTGTAATTTTTAATATTATAATTTAAATAGTGAAACATTACAAAACCCACTCAAGTAAATTTGTAGAACACTTTGCCGTCCACCATTGCACACGGTAAGACGGGCTTTCTCTGCCTTGGCACATCATGGATCATTCTTTGTTGAGGGAACTGCCCTGTGCATGGTCGGATTTAGCTGTATCCTTAGCCTCTGCCTGCTAGTCGACTACCATCCTTCAATTGTGACAACGTAAAATGTCTCCAGACATTGTCAGATGTCCTCCAGGGGACAGAGTCACCCCCGGTTGAGAGCCACTGCACTGCAGCCCCCAAATCTGTCTTCCCGGTCTCTCTCATTGCCCCTTTTGGAGCCATCATTAGATTTACACCAGTAGGTTAGAATGGCTTTCTCTAGCCTTTTGAGGTGCACAGCTCAGAAGGTGTTTGTTGTAGCCTTTTCTCAAAGTATTTTGCATTTCAAAGGAAGGATGAATCATGCAATTTTGAGCCAAACGGTCTTTTCCTGGGTGCAAAATGAGCTGGAGTAGTTTTAATTATTGAAGGGCTGGAGGTAGGATAAATATCTTGCTGTTTCGTTCTTGACCACATTTCCTTTAGAGTTTGTCATCTCCCATCCCCTAGTAAGTATTGTAGAACCACAAATATTATATGGATTGTGTGGTCTTTCCAACAGCTTTTACATTTAAATTTGTTGCTGCCTCAGGGAGTGGACAGGAACTGGTATAGGTTCCAAATAACAGTGGAACGAGGACAGACATTAGAAATTAGGAGAATGCCACAACAATGATAATCGTGTGAGGTAATGCATATGTTAGTTAGCCAGGTTCAGTCATTTCACAATGTGCAGGTTGAGGATGCCTTATCCAAAATGCTTGGAACTAGAAGCGTTTCAGATTCGGGATTTTTTTTCAGATTGAACTCTTTGCATTATACTTACCAGTTGGGTGTTCCTAATCCAAAAAAAAAAAAAAAATCTGAAACTAGAAATGCTCTAGTGAGCATTTCCTTTGAGCATCATGTTGGTGCTCAAAGTTTCAGATTTTGGAGCATTTCAGATTTTGGATTTTTGGATTAGAGACACCCAACCTGTGTATACACTTTAAAATATCATGTTGTACATAGTAAATATATACAGTTTTGTCTGTCAGTGTGACATATAAAATGAAATAATCTTAAAGAAAGTAGGGGAGGAACTATTGACATTGTCACGTGGAGACGAATCTATTCTATGAGTTAGCCTGGGAACTGTTGAGTAACAGCTGGAACATTCACTGTCGTCAGTTAAAGGACAGGGCGTGATCATTGGGAAACTGGCAGGCTGAGACTGTGCTATGCTGGGATGGAACTACGGAAGTCAGGAACGCAGGGGAACGTGATACTTGACAGTTTTGGTTTGTAGTACCATTCATTTGTGCCCCTTGCCATAACTCTGTATTGCTGCAGTTAACAAGAGTCTGGATAAATCTAAGATTGGGACTTTCAGGACTGGAAGGCTCAAGGACAGAGGGGATGCCCCCGTTTCTGTGGTCCAGAAAACCCTTTGGGAATCGCAGCTCTCAGTGTGTCTGCAGAACAGCCGCTAGGATGGTCACCTGTTGACACAGTCTGGTGGTGCCATGTGTGGGGCCCATCACAGAAGGGGCGGAAGGGCCTCAGACCACGAGAGCCTCAGAGGGCAGTTCTGGATTCTTCGGTGATGCCTGGGGCCTGCCCTTGTGGTTCCAGGGATGCTGAAGTCTTTACTGTGCACATTAGGTTTTGATTTCTGTCCTCCATCACTCTTCTTTGAACAGTAAAGTTATTTCAGTCTCAGCGTAGTGCTTTTAACAAAAAACTCATTGACATTTCTTTTTTTTTTTTTTTGTTGAGGTGGAGTCTCGCTCTGTCGCCCGGGCAGGAGTACTGTGGCCGGATCTCAGCTCACTGCAAGCTCCGCCTCCCGGGTTTACGCCATTCTCCTGCCTCAGCCTCCCGAGTAGCTGGGACTACAGGCGCCCGCCACCTCGCCCAGCTAGTTTTTTGTATTTTTTTTAGTAGAGACGGGGTTTCACCGTGTTAGCCAGGATGGTCTCGATCTCCTGACCTCGTGATCCGCCCGTCTCGGCCTCCCAAAGTGCTGGGATTACAGGCTTGAGCCACCGCGCCCGGCCTCATTGACATTTCAAGGCAATATTTATGTCAACGGAAAAATTGAACTAATTGTAGTTTGCCTTTTCAAACTAGAAACCCCCTCTTTTTCCAAGACTCTGACACCCCTGACCTATCCCCTCGGCAGCTGCCTGGGCTGTTCCACAGGAATCTGGCCATCCCAAAGGGCTCGGCTCTCACCAGAGTTATTGGTTGTAGCTGTTGGTTGACTTCACAGAGGTCTCCCCACTGCCTTGAACTGGGGTCCCTTGTAGCTTCATTCTTGACACCCCCTCAGAGCGTCACCAATAATATTGGTGACATCGACCTCCTGCTGGGAAGGAGCATGTGCGCGTATAGTTGGGGCTCATTCTGTTTCTCCTTGTTTCATGCAGTTAGTTCAGGAGATGAGAATTGTGCTGCCTTCATTAGGGTTTGCTCCGTTCTTATTTTTTGAAGAGGCATTCCCATTAATAGAACATTAACTCCACAGAGATGGGGATTTTGGTCTAGTTAGTTCACTGCTGCATCCCCAGTTTCTGGAACTGTACCTGGCACTCAGTACATAACTGTTGAGTGAAGAATAGAATAAGAACAGGCGAAGCTGCTGTGTAAGTTGCCAAAAAAGTTGGGCATTATGTTTAATAAATTTAAAGTTTTTTTTAGTGGTTCTTATCCGTGGACTTAGTGGAAAGACCTGACTCCTTTTGATTTATGAATCGTTCAGTGGGATATGTTTTCTGATATTTTGGGGTTATTTTATGCACGGATTTTCTCTTGGCCTGCCAGGTGTCCACTATAAATATACAGCCATGAGCCCTGTAATGATGTTTTGGTTTATTACAGACCTCATCTATGATAGTAGTTCCATAAGATTATAATAGATCGGAGAAATTCCTGTTGCTTATTGATGTCTTATCCTTTGTGACATGGTCCTGCTACGCGTTACTCACATGTTTTGGGTGGTGCTGGGGTTAACAGACGTACTGCATTGCCAGCCATCTAAAAGTATAGCACGTGCAGTTAGGTACAGTAGATAATACTTGATAATAAATGACTGTATTACCGGGTTATGTATTTATTATAGTTTTTATCATTATTTTAGAGTGTAGTCCTACTTACAAGAAAAGTTAACTGTAAAGTCGCCTCGGGCAGTTATTTCAGGAAGTATTTCAGAAGAAGGCATTGTTATCACAGGAGATCACAGCTCCCTGTGTGTTCCTGCCCCTGAAGACCTTCCAGTGGGACAAGACGCAGAGGTGGAAGACGGTGACATTGATCATCCTGGCTCTGTGTAGGCCCAGGCTGATGTGTATGTCTTTATCTTGGTTTTTAACAAAACAGTTGAAAAAGTAAAAAAAAAAATTCAAAATAGAAAAGGCTTATAGAATAAGGACATAAAAATATTTTTGTATTTTGTGTAATGTTTGTGTTTTAAGCTGTGTTATTACGAAAAAGTAAAAGAGTTACAAAAAAGTTCGTGAAGTAAAAACGTTGCAGTAAGCTAAACTTAATTTATGACTGAAGAAGGAAAAATATTTTTTACACATTTAGTGTAGCTTCAGCGTACAGTGTTCCTGAAGTCTCCAGCAGTGTGCAGTCATGTCCCAGGTCTTCACAGTCACTCCCCGTCACTCACATTCACTCCCCTGTCACTCACGTTCACTCCCCGTCACTCACATTCACTCCCCCCCAATCACATTCACTCCCCCCACTCACGTTCACTCCCCACTCATTCACGTTCACTTCCCCCACTTGCGTTCACTCCCCCCCACTCGCATTCACTGCCCCTCACTCATTGACACTCAGGGCAACTTCCAGTCCTGCAGCCTATGTTCATGGTAAGTGCCCTATAAGGAGGTACCAATTTTTATCTTTTGTATCTTATTCTTGCTGTACCTTTTCTATGTTTCCATTCACAGATACTTACCGTTGTGTGACTGTTGCCTACAGTATTCAGTACAGTAACATGCTGTACAGGTTTGTAGCCTAGAAGCCAAGGCCATCCCATGCAGCCTAGGTGTGCAATCGGCTATCCCACCTAGGTTTCTGTCAGTACACTCTAAGTACACTGCAGGATGTTCACACAAGGATGAAATCGCCTAAAGACGCATTTCTCACAGCACATTCCTGTCATTAAGTCATGACACATGACTGTATTACAGTATAGCCACATGGTGTCACAATCGCACTTTTACAGTCCGCATGTACTCCTGGAAGCCCATCAGGGGTAGTGTTGGAATGCTGCTTGCTGTATTTATGAAACAAATGGAATTGAACTCTTTACATCTGAGGCGTAGCATTGCGTTACTCTGCTTTTAACAAAGGAATTTTCAAATCTCAAAAATTACAGTAAATTGGTTGGAACATTTTTGGATTAAAGAGAAGCGGTGCTAATGAATTTATTTGCTATGCATTCCAGTCCCATTAATCCTGATGAGTTCATCCTGGCTTAACATATGGCATGCCTTTCTTTAGACTTTTAAGTTTAGCATTAACTGCTTTTATACCACGACAGGAGACTGCGACTGGAGCAAGCGTCACTGCGGCAGGCTGCTGAATTCATGCCCAAGCAGGACAGCAGCATTCCTCCTGTTGTGTGTATATTAAGCGTGGCTGTGTTCATTTCACAGGGCAACCTTTCAAGCATTGGTTCTCAAACTGTTGGGTCTGAAACCCTTCTGACACCCTTAAAGAGTATTGAGGACTCCAAGAAGCTTTGCTTATGTGGGTTGTGTCTATCAACACTTATGAATTGGAAATAAAATGTAGTCTGGGTGCAGTGGCATACATACCCCTATAGTCCCAGCACTTTGGGAGACTGAGGCAGGTGGATTGCTCGAGCTGAGAAATTTTGAGACCAACCTGGGCAATGTGGTGAAACCCCGTTTCTACAAAAAATACAAAAAATTAGCCAGGCGTGCTGGTCCGCACCTGTAGTCCCAGCTACTTGGGAGGCTGATGTGGGAGAATCACTTGAGTCCAGGGAGGTCGAGGCAGCAGTGAGGCAAGATTGTGCCACTGCATTCTGTCACCTGGGTGACAGAGTGAGACTCTGTCTTCAAAACAAAACAAAACAAAAAAAGGGAAATTAAAATTTAGAACGACTTGAAATAAATGTTTTAATCTACCTAAAATAACAAGGATTAACCTGTTTTGTATTACTATAAGTAACATTTTTATGAAAAGTAACTATTTGCCAGAACAAAAAAAATTCAGTGAGAAGAGTGGCATTGTTTTACATATTTACAAGCGTCTTTAATGTTTAGCGTATGGTAGCTGGATTCATATATGTGCTTCTGCCTTCAGTCAGTTTGGACGTGTTGTTTTAGTTGAAGTATATGAGGAAAATATGGCTTCACAGGGATGTACCTAGAAAAGGAGGAACACTTTAGTGGCCTTCTCAGGTAATTGTAGATATTCTTTCTTGATACTACATTAAAACTCCACAGGCAATAGTGGGTTCCACTGTGGAATCTGAAGCCGTCTCAGTAAGCTCTTTGTTCTAAAATGATGCGTCTATCTTGCACTTCAAATCAGTCTACACATTTATGATTCTGTTTTACTGAATCATGTAGGTCTTCCAAATGCTGGCACATTTCATCATATATTTTTAAAATATCACATTTGTTGACATCACCCCCAGTGTCATGGGAAAATTCAACTTTTAGGGAGCTGGCCACATCTTGATGACGAATACAAGTTTTCTGAAATTCCCATTTTTTTCTTGAAAGCTCTCAAATTTTATCACTCGCAGCAAATGTTGTCAGTTGTTTCCCTTCTAGATTCTGCCCCTTTTTTCCCAGAGTTAACTTTTTAAACTACAAATCCCAATCATGGCCCCTTGGCACCCACCCTGCAGTGGGGCACCAGTATGCTGTGTCCCTAGTGGGCTGTGAGCCTGACTTTATCAACCTTCATTGTTCTTGGTGCTTTCATGGTACATGATAGAGCATCAAGAAAGAGCAGTAACTGACAATTAGGGACACTTGATTATGGACTGCGTCTTTTTTCTTTTTTCTTTTTTTATTATACTTTAAGTTCTAGGGTACATGTGCACAACGTGCAGGTTTGTTACATATGTATATATGTGCCATGTTGGTGTGCTGCACCCATTAACTCGTCATTTACATTAGGTATATCTCCTAATGCCATCCCTCCCCTCTCCCCCAACCCCACGACAGGCCCCGGTGTGTGATGTTCCCCACCCTGTGTCCAAGTGTTCTCATTGTTCAATTCCCACCTATGAGTGAGAACATACGGTGTTTGGTTTTCTGTCCTTGCGATAGTTTGCTCAGAATGATGGTTTCCAGCTTCATCCATGTCCCTGCAAAGGACATGGACTCATCCTTTTTTATGGCTGCATAGTATTCCATTGTGTATATGTACCACCTTTTCTTAATCCTGTGGACTGTGTTTTAAATACTATTGAATTAATGTTCAGTTCCACTGGTGTGATCATGGCATTACAGTTTGGTAACACAGTGTAATTCTTAGCAATTACTTATTGACATATTTAGAGGTAGGTGTCATGATGGCTGTAGCTTGCTTATCACAATGGTCATAAGGAAAGCATATATTTGTCTAAAGAGGGATAAAGCAAATATGGCAAAATGTTAAACATTGGGAAGTGTAGATAAAGAGTAAGCATTCAACTTCTATAGGTTTGACATTTTCAACATAGAAAGTGAAAAGGAGTGAAATATCAATATAGGATGAAATATCAATGTATGAAAGATGACGCAGGTGGGAATAGAATAAGATTCCAATTGTGGGCAGTCTGGTTTGCTGCTGTCTAAGTTATAAAACTCTAGCTGTTGATGAGCCTGTTTATGTGCATGTTTTGTGTAATGATAATCTTGTCTGGGTTCACATTAGGTGCAAATCATATTTCAGACACAGCTTAATTAAACCTCTTCAGCTCCCGGGCGAGTGCAAGATTCTGTGCAGAGTGTAAATGGTAAGATTTAGAAAACAAAGGACTTTATATGCCATGCATCTACGAGGTTCTTCCTAGCGTGTCCTCAGGCTGCGTTCACACCAGGTACTCCCAGTCACTGGCCAGCACGATTCCATTCCAAGGCAACAAGGTCCTGCATCCCAGATTTAGGATAACCTTCTGCCCATGCTGAGACTCTTGGAGTTATGGGCAGGCGTGTGCTCCGTGCTGCCATGGCAGCTGTTAATAGTACCCATAGAACTCCATCACCAAATGCTCGATTGTACGAATTGGAGTCCAAGTGTTTTCAGAAGACACCAGCTAATGTTTTCTGCCCCCGCTGACCTTGCTGGTCAATACCAGTGTCAGGAGCGGACTCGCTCCCCTTTTTGGCCCCTAACCGGGGCCTCAGAGCTTTTGCATGCCTACGACTGTGCCCTAGATTTGTGGAAATTGCCAGTGTGATGGTTTATATCTTCCTCTTTGAAATACGAGAGTCGATTTCAGAGGCAAAGCAGTGGAATCTCTGGTGTGGAGGGCATCTAGTTTGGCTTCCCATCTTCTCCCTGAATTCCCCTGATGATGCCCCATGGTGGTCCCCTTTGCCGTCAACCCTGTCTTCAGTTGCTGTTAAGGTGACATACGTTTTCCACTGCAGGGCTGAGCTGAATCCATTTTCACTGTACCAGCCACAGACTTGGAGATTCTGGGGTCGAAACTGAACATATCTGATGGCTCTTCCTTGCCTTTCAGGATTCTGAGACCTTCCTTGTATCCCTCCTGACACTTCTTTGCTGCAAGATCGAGGCTGTCCTCCGGTGAGAAGGTGTTGAGGCTTCACGTCATATTCCAGGTACAGTCTACCTGTCAGCATGACAGCAGCATGCTAGAATATGTTATTCTGTTTTGTGCTAGAGTATGTTATTCATTTAGACTGCTAGTTGTCTGTTGACTTTTTAAGTTAACTGTCAACTAAAACCCCCAGTTGTCTTCTTTTTTAGATTCCCAACTGCTGTAATTTTTCAGACTCATGTGGCTAGTTGTCCAGACCCATTGACCCAGCAGAAAACAGGCTTGTCTTTTCACTTTAGTGTGTTCCTTAAATTCCTGCATTTCCCTCCAACAGAACTCTTGATATCCTGTGGGTGGCCAGGCCTTCCGTCCCTGAAGCCTGGTCACCAGGGCAGGCTCTGGGGAAGGATCAGCCTGGAGCTGTCCCACGTCATTCCTGGTGCGGACATTGGGCGCTGTGTCTCGTGCTCTGTGTGCCAGCCAGCTCCTGGGCACTGGTGTGCAGCACAGCGGCTGTGCTGTGTCCTGCTGTGTGTCTCTCTGTGACTCCTGGAGCCTTTGCAGTTCTAAAGGTCAAGGGCTGCTTCCAGTTCTCTTCCTACCCCAGAACTTTTCATCTTGCTCCCATTCTTCCGACTCTTCTCCTTACTCCTCTCCCTTGGACTTAGGAATTCTGCTGTAACTCGTTCTTGGTTCAGGGGCTGTAACCGTCTGCTCTAGGGCAGTGGTGTTTCAGGCTGTTCCTTGTAGTTTGAGAGTTAATTCCAAGTGGGCATAAGAGCCAAGTGGGGCAGGGGGGCACTCAAGGCTGGCCAGTGAGGCTCTGTGTCCCCTATCTTTCTTTAAATACGAGTAGCTTCATTTTTATCTGATTTTTCTATTTGGGTTTGGGGTAGGATGTAGTTTGGGTGCCGAGACCAAGCTCGGTTGGAGACCCTAACCCAGCAGCGCTAGAGGAATTAAAGAAACACACACGGAAATATAGTGTGGAGTGGAAATCGGGGCTGACAGCCTTCAGAGCTGAGAGCCCCAAACAGAGATTTACCCACATATTTACTGACAGCAAGCCAGTGATAAGCATTGTTTTTATAGATTATAGATTAACTAAAAGCATTCCTTACGGGAAATAGAGGGATGGATGGGTCTGGCTAGTTATCTGCAGCAGGAGCGTGTCCTTAAGGCACAGATCACGCGTGATAATGTTTGTGGTTTAGGAACACCTTTAAGGGGTTTTCCATCCTGGGTGGGCCAGGTGTTCCTTGCCCTCATTCCGGTAAACCAGCGACCTTCAACGTGGGCATCATGGCCATCGCGAACATAGCACAGTGCTGTAGAGATTTGGTTTATGGCCAGATTTGGGGGCCTGTTCCCAACATATTTGGGAAAAAGAGTTCCGCTATAAAATACTTTAAACTAGTTGCTCTGTCCATTTCTCCATTAAACTAAAAATGTTTACTGAGTATGGAGGCATCATCATTATCATTGCTATTTTATTACAAAAAATAGAGCTAAAACTCTTCAGTGGAGGGAAAGTATGTGTGTGTGTGTGTGTGTGTGTGTGTGTGTGTGTGTGTGTGTGTAATGACCCTCACCTGACTTGTCTCCCACTCTCTCACATTCTTACAGTCATTTGAGGCCATTCATATAGTTAATTCTGAGACTATGGCTATATTAGGAATGCAGACATACCCAGGCTCAGCAGCCCACACTGAGTTCTTAATCAGAAGGACTTCTGGGGGATATAGCCAGTGATCTTTGCCACATGTAAGCAACTTTGAGCAGCCTGCCTTGAAATAAGAATTAAGGAGGAAGGATGGGCTGCCCATAAGCTTCAAGCTCTGGGGGAGGATTTGGCTATAAGTAAGCACCTTGTTTATGAGGCTGCTACAGCCTTGTCAATGTCAGAAACGAAGGTGCAGAATTACCAGGTGCACCTTCCAAAAGACACTGGGTAAAATTAGCTGCCGGCCAGCAGGGAAGTGGGAGGACGTTCTGCACAGGCCACAAGCCACTGTGTGTTGGGGTGTGTGAGCCTTGAGCACCCTTTTCTTTCCTTCCCTGTTTAGGTGCTTAATTAGTAGAATGACTTGAATTAGAGTGAGTTCATTCTGCATTCTTCCCGCCTCCACCGCCCCAGTCAGATGTGTTTCTGCTGTCTTGGCAGACTATTTTAGAACACCTTCCGGTGTTACCTGACACTGGGGCTGGGCATTGACATCTGAGTGAATAGCCTAAGTCAGAGTCTTCCGCTTCTTGGGCTGGGCAGTGCATTATCAAGGTGTGAGGGGAAGCCCTTGGGTGGTGTTGGGGCACAAGTGCTGAACCCTGTCTGAATCGGGGGAATTTATGGCTTACTGGGCACTGCCATGATGTCACCTTTTCCTGTCGAAGAGAATCAGGCCAGGTGGTAACACAGATGCCACATCTCCTGGAGGCCTTTCGGTCTTGGCCACGCTTGTTGTTTGGTTTATCACATTCTGTCTTCTCTGTTCTGTTCTGTTCCCTGCGCTTCCTCAGCCTCTGCAAGGAGAGAGGGCACATAGTAGGGGAATAATAGGTAGTTGTTGCATGGATAGATCATTGTGAACAGTTACTTGCTTGCTTCTTTCTTTCCATACTGTGCACTCTGAGGGCAGGGACGATGTATGATCTCATCTTTATAGCTCCCGTAACTCCCTACAACCATGGCCCAAGGAAGATCACCCAATTTTTAAAAAATGAAGTAACAGCTATTCAATATATGGCATTTTTCCAGGAGGAGGAAATTACTTTCAAATTATTCAGCCTCCGTTAAATGAAATAGTTTCAGGCAAAGTCGTGGTTATCCCCACCACTGAAGCAATGTATTAAAGAAAGTTGCTGCTCTTGTTCTTAGACCCACAAGGATTCAGTGAGCAAATGAATGCCAGTTCACTCGTTATCACACGGGAGTGTTTGGACCATGGTTAGTCATCTATTTCTCTGGCTTAAAACAACACACATCTTATTTTCTCAATGTTTCTGTGGGCCAGGAATCAGAACAGGAGTCAGGGCTTAGCTGGGGCCTGTGCTTGGGGTCTCACCAGGCTACAGTCTGGGTGCTGGCCTGGGCTTGGTTTTCATCTGGAGGCTTGACTAGAGAAGTGTCCTCTTCCACATTCCCTCAGGTTGTTGGCTGAATTCATATTCTCTAGTTGTAGGACTGATTCGTGGCCTCTTTTTGGCTGACATGGAGGCTGCTGTCAGCTCTGAGAGGCCACTCGCGGTTCCTAGCAGCTGCCTGCATCTCCCAGAAGCCACCTGCAGTTGGTTGTCATGTGAGCTTCCCCAGCATGGCCGCTTGCCTCATCAAGCCAGCCCAACACAGGTCAGCTTTCTTTACTCCTTGGAAGGGGGAGTTGAAAAGTGGTTTCCATCTGCTGTCTATTTTTATAACAAATTATTTTGCTCCTTGCTTTTTTTTCTACATTTGTCCCTGATTTTAAACCTTCTGCAGGGTCCCAGCCCAACAGGACCCATTTACCCTTGCAGCCCTGAGCCATCACTGGCCCTGCTGGCTGGTGGGTGGCTCCGGAGTGCCCAGCCCTACTTTAGGAGCGAGGTGGGTTAAATGGCTTTTTGTGAGCTGCCTTGGAACTTAACTGCAGCTTTGTCATGTTGTTTCTATAGGAAAATGTGGTCCTGGGTCTCAGATGACTGGCATGTCAGTGAACTTTCAGCAGGCAAGAGGTCCTTACAGTAGGTTTTTCTGTGGCCGTGGGGACTGTAGAGAATATTATCTGGGGCATATGTTAAAATGTCTCTTTTCAGCCTTTAAGAACTCATTAAAAAACAATGGAAGTGGCTGTACGTGGTCGCTCACACCTGTAATCCCAGGACTTTGTGAGGCTGAGGTGGGTGGATCACTTGGGGTCATTCAAGACCAGCTTGACCAACATGGTGAAACCCCATCTCTACTAAAAATACAAACATTAACTGGATGTGGTGATGCGCACCTGTAGTCCCAGCTACTCAGAAGGCTGAGATGGGAGGATTGCTTGAACCCAGGAGGCGGAGGCTTCAGTGAGCTGAGGTGGTGCCCCTGCATGCCAGCCTGCATGCCAGTCTCACAGAGTGAGACTCTGTCTCAAAAAACAAACAAACAGTAGATGTAAGCTGTGCTCTCCTTTTCTCCTGATTCTGTGAAATGTAGAGTCTGACTGTCACAAAGCCGTAACCAAAAAAGGAAGAATTTTGATTATACACGGTCTGGAACATTTGAGTTGAACGTTGGCTTACTGACGGGCTGACTCCAAGGTCAAGTTGGGGTGGCACTCCAGAGTGACAATGTGTGGTCATGGTGTTGGTCTGGCGCCTTCGATGAAAGCCATGCAGGTGGCACTGCCAGTGACGGATGATAAAATACGGACCACATAGTGTGCTGAAAGGGCCGCTCCACCCTTCACCCCCTCTGGCACTCCCATGCGGTGGGAAGGAATGGAGCTGGTTTCCTCCTGGTCCGTGGGCACTGTTTTCTCCCGGTCTTTGATCGTTCAGGCGAGCATGCGGACAATTGGCCATTTGTTTCCAGATACCAGAAAGGAATTGCAGGTAAATTGAATCACATTCTCCTCTCTGCTAGAGGCTATTCTCTCAGTGCCCACTAGCACGTCCGCTCCACATAAAGAGAAGGGCTCGTCATTTGAAAAGTACAACCAGTACTTGTTGAAGACTGAAGACAGGCAAGGTGGTCAGCCAGGCCAAGAGGCTGTGACATTCTTTTGAGATTAGAAGTCAGATTAAAAGTGTGTTCCTTCTGGAGTGAGTGTCTGAAATTCTGGCCACCAGTGAAAAAGTGTGGTTGTGAGTGCGGCAGGAAGACCTGCCATAAAATGTGGCATTTCCTGGTGGGAATTACTGGTGCGTGACATGAACGGCGTAGATAATCCCCATGGTAACTACGGGCGTGTGTTTTATGTGTGTGTCAGGGCTCGTTGCAAATAAAACAGGGACCGGGGAAAAGATAGATCAATAGGAAAGGTCACAGCATGTGCTTCCACAAAGGTGTTCTATGAGATGGATTAAAATATTGTGCTGTAAGGCGAGCATATTGATTTGCAACTGAAAAGGAGAAGGCTGGACCTCGAGAAGTTGGAAGTCCTCGTGCTCTGTTTTCCCCCCTCAGTGTTTCTTACACAGACCAGATTAGTCCGCTCAAGATCATGTTTTGTGGATGCTCTTCCTTTGTTTTAAAAATCTGCGTCTAAATAAAGGTGTAAATCCCTTAGCTGACCACTGAAGACCCCTAAAAGGGCCACCCTGCCCTGCCCCAAGTCACAGATCACAGACCAGCCTGCCAGCCTCGCCCAGTGACTGACATGCCACCTGTTGTCCGGCGGGCATGGGTTCCATCTCCCCAGTGAGGTTGTTACGTGTTGAAAGGTAAGGAAGGAGTGAACCGCAGAATTCACTTGTGCTCCTTCCAGTGTATAGCTTCTAAACGCGTGTGCCTAGCGTTTTAGACAGCCGCCAGCTTTTGAATAGCCTGTGAACTATGCCTAAGTCTGTTCCTTGGTGCTCACGTCGCTTTTCTGGTAGAGGCTATAGTATGAGAGAGGGTTGCTTTTCAGTCTGACTTTCTACTGATTTAGACTTAGGCCCCGAGAAGTGTCTCAGGACCCCGCCAGGAGACTTAAGGACAGGTCTGCCTGTTACACATCTTTGACTCTTGGCTGTTTTTGTAGATCATATATGGTTGAATATTGAAAGCTTCATAGGGCTCCATATAAAAGACACTTTAACTAGTTAACATGTGGCTGTCACTTACAGCATTTTAGGGCATCCTGGCGCTAGGGTTGGGGAGTGGGGTACTTGGTGCAGGTAGTGGAGTTTCCTCAGTGTTTTTTGGGTCAGCCCCAGACCAAGTCCTTTGTTTTTACATTTAATTTTGGAAATTTCCAAACATGCACAAATGTAAAGGGAAAAGCATAATGAAGCCCCATGTACCCGCTTATCAGCATCTCCTAGACAGACTCGAGGTGGGCTTGGCTTGTCCTGGGACCCTCATGCCTGCTTTTGTTCTCCCTCTTTGTTGGTTTCATTAAAAAAGATTTTCTTTCCCTTAATTCAGAAGCAGTACATACTCATTATTTAAAAATTGTCGAAATATGGAAGGGACCATTCATAATCTTCTGTCTGGAGACAAATGCCTCACTTCCTCCTGCACTACGATTCTTTGTACACACTTATTTTTATGCTATTTTTTTTTTTTTTAAGGACTGCTATAATGTTATTTTGACACTTTTTCCCTACTTTTATCAGGGACATCATATCTCCAACATAATATGTAATCCATCTGCTTTATCTGCCACTTCCTTCCACGTACCCCTTCCAGGCCTCTGCTATCTGTATCCTTTCCACAACTTTCCGCCGAAGCCCCGGTTGGGTCCTGCAGCCAAAATTACCCACTTTTCCTCAGTCCCAGATAAGGTTCCTGTTACCTCACAGCCAGCAGGTCTTGGCTAGCAGCCGGCTGGATGGGAAGTGGATGGATTACGCCGATTCACTCCACTGCATGAATAATAATGGGCTTCATTTTTACAGGGGTGTCACATTCAAGAAGAGGTTGTCACTTAACTCATGACTCTTTTATGTTTGTAGGATTTCAGACAGGGTAACAAATAAAGTAAGAATTATCAGGCAGCAGGGAGAATGAGCTTGGTCAAAGTTGAGTCAGTTTGGCACCTGGCAGGCCATAGGGTTTCAGGAATTAGGTGACCTGGGTTCAAATCCTGGCTTCACTATTACAAGTTACGTGATGGCAGGCAATATAATCCGCCAGCTACCCTCCGTGCTCTTATTCTTGCAAGAGGACTAGCAAGTGTGACTTGATTGCTTCCTTGTGAGGATTTAATGCAGCAGTACATCTATGCATGTACGTGACGTGGAGCTAGTGTTGTATGATGTTGGCTGTTTCTAGCCGGCCCCGCTCGCTGTGAGGCTGTTCCTGGGCTGTGCCCCGTTGTTCATAGCTTTTCTTTGTCTCCTCTTGAGCCAGTGAATTTTCTAGGAGTTCCAAGTTTTTTCACAAAAAAAGTTGCTTGTGATGGTGGGGAGACGGGGGGAGAAGTGAACATTTCCAGGAGTTTATGGATTAAGGTGTTCCCAGGCCTGTGTGTGAATTGGTGGACTGCCTGGGTTTATTAAAGGTTTGTTGAGTGAATCAATGAGTGAGTAGGAAAATACCAGTCTGTGAATGTCCAGTGAAAATTCAGTTAAGTTGGCATGGAATCCTCTGCTTTGCTTCCGTTTGCAATGCTGATTCTCCTTGTGCTTTTTGGAAGAGGAAATATTTAGAAGGAGGGAAAGAAAACTAATTTAACTCCCAGGATACCTTAGAGGCTCAGAAAATTAAAGTGCCAGTGTTCTAATCTTGGGGGAGCTTTGTTTAAAACATTTCTTTTGCCGGGCGCGGTAAAAGCACTTTGGTTGGTAAAAGCACTTTGGGAGGCCGAGACGGGCGGATCACGAGGTCAGGAGATCGAGACCATCCTGGCTAACACGGTGAAACCCCGTCTCTACTAAAAATACAAAAACTAGCCGGGCGCTGTGGCGGGCGCCTGTAGTCTCAGCTACTCGGGAGGCTGAGGCAGGAGAATGGCGTAAAACCCGGGAGGCGGAGCTTGTAGTGAGCTGAGATCCGGCCACTGCACTCCAGCCTGGGTGGCAGAGCGAGACTCCGCCTCAAAAAAAAAAAAAAATAATAATAATAATAATAAAACATTTCTTTTTACATAAATGAACAAATTTGTTTAAAGAACAGATTTCTTCTTGAGATATGAGAGCCGGTTCCATAGCCATTCCCAAGGCCCAAATGCAGCGCGCACAGACGTAAAGCCTGTTTCGTGGAAGCTCCGGCTGTGTGGGGCCAGCTCCCTGGTTGGTTCTGGCTTCACTGATGCTGCACTTGGGAGGCTGCGGAGAGTCTCCCCGAGGACCTGCCCACAGGGTGTGCAGACTGATGTTTTCTTTCCATGCTGCCCAAGTGTGATGAAAAGGCACGTGTCAGAGGAGCCCTGGCTCCAACAGGCTAGGCTAGGCTAGGATACCTGTTTTGCTGTAACACACATGCACGCAGGGCGCGGGCGTCTCTCCCGAGGAAGCACCGCCCTCCCGAGTGATGATGGAAACACGTCGAGAGACATCAGCTCTACGCATCCTGCTGGCTTCAGGAGGAAACGCTTTTCGGGTGTTCTCTGGATTTTGTGAAGATGTCCTTGATAAGCTTTTCCACCGGCTTCTCGTTTTTTTAAAGTCAGTCTTTGATTTGGGTAAACAGAATTGGGAGACTGGAGCTGAGTGGAGTGGGTGGTACTCACAGTGCCTGTGGCAAAGCTTCCGTGAAGGGAAACCCTGGTGACGGGAACCTGGAGCTGATGGGGATTGTCTGCCCTCTGCTTCTGTGAGGCAGAGACAGTGACCAACAGATTGTAATTGGGATTTAAAAGAAAATGTTATTATGAGGCAGTAATGGCTACTAATGGGGCGATGCTGATGGTTCTTTGCATTTGAAGAGCAGCGAGCTCTGTTTTCTGGGTGTTTCCTAGTACGTTGCCTCATGTGAGCCTCACAGCACCTTGCAGTGGCAGGACTGTCCCATCCCCATTTTACACATGTAGAAACAGAGACGCTGACACTGTGCCTTGTTGAACACAATGCATTTGGGCCTATGGAAACCTGGACAGGAAGAGTGGTGGGACCTGAGCTGGTCCTCACAGTGGCATGGGGCGATGGTCTGATGGGGGCGAAGGGGGTGGGGAGAGGGCGCAGACAGAGGTTACCTGTGAGGAGACGGGCTTGGAGAGGGCTTCCTAGACAAGATTGTTGCTTTAGATTTTAATCTGTAACTAGCATCTTTTTACATTTATATTCATTTAGAGAAACACATGTATTCCCTGGTGAATGAAACCATTCAGTATTCAGCTAATAAGATCTCCTTTGATAGAAAGACCCTCACAAGTTGTTGATGGTCATGGTGATGATTACCTGAGACAAAAGTGAGTGTCCCATTAGCTTCCTGAATTTCAGGTCATTGGTAATTACTGAATGCTGCGTGTGCTGTGGTCCTGTCAATCCTCTTTGGTGCCTGCTAGGTGCCAGGGGCGTAGAAGGATGATCAGGATGCAGCCCTTGCTCTGGGGGAGCATCATGAGGGGGCCGAGTTGAGTCAGTGGGAAGAGCTTGCCTCCCCTCCGATGAGGCATGTGTGGTGTCGCCTGTGCCCCCTCCGCCAGGCCATGGTGCCATCTGTGCCCTCTTCTGTACTTATACCCTCTCCCCACTGCCCTCACCGCCATGCCATTTCCCAGAATTTGTTGATCCAATTCAGAGGGCAGTTCAAGGCTTTGGAGGCAGTGAGGCTTGAGCCCCAGCTGCACCTTTCATTAGTCAAATGCCCTTGGGGACGTTCCTTGGGAGAATACTATAGAAGTTATTTTATTTGTGGTGGGGCCGGGCATCATTACTTAAAAAAATCTCACAAGATGATTGTAATGTGCAACGAGGTTTGAGAATTACTGAGTTGTAATCAAGCCTGCATCTCCTTGTCTCTAGAATGCAAGGTATTGCCTACCTGATAAGGGGGCGAAAAGATGAAGTAAACTATGTAAAGGACTTTCATTTGGCCAGTGCCCCAGGATGTTAGGTGTTTTTAGTCATTACTGTTGTTTTCTCATTGAAAACGTGACATGTCATTCTAGACTACACAGCAAACGATGGAAAAGAAGAAAATAACAACAAAAACATACCTATAATCTCAGTTAATATTTTAGGATTTTACACCCACATACGTACTCATTGGGATTATATTATGTTCTTTTGGACTTGATGTTTTCTCATGACATTAAAAGTTGAAAACGGTTAACTGACTGCAAACCATTTCAGCAACAGATTCACGCTGTAAAGATCTCACTGGGCTCCTTCCTGGGACAGCATTGTCCACTTTCGGCCTGTGGGTTGTTAGTTTATTTGTTTGGGCCTCTTCACGGTGTGAGTGGTAGGACCCGGCGCTCCTTAGTTGCTTTTACCTGGCTGATGCCCGATGCTGTGCGTGTGGTCTTTGCCATGCCTGCTTTGGGGCCTCTGTTGGCAGTTGTGCCTTGGCTGGGCAACTTCCCCGCTGTGCCTGGAAGCTGTTCTGCAGTTGGTGGCTGCTCAGCCCAGGGAATGGCACCTGCGGTAGAGCCTTGTGTCGTCTCCTCCCCACATGACCCCCACTCACCCACTCCATCTCCTCCCGTGGAACCTTTGATCCCTGCCTCCTCCCACCCCCTCCCTCCTCCTGCAGAACCTCTGATTCCTGCCCCCTCCCCACCCCTCTCCCTCCCCCTGCAGAACCGCTGATCCTGCCTCCTCCCACACTCCTCTCCGTGTAATGTTGCCTTTGCTGTAAGACTTGGAGTGGTGGGCTGTAAACCTTGTCTGTGGGACCTCAGAGGTCCCTGGGAACTTCTGCCACCAGCCCTGTTGAGTCAGTAGGCAGAAGCCGTGGCGGGGAGGTGGCTCTCAGGCTTTCTGATTGTGAAGTCACCAAGGCCTGAAGGACTGAAACCCCTGGTTCAGCCATCACGCTGGCCCTTGGCCCGCCTTGTGCCAGACTCGAGCAGTCACATTGCCTGCAGCTTGTGGATTTTAGAAGAGTGTAAAGTGTCTATAACCAAGGCCTCCAGCTCAATATACAGAAGTGCCCAAATGGCTCTGTGCCTCTGTACTTCTTGAGCGAAGGCCACCTTTTTTTTCCCCCATGAAAGTAGTGGCTTTTTGAGACAGACCTTTTCCTTGTCCCACACTCCCCTTCGGGACCCTAGTGCTCCGGGAGTCGCTGTGTATGTTCATAGCCTCCCACCCCACCCCACCACTCTGTGCTTTCCAAGAATAAGGACGGGGTTTGCCCATTTCTCTTAAACCCCAGCTGTCACAGTGCTTTGCACATAACAGGCATGGGATCAGTCACTTTGGGTGGAATTTAGTTATATCCTCAGAACGTCACTAGCTGCCTGGGGTCAGCCAGATGTGGACCCTGGGGCCTTTAAAAGAGTCTCCAAGCTCAGAAGTCATGTTTCATTCTAGGAAGAGCCTCTTCCCAGTGAGACTGGGGCCTTGCACTATGCCATTTCCTTCTCTGCTGCTCATTGCACAAGTGGACTATTGTTTTTTTTTTTTTAAGCTGCATAATTTTGAGCCACCCCTCCCATCCTCATACTTTTGATTCTTTGATTTACTCTCTCCAATTCAGTTTTCTTATGGTCGTGGAGCTCATTTAGTCTTTTTTTTTTTTTTTTTTTTTTTTGAAACAGGGCCTCCCTCTGTCACCGAGGCTGGAGTGCAGTGTGTGATCACAGTTCACTGCAGTCTTGATTTCCTGGGTTCAAGCCATCCTCCTGGCTCAGCCTCCTAAGTAGCTGGGACCACAGATGCATACCACAGTGCCCAGCTAATTTTAAATGTTTTGTAGAGATGATGTCTTGCCACGTGGCCCAGGCTGGTTTCGAATGAGCCCATGTGGTTTTTTTTTGAGACAGATTTCGCTCTTGTCACCCAGGCTGGAGTGCAATGGCGTGATCTCGGCTCCCTGTAACCTCCGCCTTCCAGGTTCAAGCAATTCTCCTGCCTCCGCCTCCCTGGGTAGCTGGGATTATAGGCGCCTGCCCCCATGCCCAACTAATTTTTGTATTTTTAGTAGAGATGGTGTTTCACAATGTTGACCAGGCTGGTCTCCAACTCCTGACCTCAAGTGATCCACCCGTCTCGGCCTCCCGAAGTGCTGGGATTACAGGCGCGAGCTACTGCGCTTGGCTGAGCTCATGTAGTCTTTAGTGACACTTTGCACAGTGAAAGGTTTTCTCTGCCTGTACTCCCTGTAGGTGAACATGCCTTCTGCAATGCAGAATGACTTTGGAAAGATTGTATGTATTTTTTAATGACAAAAATAAAACAGAATTTTTAAAGAGAATTTTGAAAAGTATTACGATAGTGAATAATAAAATTACTATTAATATTTTGATATACTTTTTATCTGGCATTTAAAGGATACATATGTATTTTGCTTATCCAAAAATATATATGTTTTCTGTGAACCTGTCATGAACATTTCTTCATTGTCCATACATAGTCTAGAAAGACATTCTTAATGGCTGCATTATTTTGTCATATGTTATTGCAAGTTATTCATAATTTTCCTACTCTTGGACAGGAAGAGTTTTTCTCATTTTTTCCACTTCTCTTAGTGACATCATGTTAACATCCAGAATGATCTTAAACTGTATTCAACATTTGTGAGCATGTCACTCATGATTTTCCCAATTATGCTAGTCTCTATTTGTCAGTCTTCTATACATTGTATGTGAATTGAATTTTTATGAATAAGGATTTTCCCTTTGATATGTACTAAACTTGTTAAGATCAGTCCTCTTATCTGCTCCCTGCCCCTCATGCCCAAACTGGCAGTGGCTTCTGATGACAGGAGAAAGACCGTGATATCTACCATTGTAGCAGGCTCAGTTCACCCGGGATTAATGAGTCCATGTTAGCTCAGTTATGACCTGTCCTCTGATGGTCTCAGGCACTGACCACCGTTACTTTCCTTTTCTGTTCTGAGTCCCTTTCTGCCTGTTAAGGGACCTCCATTGCTGCTTCTCAAGAGTGTGTTTAGTTCTATCACTTTCGTACCTCTTTTTTTATAACACCATGCCTACCTCCTTCCGTCTCCATCCTTAGTGTCTGCCAGTCCCATCTGATCTGACTTGTTTTTTAAAATTTGAGTTCTTGCACCTGGGCCTCCTAACATCTGTGGGGAAGTGAATCCTGGTTTGAGATCACTTCCTTCAGCAGAGGTTTTGCCGTTGTCATTGAGACTCCACGTCCTCTCCCACCGTGGCCAGCGTCCCCTTCTCCCACCTGTGGCTGCAGCTCACTCAGCTGTGTGAGCCCTGCGCCTCTGTGCACACTCAATCTGGAGCACTCTGGGACTGCTGGGCAGCTGCCCACATGCCAGCCATGAGGCTGGGCAGCCACTCTTGTTGAGGAAAGCTGAAAAGACGCCATTGACTATGCCCACCCATTCGTGGTATCCTATAATAGTGCTACCACCCTAGCAAAGACAGAGGTTCCTTAGCCTGGTACAAACGCAGACTACGGTCCTTCTCCTGCAAGGGTGAAAGATTTTCCTCTGGCTGGCTCCCGCCGGGTGCCTGGAGAAAGGGATCTGCCGGGACCCAGCCATTCTGAAGGCCACTGAAAGGGCAAACTAGAAGTGTTGGCTTCTTAAAGATCCCAAGGTGAAGATTTTCTTGAAAGAAGGGCATTTCCAAGTGTAGTATAACAGCTTACTTTTGACTCCTCCCGTCCCCCAAGGAAGCCATTAAGCTGGAATGTATCAGTGGTGGAAAGATCCGTTAAATTCAAGGCTGGAAACATCACACCATCCACCCCTGCTCACTTGTATCAGAAATCTTTAAAGGAGCATAAAAGAGTCTTTATCTCAAATTCGGACCCATTGGGCCAGTAAAACTCCTGGTGTTACGTAGTGGTTACTAGAATAGAATGCAGAGTTAGAATTCCTGTGGGCAACTTGCTTTTCTGAGGATACCCCGCAGGTAAGTGTTCTTTGATAATAAATGGCAGGGAGCAAGATGGATCCGAGACACTTGGGGCTGCAAGATTTCCATCAAACCCTCAAATAAAAGGAGGCGTCGACTGTTGTATAAATTCCTCCTCACCTAATTTCCAGGTAGTGCTCTCAAAGTATTCTGGCAACTTTCTGTGTAAACCCCAACAGCAGGAAGTCTCTACCAAGCTGACTTTGCTTGCTGGGGTTGGAATGATTAGACTAATTCTGTGCAGAGTAGCTTTGTGCAGCCTCACTGTTGTTTGAACAACCAGCTTTGGAGTCCTGGCAGGAATGTAAGAACTGGTATAATGTGTACAAAATGCTGACAGATAAAACCACTTGGAGAACAAGTTTTTGCATTACTTCCAAGGAGACAGGATATTTCCTAAAATAAACCCAAGACAGAGTAAGTGTCTCATTTTCTCCTACCCTGGGAAGTAGGAGTGAACACCTAGCCTGAAACATTTATGTTCTTCAGATTATCAGCTCTGGGCTTCTCAGCAGCAGTTGGCCGCATCTTTGTTCTAGTGTCTTCCAAAGGAATTGAGTTTGCCCTATCCCTAGAATCTAGCAAGCAATAAAGTAACCAAGGTAAAAGTAATCTCCTGTAGGGGTCCCAGCTGTCCCCACCCCACCCCGCTGAGACCCAAACACTTCCCTCCAGCACTTCTCTGGGCTTGGTGCGGGGGAAACAGGCCAAGAACTATACCCAAAGAAAACGGGCCGCTGCGTACCTATTCAGGGGAAATGAGCCGCATCTGTGAACAGATGTCTCACCAGAAAGGCCCTTTTCACATGATGTTAGAAAACCGTTATCTGTATCTAAGCTTGCAGTGATTTCATCACCTGCCCCTTCATTTTGAAGGGGGTGCAGAGGTCCCCCCAGCATAAGTTGCTTGGTTCTTTGAGTGGGTTTTCAACTGGTACCAGTGATCTGTGCTGGTGGTGACATAGGTGCATGCGTGTGCATAGGCTTTGTATCTGCGCACCTCCACACGCGTCATTTGTCCTCTTATGCGAGCAGCTGGCTCACATTAGCCTTCTGTTCCACGGAGGCCCAGAACTATGTAACTGGCATGTGTCTGGGCTCCGGTGCGCTCCTTGCCAAGAATCCGTTTGGTCACTTTTGTGGCTTTGGTTCTGCCTAGGACAACAGCACGTTTTTGAGAAAGGAGTGCAAACAGGGAACAGCCCTCCTGAAAAGCCCAGAAAAGAGAAAGGCAGGGCGACCCCTTCTCACCTTCTGGGCATGTAGGTTATGTTATCCTGTGAGGCCTAGGAAAGAAAATGCTATTGAGTAGTATTGTCTTTTCCTTGTACTTGGCCTTTAGTATTTTTTTTTTTTTTTTTTTTTTTTTTTTGAGACAGAGTCTCGCTCTGTCGCCCAGGCTGGAGTTGCAGTGGTGGGATCTCAGCTCACTGCAAGCTCCGCCTCCCGGGTTTACGCCATTCTCCTGCCTCAGCCTCCCGAGTAGCTGGGACTACAGGTGCCCGCCACCTCACCCGGCTAGTTTTTTTGTATTTTTTGGTAGAGACAGGGTTTCACTGTGTTAGCCAGGATGGTCTCGATCTCCTGACCTCGTGATCTGCCCGTCTCAGCCTCCCAAAGTGCTGGGATTACAGGCTTGAGCCACCGCGCCCGGCCGGCCTTTAGTATTTTATGGAGAGAATCTGCTTATTCTTGAGCAGAAATGACATCTGGGCGAGGTTGGGAGCAGACAGGCACTGTCTGTGCATCCCCCAGCCACATTGCCCCACCAGATCCGAAACAGTGCAAGTCATAAGGAGTTTTCACACCCTGTTTCTCTTCAAGGCTCGTCTACTTAAACTACTCCCCTCCCTGCCAAAAGGGGTATTGAGAAGTGACTGCAGCAGTGTTTGCACATCTCCCAGCACAGGCTTTTCAGCTGAGGGCTATGTTGCATTTTCCCTTTCAATTTACTATGCAAGCAATTGTTTACTAAACGCTTTGTTGTGATTTACAATTTGACTTGAATAAATCTGGCTAATTCCCCAAAAGGAAGAAAAGAAAAAGGCATTTCCAGGAGAAATCACCCCCTGAGCCTGCAGATCCTGGGGTCCCAGCACCACCAGGTCCTTGGTTCCTGCTCCTCCTCCTCCCTGGTGCCACTCAGAGGCTCTCACTTCACTGCCTAGAAAGCCGCAGGCATCCCTGCCTTGCTGAGACACCTCAGAACTGCTCTGGCTCGAGGGCTTGCAGAAGCAGTCCTGTGTGTTGCTGAAAACAACCTGGGAAGCCATCCGTCTCTCGGCTTGCTCTTCTCTTGTCGGCCTCAGGGACCCTTTCCTGCTCTTCTCAAACTCTGAGGTCTGATTTTCCCACTCCAGCACTGTTCCACAAGCAGCGCTCCCTCCTCATGTCCTCCCCACTTTGCCCCACCTGCTGCACCCTGATTGATACCATTTCCTTCCTACCTGCGATGCCGCCGGAACCCCAGAGGACGGCGCCTGCAGAGCCCGTGACCTTGTTTGACACTTGGCTGTCTGAGCTGTTTTCCCCATCTATGCAACAAAGGGGTAGGATCAGATGATTTTTATTCCCCATTCTAGCTCAAATTTTTGAGTCTTGGGATTACTCTCTTCCCTTGGCCTGTCGGGTAAAACAGAGCAGGCACCACTCCCAGTTGCTGCACGACTTGGAGCTGATCAGTGATGTGACCATTGCCGAGGGGCCCTGAGCGGCAGCCTGGGGAGGCCCTGCTGCACTGTGCCTGCCCGCCAGCTGCGGGTGCAAAGGTGTGGGCAGGCAGGGAAGTGTCAGGTGCTTAGGCACGGACTTTTCTAGACTTACCATCTCAAGAGACTTCATTGCAGCCAAGTTAGGTCAATAAATACCAACTGATGATCAACATGAATAACTGGTGGTTTTTTGCGTGTACCTCAGTAGCCAGAAGTCACGGTGATAGCTTCTCTGTGCACATGCTGTTGTTTTGTCTTAGATTTTTAAAATAAACTCTGTTTTAGGATAGCGTTAGATTTACGGAAGAATCGTGAAGCGTACAGAGCTTGCATGTGCCCCTCACCGTTTCACATTAGGAATGTGTATCTTATTTTGGTGGGTACGTTGGTTACAATCAATATTGATGTGCTGTCACTAACTGACATCCATATTTGATTCAGGTTTCCCTCGTTTTCCCCAGGTGTCCCTTTTCTGTCCCAGGATCCCATATAGGATCCCACATTGCATTTAGTCCTCACGTCTCTTTAGCTCCTCTAGGCTCTGCCATTTCTCAGACTTCCTAGTTTTTGATGACCTTGACAGAATCAGTCCAGTATTTTGTAGAATGGGATGTGTCTGGTGGTTTTCCCATGGTTAGCCTGGGGCTGTGGGTTTTGGGGGAAAGACCAGGGAGATGAAGTGCCTCCTCATCACATCACTCTACCAACATGATTGTCAGTGTTGTTGGCCTCGGTCACCTGCTGCAGGCTGTGGTCCTCGGGTTTCTCCACTGAAGAGTTTATCTGTCTTCCCACCCCCACCCTTCCATCCTGGACTCTGTGGAAGGAAGTCTCTTCCCTTCAGATGTGGAGAGCAAAGCTCCCCCTTTTTGAGGGTGGCTGCTGGCCTGTCCTTGCCAAGGGCTCACCTGTCGCGTCTGGCCAGGCAAGTTGGGCCTGTAGGTTGGAGGAAAGCAATCTCAGAACCATCCCACAAGGTGCAAGGTGTCCTGGGCCCTAATGGGGTATGTCCCATGTGAGGGTGGGATGGATGGATACATGCCCTCTCTTGCTAAGTGCCCAAGAGCATATCAGATATGCATATATATCATGTACCACAGAGCACATTGGGCTGACATTTCAGCCCAGAAGAAAAGTGCTTCCTGGAGTAGTAAGTGACGAAAAGCCCTCACTGGTAATAACTCAACATTTTTCTGCTTCGCCCTACCTCTGTGTTACCTTAAAAGTGAAAACAACTTGCTCCTTACCCTCAGGGGATCCTAGAAAGATCTTAAAAAAAAAAAACATTGTTATTGCTATTCAGAGCCTCTGAGTTTTAATAATTTAATAATGTAATTTAATCATGAAATTACGATGTGGTTTGGTTTGCCTTCTATTACAGCATACTTGAACTAACACCTTGTTTTTCCTGGTGTGTTATCTGATGACTGAGTGTAGGAACAATGTCATTAATGTGTGTTTCCTCTACTACATAATTTCCACCCATGGAAGAGTCTCCATTAAGAGGACCTGATACCAATGTGGAAGCTCAGAGACCTCAAAATGAAGTCAGCTGTATCTGTTGGCCTGCTGGGATAATTCTGTATGTGCTGGTGAAACTGGAGAAGGCTGTGTGCTTCTGACAATCAGTGGTGGAATTCTACGAATTAAGCATTTTAGCAGGAAATGATTATGAAGGACCTGATCACTGTCTGTTTCAATAATGTGATAAGATGAGAGTGATGGAATGAAATGAGGAGCAATCAGGAAACATCTTTGTTCTTTTTCAACAGCTCTGAACAGCAACATGGGGTGCAAAGTCCTGCTCAACATTGGCCAGCAGATGCTGCGGCGGAAGGTGGTGGACTGTAGCCGGGAGGAGACGCGGCTGTCTCGCTGCTTGAACACTTTTGACCTGGTGGCCCTCGGGGTGGGCAGCACGCTGGGTGCTGGCGTCTATGTCCTGGCTGGAGCTGTGGCCCGTGAGAATGCAGGCCCTGCCATTGTCATCTCCTTCCTGATTGCTGCGCTGGCCTCGGTGCTGGCTGGCCTGTGCTACGGCGAGTTTGGTGCTCGGGTCCCCAAGACGGGCTCAGCTTACCTCTACAGCTATGTCACCGTTGGAGAACTCTGGGCCTTCATCACTGGCTGGAACTTAATCCTCTCCTACATCATCGGTAGGTACCGGGGGCCCGGAGCTTGTGCCCTCTGCCGCTTTTCTGTTTGTTCCCACCTCCAAAGTGTGGGCGAATGCCCCATGGGGAGGTCATTCTTGTTAACACGAGAGACCCAGAATTAATAGGTTGTTTCTGATTCATTTAAAAGTATTTAGTTTCTTTTAGTATGTTTTTAAATTACTAGAGTAAATGCATCACTGATAGAGAAAAATTGGGAAAATAAAGAAAGGCACAAAGAAGACAGTAGAAATACCCTGCCTGACAACGTGGAGAGACTAATTCTCTTACTCATTCACTCTTTCTTTTAGTAAATGTTTATTGAGTACCTGCTCTGTGCCGGGCATTGTGCTAGATACTAGGGATCCCATGAAGGCACAAGACACTCTCTGTTCAGCAGTTTACTGTCTACAGATAGAACTGTTGTTTTAACATTTTTGTGAATTTAAATATCTATTTTTGTACAGTATACCTCTTTGTAAAACAATATAGAGTAAAGACTTCTCATATCATTAGCTATTTTTCCATGGTAACATTTCTAATGCTTGCCTACCATTGTATAGATTCATATACACGGCGTGTAACGTATTGGATGTTCTTATGGGTTGTTCAGATTGTTTCCATTATGTTGTTGCTGTTGTTATAAACAGTTAATTAGTTTATGTTTTTGTTCTTAGCCATGGTTCTTTTCCTTAAAACTGTCTAAGGAGCAGGATGGCTCTTGGTGGGCCTGCATGTTTTTAAGGCCTTTGTTGACTGTGATCCTCCACGTAGCCAGGGGCCCCTTTCCCTGCAGTGTGGACACTGGACATCGGCCTGTAACACAACCACCCAGCAAATAAAGAAGCAAATGTAGAAAATCTTTCCAGTTTGCCAGGTAAACATGCTTTGCTTCCCTTGGTGCTTTTTTCTATTTTGATTACAACTGAAGTTGAACACGTCAACTTAAACAAAAACCTAAGTCTCAGAAGAAGCAAAGAGTACAAACGGCAACTCAACATGCCATTTATTTTTTTTCTCAAATTTTTTGGTAATAGCGAAAAAACAGTAAGACCTGGTAAGCTGAGCCATGTGGGCCCCGCCTTGCTTCTGTGCCAGCTCCCACTGGACCCTACCACACCCTCCCTGCCATGCATGCTGCCTGCTGGGACCCTCGCAGCCCTGGGCTCCCCGCAGCCCTGTCTCTGCATAGGGGGCACCACTCCCCCTTCACCAGGACAGCTGGCAGAGGGCACACACTCACACTCTCTGAGCAGCACCTTCTCTTTCTATCCAGCAGCTGCAGTATCTGCTGAGAGCCAACATAGCTTAGTCTTCTGGGCTCTGAAATAAAATTCATACTGTTTTCTTTCAGTGCCCCATCAAAACTTACAGCCACACATGGTTCTCACAAGCTGAAGTCTCTCACTGGGAATGTAGCTATTGTAAATGGACCGTTATGTTTCCAGAGGATTTACCTGGAGCATAAAATATACATTGAGCATGAACTGTTGCAGCTTCTAGACCAACAAATGAAAGGCTCTGCCAGAGTGCCATTTGCTTGTGTGAGAACATTTGCATGCATTATGAAAATATATTTGCAGCCTTAGCTGCTGGGAAGGGCATTTTTTCCAGCAAACATTTTTTTTTTTAAGGCATGATTCAGAAATTGGGAGAGGGTAGGCTGGGAAGAAAGGCTGGGGTAGCCCCTCTCATCGAGCAGGACAGGGTTTGGGAGCCACATTTGCCAAGAGCCAGCCTCTTTGGGGGTGACAGGGAGATGGTGAGACCATTTTTACAGAATTCATAATAGATAGGCTGCTCAAGAGGAAGAAATGTGGTTAAACTTCTGAGTTGTTGGAAAGATACTTATCGTGAGACCAAATAGTGAAATTGAATCTCTGCAGATCGCTTTGGCAATACGCGGTGAATAATTAGGACCATGGTCACCGACAAGGACCCCTTTGAAAATAAAGGAAAATGCTCTATGAAAATACTGGAATTTTAGTGACATTTCCTGAGAAACACCAATGGAAATGCATTCTGACTCTCTTCAGAATTATATGAGAGGAGAGAACAAGAGTGAAAGCAGCCAACTATTGGCATTTTGGGTGCTGCCCTGTTGGTGTTCTCTGGCGCTGGAAGGTGCAGGCTGAGGGGAGAATGAGGAGAGCTGGGGTCTGTCTGCGGTCCCGCACTCTGGGGATGCCATGGCCTCCGAGTCACGTTCAGGCACAAAGCGGCAGAGGTGGCTGATGCCTACTCTGCGGTGAGCACGTGGCTTTGTCCCTGAGCTGGGGTTCAGCCCCTTCAAGGACCTCCTAGGACCCCTCGTCTTGCTGGGAGAGGAATTATGGTGCAGGCGCCATCATCTCTGCTGCCAAGCGTTCCCCAGAAAAGAGGCTTCCTGAGCGGGGTTCCTCCAGACTGCCAGCTGCACCCCAGGAGTGCATTGTGAAATCGGTTGTTCATGAGTTGTCATCAATGTTTACTTTTTCAATGCAACAAAATAGGTAGCATTGCATACTGTCAGAGTGCCTCTCAGGTGGTGACACTTGTTTTGCAGACTTTTTATTCGGATATATGTATTTGATAGAATACACCTGTGCATGCTGGGTGGGCTGTGAGATGGGTTCCTCTGTAGGCCCTAGAAGCCTTCTCGCACTTAGCGCTAGCGGACCATCACTTCGGGCTCAGCATGCATGGTGGTCTGGCTGCCGCCGCCAGATTCCAGTGCACCGTCAGTGACTCCTGCAATGATGTTATGAACATGGAGCTCCACTGCAAGTACCTGGCCAACAGTTGTCCTCACATCCCTCTGTTGTGTGTGCTTTGGGGCAGGTACTTCAAGCGTAGCGAGGGCCTGGAGCGCCACCTTCGACGAGCTGATAGGCAGACCCATCGGGGAGTTCTCACGGACACACATGGCTCTGAACGCCCCCGGCGTGCTGGCTGAAAACCCTGACATATTCGCGGTGATCATAATTCTCATCTTGACAGGTAAAGAAAGCCCACACTGAGAGAGAGATCAGGTCAGAGTGATGGTCACGGGTTCCCTGAGAGGCTCCTGTTAAGTTCATTTCTTTACTTATCTCTTTAACCACAACCCCATTTCTTTTTGTTTTGTTTGTACTTCATGCAGGCATCTTTATTTGTCCCTGTCTTCATGGCTTCTTGTAGATTCAGATAGGGCTGGCCCGCTTCCTAGCTGCTGAGTTGTATGCCATTTCATTAAAAGAATCTTAGGTGTTTAGCCTAGCTGTTTGTGGAATAAGATTTTGTCAGCACTGCAGGCTTTTTGTATGAGTGTCCTGGGAATAAAAATTCTTTTGACTCAGAGGATGACCATTTGGAAAGCAAAGCTGTCATTCATCAGCCAGGAAAATGTGGAGGAATGAGCTCCGTCTGGAACACTAATGTGTGCCTGGGGCGTCTGAAGACGACTTGGATGGTTTTACACCTAACAACCATCTAAACACCCTTTCAATAAATAAGTTTCGTGACAGAGTTGTGGTTACAGAATTTGAAAAATCCCAAAGACTGCCTGAACACAGCTGATGGCAACTTCTTGCTAGTGACATTTGTGCATGTCTTGGCCAGTGCAATGCGAGTTTTGCTCTGTGGGGCTGCATAAACGTGAAGCTAAAATGCAGATAAATTCTCATTTGGGGTTAGAAAATCTTGGATGAGTTTTTAAAATGACATGCCTTATTTTACACACCACACAATTGAAATAACTTCACTCAGGCTGGTCTCAGCAGTATTTCTGGTCCAGCTGGCAGAAACCTGCATCAGAAAGTAAGTCTGCACTAGTGAGGTTTCATTTTAATAAACCTAAGAAGGAGGAACAGTAAAGAAGAAATATATTGTTGTGTTGAGGTGTTCTCCCTGTCATTAATCACACAATTCTCTTCTAACATCTGTACTTTATAATTCCATCTCAAAAGTACAGCAGATTTTATTTTATTTTATTTTATTTTATTTTATTTTATTTTATTTTATTTTATTTTAT